>NC_134472.1:68329167-68412850 GCF_964194025.1 Convolutriloba macropyga
AACCATGTGATTAACCCTCCCTCTCAATGTCTTTTGTTTTTGTTACTTGGTCATACAGGGGCATAAAAATTGGTTTGAATGGTATTCTGATGTATAGGTTGAATGCCTTTTTAACTTGCTGGTTTTGGGCTTTTTGGCAATTTGGCAACACTATTTTTGGGGGAAAACTTTTTTTTTTAATTCAGATTAATTTTAGATAATTTAATATTTTTTTGCGTACACGAGGTTGTATACAGCATTGATTATCAAAAGGTTTTCCTTTCTCTGATGGTTGACATTGGGGCTTTTTGATAGTAAATTTTTTAAAATAATGAATCAGTATTTTTGCTGCTCTGTTTTTTTTTCGGCTTCTTCTCTATTCGCGTTCTTTTTCATAACTCCGTTACCACTCCGTTTTCATACCACCGTTCAACTGAGTTAGTGCGTGACGTCCTTTGTTACCCCATTGGTATGACTGATAATTCAATCAAATATGACTTGCGTCACTTAAATAAACGAGCTGTGTACTCTTAACTAAAACAAAATGAGAATATATGCTCTAAGAGAAAAACATAAGAGTCACCCACGCTGGTTAATTAAACGGGTCTTTTTCGTTTATGCCTGCACCCGCAAGACGCACGTGCCATATTTTGTATAATGATTTACTATGTAATGGCACGTATTCTGTAACTTAGGGTTGCATAACGTACTGGGGGATCAAACGGAAATGATCCAATTGAAGTTTATTGATTGAAAATTAATGTTTTATTTCATTTTGGTCGGAAAATAATAATAGTTAAAGAATTTGAATATAGAAATTCGGTTTGTATGGTTCGCAACTTTTTTCCGCGGTTCGAGTATTAATTTTTTAAACTAAAGGCTTCTACGTCAATTTTGAATCTAATTTCAGGCAATCTATCATCTGTAAATTATAAAGTTTCATTATCAAATGATGGATAATACTACATTAATGCATGAAGTTACTGGATTTAATAACTTTAATCCTCAATCATTCAGCAGAATAAGAACAATTTTAAATTTCAACTATTTTTGATGATTAAGAGAGAATTGTTGAAAATTTCATAAAAATTTCTTGAAAATTTCTTCACAGTGAAAATTTCATGAAAGTTTCTTCACAGTGAGTGAGTAGCTTCTCGGAAAACTGTTAAATTATTTGAAAATTGAAGCTTTTGTTAGCAAAAATTTTATTTCAACTTCATTATTTTACTGGGATTGATTTGTATAGGTTTTCCGGAGATCCGAGAGTTGCTGCCGAGAATGCGGGCTACTCCAACGGGCAAACTTTCTTCACATCTAGAGTGGGTGACAACTATGCACTCAGGGACCCATTCTCTCCACGAAAAAGATATACAGGTAAAACTTTGCGGATCTTTTCCGTTTGCAACCCCCCCCCCCCCCCCCTCCACCCCAGTACGTTGTTCAGCCCCCAGTTACAAATCAAGTGCCAATACATGATAAATCATTATGTAAAAATATACCACGTGCGTCGGGGGTGCCGTCGTGGGGGGGGGGGGGGGGCACAAAAGGAAAAGATTCAACTCTGCTAATCTGATGAAATGGCATTTGAATATATCGCCAGCGGTAGAACCTTTTCAGAAATTGTTTGAATGTAATTTGCCAAAAAAAGGGTTTCTTGGTATTAATTTGAATTTTAAACTAAATAGTCAGAAATGAAATATTGTGTTTTACAACGTTGACGGCCTTCTTCTCAAGAATCGGTCGCCTAATTAAAACGTATTCATAAAGTTTGAAATCGAGCAATCCTTTCCAGCGCTCTCTTTATTTATCCCCCCCCCCCCCCATTCCATACCCGTCAACCTCGACTTAATTCGTCTTTTCATTTGATTGACTTCTCAACCTGGGAAAATTGCTATTGATTTGCGAACTTCATTTGGCAGAAAGCTTGTTCTGTAGAGCCAGCAGCCTTCACTGTGATGAATGATGAATATGGCGGAGCTTCTGTTGCACAGCAAGAGGCTAACGCGGCAGTAGGCTCAATGAACCTCACAATCAAAGAAGCGAACCCAATATCAAGGTAATCTATCAGAAGTTGACTTAATATAGGGCCATAAACATTTGGATCGAGAAACTTACTGATTAGGCTCACAAATTTTAAACTGCCTATTTTGCCATAGTTTTAATTTCAATTAAAAAGGACAAATATTCACATACCAGTTCACAGAGAAAAATTTTGTTCCTAAACTTATAAACTTACTCAGCCTTATAACTCTGCTTCCAGTCTTGGCTTCCATTCTTGTCCAATTCACAGGGAAAATGACATTTTTTTTTCATAAAATTTTAAACTTACTCAGCCTTCTGCTTTCCATTCTTGTCTTGAAGCTTCGTTGTCAAAGCTCCCACCTAAAAATGGATCTGAAATCCGATCGGAATATGAAACATGTTGCCGCTGCAGACTTCCCCACTTTCTATCAGGTTGCACGTAATTCTAGCAGGTTCTATCAGATAACACCTTGTAGTGGCAGATTATGGCCAGATTATCACTTCCTGGAAAAATCCAAATATATGTATCATGTTAAACAAAGTTAGGATCCATTCTGTTTTGGGCCCCCACCTTAGTAATCTTATATTTTTTACGCCCCCCCCCCCCCCAGGAGCACGTGGTATTTTCTTACATAGTAACGTGCTATATATGTAACAACATATAATTTGTAACAATGGGGGGCCAAACAGAATAGATCCTAAAATTATTGTATTGACAATAACCCATTAAAATAACGCGACGGAGTCGGTTTGAAGAATAACGGTAATCTTTAAAAGCTTTTCTAGACTTCCCTGTTCTTTAGATGTCACGGGGCACTCCCTGGCAACCAGCTGGAAATGCACCATTCAAGCTACCTATACAAGAAGATAGACGGCAAGTATGGACACGGGGATGCCAGGTTCTGGGGCAGGAACAAGATCACAGACCCCAGAGAGGAGGATGACCCTGGGAATGCGGGGGCATGGCCTGCACCACCTCAGCAGAGTCAAGAACAAAGGTAACAACAGTCATAAGAGAAAGTAAACTCCTCCCAGTCTTCTGTTTCAACTTTCCACTTTGAAAGTTTCTCATAATTCACGGTATATTATTTTCAAATAGTCAGTCGCTCATTCTTTATAAGTAGAACTTTAGACAGTTTTAATCGAGATAAAGTGCTTTAAAATGATACTGCTGTTTTCTCCTGAAAAGAGTAATAGTGACCTATTGGTGATCTGTGGTAATAGGTGACTTCTCGTTCGATCGCTAAACAAAAGTCAAAATAGATGTAACGGCTGCTCTCCTTGTGTTTCACAAAGAAAGTTTTACACCGCCCAGTTCGTTCTGAGTGGTTACAAAATCTGTCCGGATACTTCGTTGATGCAGTTTGCTTTTGTAACTGTATATCCGCTCTGCTATACTTACCGTTGCATTAACTAATTTGACTAACTTAGTTTTGGATTTTTTCTCAATTGAACTGGGTCCACAGATCACAAAATACGGGATCTCTTTATGTTTACCAGTTCAATCGTTTTGATAAAACAAATCAAAGGCAAAAATATATGCCTAAGAAGTGTTACGAAAAATTGGTTTCTAACTTAATCTTGAGTGTGTGTGTGTGTTGCGATTTTCGCAGAGTACTCACGAGTTGAAGACTTGAAATCAGGACACAGAAAATTGAACTCACTGCTCGAGATGTTTTCGATACAAGACACAATATTTGATAGAATATTGCTCAAGGCAAATTTTTGTTATCAAAACACAGTATAAATTTAACAAATATACTGCTCAAGGGTTTGGTTTTAGCAAGACACAGTAACAAATATACTGCTCAAGACTATATTATTTCAACAATTTTATTGCTGAGTTTGTTTGCTAGCTTGAGTTGCTAGGCTGACAAGATATTGAGATTGTTATGAGTTCTTATTTTTGTTCAGTTTGTTAACAATTTTTCTGTTGACGTGGCATACGCGGTTGTTTCCGATTTGCTATACACAATTTCCTCGCTAGGGGGATGGATAATTGGGATAAAAATAGAACACAGTAATAGTTTTCGTCCTACGCAATTTTGTTATTCCTTAAGCTCATCTCCAACATCGCCGGCCCTGTTTTCCTTCGTGAAAACATCATCGTCAGTTGGTAGTACTGGAGCGAGCTTCACTACGGGCCTCTTGTAGTATCCATCCTTTGTTCGGATTTTCGCTGATCGAATCACTCCGTCGAACCCTTCAAAGGTTTCGGCTGTTCGACCCAGATTGTAATATCCACGTTTGTCACTGTCTTCCACTAACCACACAAGATCACCCTGCTGAAGACTTCTGTCCGTTGCGGTCTGCCATTTCTTTCGACTATTCAACGTTGGCAAGTATTCTTTACGGAATCTGTCCCAGATGAGGTCTGCGTAAGCTTGTGTTTGTCGGAAGAGCTTTCTATGATCAACCAATTGCTCTGCACCTGATAGATACGGTAAACAAAGTTTCTTGTTGCCAAGTAGGAAATGGTTTGGAGTAATAGCTTCTAAATCGGTAGCATCAGAACTGACTTGTGTCAGCGGTCTAGCATTCAGCGTCTGTTCAACAAGACACATCTTGGTTGACAGAACATCCTCCGTGACTGATCGATTGCCCAGCACTGCGTATATTGCCTTCTTGCAACTCCTAACCAGTCTTTCCCACACTCCTCCAAAGTGTGGTGCTGCTGGTGGGTTGAACTTCCATCTGATACCTTGTTGAATCAGATGTTCTTCAATTCGCACCTTGTTCCATGCTGCTATGTACTCTGCCAGTTCTTTTTCAGCTCCAACGAAGTTTGTCCCGTTATCGCTAATCATTTTGACCGGTTTGCCTCTTCGTGCAATGAATCGCATAATTGCGTTCAGACAACAATCAGTGTCTAGTGTTGGTACAATCCCTATTTTTACCGCACGTACAGTGAGGCATGTGAATAGACAGCAACAACGCTTTTCGTTTCTTCGACCAATTTTTACTGTGAATGGTACGAAATAGTCTACGCCCACATTCGAAAATACTGTTGATGCGACTAATCGTTCTTCAGGTAGATCTGCCATTACTGGTGCCTTTTTGGGCTCTTCCTTTTCGACATCCAATGCATTTGTTTTTGATCTATCTCAAAGCATTTCGTATGCCTAGGATCCAGAATTTCTGCTGAACTAGGTTTCTGTCATGTTCAGTACCTTCGTGATGATTATTCTTATGTTCATTTTGCAAGAATAATTCAACTACATGGTGCTTCCAATGTAACAGTATTGGAAGCTTGGTTTCGAAGTTCAATTGACTTTTACCTATTCTGCCCTGGGCACGAATAAGTCATGGCTGGTCAATGAATGGTGAAAACTGGAGGATTTTGCTGTTTTTTGGAATTTCCTTTTCAGCCTTGAGAGATTTCATCTCTTCAGCAAACTGTTCTCGCTGCAGTGGTCTGAAGATGCTTGCTTGTGCACCCTCTCTTTCTTCAACACTTAGTGTTTTTGTTGCCGGTTTGTGTTTTATAAATACGCGCTGTACGTACGCCATTGTATTTACCAGTCGATTGAAACTGCTAAATCGTCCCACTGAATCATCGCCTTCTTCTCTTCAACCTTTGCTGAGAAGACCATTTCGTCATTTTGTTCGTCTGAAGCAAATGTAAATTCAACCGTTCAGGCCATTCGTTCTCTCGTTGCTTCAACCAGGCCGGCCCATTGAGCCATTCGCTTCTCTTAAGTTCGTCAACATTGATCGCTCGTGTCCCGATGTCAGCTGGGTTGTTAATACCACTCACATGATTCCACTGTGAAACATTAGTTGTATCCAAAATCTCAGCCACTCTGTTTGCAACAAACACCTGTTGCTTACGGTGGGAGCTATGAATCCATCGCAGAACAGTAGTGGAGTCTGTCCAAAAGTTACAACTGTGAATCTTCGATTCGTGTTCCTTCACTATCTGTTCTTTAAGTCTCACCGCCATCACTGCTGCTTGTAGTTCCAAGCGTGGTATGGAAAGGTGTCGCATCGGTGCGACTCGGCACTTTCCAATTACAAATGCTAAGTCTGCTGAGTATTCTTTGGGCTTTGAACGTAGGTATGCCACTGCGCACATTGTGTCTTCAGATGCGTCGGCAAACACATGAAGTTCCCATTTGTCCTTGGCTGTGCTGAAGTATCTTCTATCAATGCTGGTTTCTGCTACTTCTGGGAGCTGGTCTTTCCAATTCAGAAACTCTTCTTCTTCGTTAGGTTCTACTGAGTTGTCCCAATGTTGTCCATTTTTGGTCCAGATGCTCTTCAGGAGTCGTCTCATATGGACACTGAATGGTGCAAACAGTCCAAGAGGACCAAACACTGAAGAAACTAGAGATAAGATCTTCCTTTGGGTGATTGGGGTCTCAACTTCTTTGCTTGTACCTCTACAAACCTGTAGACTATCATCGGTAATCGTCCACTGAAGCCCAAGCACCGATGACCCTTCCTGGCTGGGTTCTACTTCAACCTGCTTTGTTTTGCTGATTGATCTATTGATCTTAAGTCCTCTGGGATTGCGTTGGTTACCACGTCGCTGTTGGTGATCCACTTCTTCAGTTCAAATCCATGTTTTGAGAAAAGAGGTTGCAGTTGTTTGAAAACCTTGATTGCTTCTTCAGGTGTTTCGACTGACTTGATAAAATCGTCCATGTAGAAGTTGTTTTGGATTGTTTTTCCTGCAATTGGGAACTCGTCTTCGTTATCGATCGCTACTTGCTTCAGAGCGTAGTTGGCACATGTTGGTGAACTCTTTGCTCCGAAAACATGACGCTGATACTCGTAAATTTGCACAGGTTCTTTCATTGTTGGTCGCCACAGGAATCTCAAGCAGCCTTTGTCTCGATCAGGAACTTGCACTTGAAGAAACATTGATTCAATATCTGCGGTTAAGGCAATTGGTCCTCATCGAAATCTGAATATTGTTCCGATCAAACCGTGTAGCAGATCGGCTCCGGCTAACAACTTGTCACCATTTAGGCATACGTCCTTTTTATTTTGCTGCAGCGTTGCAAACACGGCGAACTTTACCCGGTTTGTTGGGGTTTAGTACTGGATGGTGTGGCAAATACCATTCCTTTCCGAAAGTGCCTTTGACTTCCGATTTGCCAAGGATCTTCGCAAATCCCTTTTCAAGATCTGTATCAATTGACTGTTGATACAAGTCCTTTAAATTTGGGTCTCGTTGGAATCTTCGTTCCAGTGAGTAGAGCTGACCCATGGCTGAGCCGTAGTTGTTTGGGAGATTGGGTTCTGGTTCACTCCAGAGCATGCCCACTTCGTACTGCTCGCCTGTAAACTTTGTCGTGCTCTCTAGAAATTTCCGAGCTTGCTGCTCTTTCTTTGATTGACTTACATTTATTTTGGAAGCATAGGTTTCTATGTCCCACACTGATTGGATATTTTCTGCCACTTTCACATCTTCTGTGAAGGCAAATTGACAAACATTTTGACTTTTCTTTTCTGTCATGGGACCACTGACTACCCATCCTAATTCTGTTAAGACGGCAAAAGGCTCACTTCCTGTTCCAATCTTATGGTCCAATGGACGTTGATTTTCGTAGGCATCCTGTCCAAGTATGATGCCTACTTCCATCAGGTTGAATGCTCTGTTAGTGAGAACATTCTGGTGTCTGAATTTGTTCTTCAGTTCCTTGTAATCATATGTTGTGTTTCCCAACAAGATTGATGGGTGTGCAAACGCTTCAATCGAATGCACCTTTGAATGTAGTCCCTTTATTGTGATAGGAACCATCTCTGTCCTCAAATCTTGCGTCCCATGTATGCCAGCTATGTTCAAGGTAACGTCCGTGCCTTTGGCTTATAGTTGATCCTTAACGCTTTGATCGATGAACGATACTGTTGAACCACTATCGAGGAAAGCGTTGGTAGTCAACCTGTTACCACCACTCTGAACCGATACCGGAACTACTTGAAGAAAACTAGGAACTTGGTTACTCTGGTTGATTGTTGCTGGGCTTACCTTAACTGCGTGACTATCCTCGTCCATTTGGTTTTCTGAGTGTAGCAGTCTGTTGTGCTTTTTGGTAAATCCATTAATACCGCGCGGGTGGACTTTACAACCTTTGATTGCATGCCCTTTCCCCAGACATCCATAACATAAGCGTTCTTTTCTCACTGCTGCATAGCGATCGGTGACATTCATATTCTTAAATATTGGACAGTTCCATATTTTATGAGTGCCATCCGCTAGTGGACAGTGGTTGTTTTGCGTCTGCTTGGTTTCTTGCGGATTTGAACTTGCACTGAAGTTCGATGTGTTCGAGAGTCGTTCTCCTCTATTGGTGTTGCGTCGGTCTTCTTCTTTCTGTTCCCCTTTAAACGATGAAAACCCTTCATGCACGAATGTCATTCGTGATAGCCATTTTTCAAACATGATTAGATCAGGCCAGTCCTCGTCTTTGTCATCGACGTAGAACCACCATTTTGCTTTAAGAACTTGAGGTAGCTTATCAACTGCCATATACAATGTCGAACTTGATTGCAAATCACCAATATGTTTGTACTCTTTGAGCACGTTCACGAAGTTAGATACAATAACAGAAAAATTATTCAGGCTGGTTGAATCACGAGGTTTCACTTGATTAGCTTTTCGTAGGCTCTCGAGCTGCGCATCTATAATTACATGCGGTCTTCCAAATTTTCTTTCTAAAATGTTCCAGGCAGCACTATAAAACAGTCCAGAATAGCCCATTCCCGAGATTGCAGATTTTGCTTTGCCTGTTAGCAGTGTCTTCAAATAGGTCATTTTCTCTGAGTCGGGAATCATGCGTTTACCTACTGTTGCTATGAACATGCTAGACCACTCAGGCCACTCCAACGGGTTTCCCTCAAAATTTTTCAACCTCAATTTTGGTTAACTACTGCTTGAATGTCCAGTGTTGTAGTGCCTTCCAGCTATCGGCGATATATCCCGCTCTTCAGCACTTACTGAGCGTTCACAAGAGTTTGGGTACCATGGGTAATGCCTATGCTGATTTCGTTAACGGCTGACGTCGAAGCGAGCTCTTGGTCGAATTGGTGTTTGCGTGTTGTTCATCGAATTCGCCCACTCCGAGACATCTCTCCCTTTTGGGGTCCACCTGAAAAGTGACTTGTCACGCGCCTTAGTCGATTGAGAACGTAAGTCATCTTTCTCCATTGCTGTTCTTTGCAATTGGTGCTCTAGGTCTCGCTCCTTTTGCCGAAGCTGATGTTGCATCTCTAGTTCTTTCATTTGCATTTCTAGCTCCAACCTCTTTCGATCAAATTGGGCTCGTTCGATTTGCAACTTTCTTTCAAATTCAATTTCAAATTCCTTTATTCTTTCTTCAACCCGACGTTTCACTGAAGATGTTTCCGAAACGTTTTCTGTATCCTGGTTGATTATCTGCGCGATTCGTGTAAAGGTATTCGTCGTTGCATAGCTTGTGCTATCATGGTTTTGGTTAAACTCTGGAATTCCAACGTTTTGTTCTAACTGATGCACATTATTCACAGGCGGTTGCTCTTCATTGGCATGAAGAGTTGACTGGCTTTGCTGGCTTGACATGTTTGTCTCTCCGTGGATATACGGTAACCACTCTGCGTTCAAATACTGAAAGTTTTTTTCTGTCTCAAGTTTGCGTTTTAAGGAAATATCTGGGTCTCGGAGAGTCTCAGCTTTCTTATTCACGAGTTTTTGAACGCTGTCGTCCAATTGCAGTATCTGCTGATAAAGAGTCTTGAGCTTGCTTGGTCGATCTCGATTCTTAATGAGCTCAAAACCTTCTTCCTGCTTCTCAATCCAGTTGTTTCGCAAGTTGTTGATCTGTCGATCCAAAACGCTTTGACTCTGTGACGGAGTCACTTCTTGTGTACTTCGGGACTGCAGCTTGAATCTCTACAGCTCCTTTGTTTGTTTGCTTTGATTGAGTTATGCTTTTCAACGTTCCTATCTGCTTTGCCTAATTGGCTTTGCGTTGCTGAATTGCTCGTTGAGTTTTGTTCTCGTTCGTCGATGTTTTCGTCACTTCGACTGTTGGGTTGGACAGCAGTTTATTCCACTGTCCGGTTCGGTGGACCAAATGTAACGGCTGCTCTCCTTTTGTTTCACAAAGAAAGTTTTACACCGCCAAGGTCGTTCTGAGTGGTTACAAAATCTGTCCAGATACTTCTTTGATGCAGTTTGCTTTTGTAACTGTTTATCCGCTCTGCTGTACTTACCGTTGCATTAACTAATTTGACTAATTTAGTTTTGGATTTTTTTCTCAATTGAACTGGGTCCACAGATCACACAATACGGGATCTCTTTATGTTTACCAGTTCAATCGTTTTGATAAAACAAATCAAAGGCAAAAATATATTATTAAGAAGTGTTATGAAAAATTGGTTTCTAACTTAATCCTGGGTGTGTGTGTGTGTGCGTTGCGATTTTCGCAGAGTACTCACGAGTTGAAGACTGGAAATCAGGACACAGAAAATTGAATTCACTGCTCGAGACGTTTTCGATACAAGACACAATATTTGATAGAATATTGCTCAAGGCAAATTTTTGTTATCAAAACACAGTATAAATTTAACAAATATACTGCACAAGGGTTTGGTTTTAGCAAGACACAGTAACAAATATACTGCTCAAGACTAAATTATTCCAACATTTTTATTGCTGAGTTTATTTGCTAGCTCGAGTTGCTAGGCTAACAAGATATTGAGATTGTTATGAGTTCTTATTTTTGTTCAGTTTGTTAACAATTTTTCTGCTGACGTGGCATACGCGGCTGTTTCTGATTTGCTATACACATTTTCCTCGCTAGGGGGATGGATAATTGGGATAAAAATAGAACACAGTAATAGTTTTCGTCCTACGCAATTTTGTTATTCCTTAAGCTCAGCTCCAACAATAGATGACGCATAGTTCCTACCTACTTTTGAGACAGAGTGAGAGAGAGAGAGAAAGAGAGAGAGAGAGAGAGAGAGAGAGAGAGAGAGAGAGAGAGAGAGAGAGAGAGAGAGAGAGAGAGAGAGAGAGAGAGAGAGAGAGAGGAGAGAGAGAGAGAGAGAGAGAGAGAGAAGAGAGAGAGAAAGAGAGAGAGAGAGAGAGAGAGAGAGAGAGAGAGAGAGAGAGAGAGAGAGAGAGAGAGAAGAGATAGAGAGAGAGAAGAGAGAGAGAGAGAGAGAGAGAAAGAGAGAGAGAGAGAGGAGAAAAGCAGAAAGGCAAATGTGAAGTTTTTTTTCTGGTGTGATTTATTCAAGTAGCATAACAGTTTCAACTTTTCGCCCAAGCGACTTTTATCACATATTACAGCAATAATTTTACGTTTAGAAGCATATTGGCAAATTTATGCACTTATCACAACAGCGATGCAATTTTGACCAATTGTTTCTCATTTCGAGGTTTGAACGTTTAGAAGTTGAATTTTTGTTCGCAGTTTTGCAAACCTTCGGTTTGATTGATTTCTGATTCTTTAAAAAAACTGATTTAAGGAAACTCTGGTTAAATTATAAAAAATTTTGGTTCAATGCTTTCTGTTTTGGAAAAATTTCTAGCACGTGGTAGATTTTATTACGAAGAATAGACGCTTGATTTTTTGCAGAGCGAGTTTTTATAGACAAGATAGAGAATTTTTAAAATTATAACTATTTTCTTTCTTCTCTTTATATTGCCCTACATTGTTGTATTCTGTTGTTTTGTTAGCCGCCGGTATCACAATAAAAGACAACGTCTTAAGAGAAAAAATTTTGAATTGTATTTTTATTTACAATTCAAAGAACTTGAATTGTATTGGGGCGCTGTCTTTATACGACTCGAAGAGGAGTATTGGAGAAGTCTTTTTTACGACTCGAAGAGGAGTATTGGAGAAGTCCTTTCTGTAATCAATTTTATTGGCATGAATTTTGAAGCGGGAAATGAAACACTTGAAAACAAATTGGAGTGATTTTGGTGCTGAACAAAAATGAAGAGCGGAACGAAAAGAGAGTGGTTTTTGTTCATATCGCTATTTTCTAGAGAGCGAGAAATTCGAGTCGAGGTGTGAAAAAAAATTCTGTAAGCGAGCGAAACTTTTTGTTCACGTGCGGCATTTTTATATTTTTTCATTTTTAGTCTGGAAGTACTTGTAGTGGTTTGCAGATTTCTGGAAATTCGTACGAAATTTATGCTAATTCGGAGGTTTTTCATGTATTTCGCTGATTTTTGGACTAGTTTTAGCGATTTTTTAACGATGGGTATTGAAAAGACACCTTCTACTTGGCAAGTTTTTTAAATAACGTTTGGGTACAGTTTTGCGTATTTGAATTAACTTTATGTTGAGAAATATGACAAAAAATGGCGATAATCGGGAATATTTTTTTCAATTTTTCGCAGTTTTTCGATTTTTTCTGTTTTTTAGACAAGTTTCTTTGCTTATTATGACTTGCCAATCATTTTGCGACCAGCTGGATAGCCTATTGGCTGAGAGTAATTTTTCTTTAGATTTTTATGCTTTTGTAATATTAAACTTTTTTTTTCAATTTTTCCAGTTTTTTAGTGCAAGTTGTTTTTTCATGATTTGGCCTTAGGTATTTTCAAAAATTTCATTAGTGGTTTTGGTACGTAATACCTGCCTTGATGAAGTAATTTTGGTAGTGATAGTGATTTTGAGGATTTCAATTTACAACAAAATTTGATCAGATTTTCCATCACACTTTAACAGATTTGATTTTTGTTTTCTTTTTTGTTTTATTGTATTGATTCAAAATAATCATAATTTAGTGGAGGCACGTTTTGCCTGATGAGTAGTTGGATGGCCTTTAAATGGATTTCCACTTCGAGTCGCTTCCCGAATTCTTCCGGCTATGTTTTTTTTAAATCAATTTTATTGGAGTGAATTTTGAAGCGGGAAATGAAACACGTCAAAAAAATTGTTGTGATTTTGGTGCTGAACAAAAAGGAAGAGCGGAGTGAAAAGGGAGTGATTTTTGTTCATACCGCTGTTTTTGAGAGAGCGAGAAATTGATGCGTGAAAAAATTTTCTCTAAGCGAGCGAAATTTTTTTGTTCACGTGCGGCTTTTCAAAGCAGTTTTTTGCAAAATTTGATGATTATAAGTTCTGATTATGATAATGTATTAGTTTTAATCTGGTATTGATGAGAATTGAAGGTTTCAACTTGTTAATTTGAGTTTAATGCTAATTTGGAGGTTTTTGATCAGTTTTTGCAGATTTTTAGAGGAAAATTAATGATTTCTTGCCTGTTTTTTTGTTTCAATGCTTTAAGTAAGATTTGAATAGAAGCCTGTTACGTAAGGAATACTCAGACGCCAATTGATTAAAGTTTTCGGGGTAAAAAAAATTTTTTTCAAATGAAAATTGACAGAAAAGTTGAGAGATTTTACAACATTTTTCTTATTTTTTTGCAGTTTTTCTCTTTTATTTTCAGTCTTAGACAAGTTTCTTAACCTATTTTGACTTGCCCTTTGTTTTGTGAGCTTTTCATTGCTCTAATTGCAAAGGAACTTTATTCGGCTTTATGTTTCCTTGTACTATTGAAAACAACTCATTAAGTTTTTCTATTTTTTTTGTTCATTTTGTTTTTGAATGCCGTTCTTCCTTAAATTTTTTATTGCACTTGTGGATGTTCGGGGTTCATAAAAGTTGTTCCAGTTCTTTATTCTTAAGTGTGGGCGATTTTATCTTTCGAGTCGTTTCCGGAATTCTTCCGGCTATGTTTTTTTTAAGATCTTTTCTATTTTCATGATTTTTGAAGTCAAATTGGAGTAGTGATTTTGGTCACGCCGAAACAGGAAGTGGAGCGAAAAAGCGAGTAGTTTTGCAGCGTGAATTTTTATTGCTCCAAATTTAAAGTAGAGTGAGAAAACGGTGTTTGAACAAAATTTCGCTTTCTTGCTGCTGTTTTTTTGTTCACATTCGGCAATTTCATTTTGATTTTTACTGGTTTTCCGATTTTTTGGATCGGATTTTTTTTCTAAATGGTTTTCTCAGTCCATTGATAGTTCATTTTTGCCTAGTTTTTTGTTTGAACCAAACTTACTTTTCTCCCTAGTGGTTTTTTTGTTCACATGCGGCATTTTGAAATCGATTTTCTGTTTTTTCTATATTCTTTGGATCTGATTTTTTTTAGAAATGGTTTTCCCAATTCACTCATTATCTGTTCTAGGTATAGTGTTTTGTTTAGTCAATGAAAAATTTTTGAATTGTACGTCAGGAATTGTCCTGCTATGTTTTTTTACTTCGTCTAATAGATTTTTGTTTTGTCTTACCCTGACTTCTTGGAATTGACTTTTCCAATGACTTAGCTCAATCAAAAATATGACTACTGAACTCACTCATGGAACTTTAAATTTTAAGAACATTTACTTTTTAAAGGTTTTAGTGTGCATCTAATTAGCGCCAAACATATATGCCCCTATTCTTGATTATTGGAGTCTTGATTTTTTGATTTCGAATACTACTTTTGGGATCTTCTGCGCTTGTGCCCCCAGAACGTTATGTGCCCCCCAGTTACAGAGCTCGTGTCATTACATAGTAAGTCATTATGTAAAAAATATTGCACGTGCATCTGGGGGGGGGTGCAAATAATATGCGCCAACTAAGCTGAGAGGGGACAAACGGAAAAGATCCTAATTTTGAAAAGTCCTATTAGGGCTTTCTCCTTATAGAGCTTATGTGTCTCATGAAAATGACAGTCCAAAGCTAACCCAAAAGTCTAGTGATCTATTAAAGGATTGGTGGGGATCTGTCTATCTAAACTCTTTAGTTGTATCAATTCATGGAAGGCCCGAAGCGTCTATCGTGGCTATGTTTTTTTTATCTAAAGTTGTTGGATCTTGATTGAACGTAAACCGTATCACTAAATCTGCCGGCAATTACAAGTCAATTAGGGTATCAATAAGTCATCAAATTTGATTTTCCAATTGGAAAACACTTATTATTAAATAAGACGTCCTTTGTCAATTTCTGTTTTTTTTTGTGATAAATAGTTTTGAAATAATTGAGCCATTAACAGCAGACTAGGTTAGCAGTTACTTTGAGCACATTCCAAAGTTATTTCCCTATAAGGTTTCACTAATAGAGTGATTTTTGTGCGGCTATTTTTTATCACAATTAATAAAAAATTTAAAAAGTTGAGCGGCTTAAGTTCTTTTGATAAACATTGAAAATTAGAGTGAAAAAAGGTGGGCTTCGAAAATTGCAAAAACTTCGAAGCGTTGGGTTTTTATTTAAGCAAATTTTGAGTTGATCTCATTTTTTATCGGAATTGTTTAAATAGGATACCTTATAAGTTGTGACATGTTTTCGGTATGATTTGGCTTAGTATTTCAGAAGATCAATTTCACTTTTCTAGTAATTTTCAAAAGGGTTTGTCAAATCAAGATCCAGTTTTTCTGTTTTTTGTATACAAACGGGAAACAGAGAGAGCAGTTTATTTCTCTTAAAACTTATTTAAGGATTCATTACTCTTTTACTGGTCAATAGAACACTAATATCAAAATTAAAAACATAAAAGTGAGAAGATGTCTTATTTTAACAGATCGGCTTAGTTATCCTTATGTTTTCATTCAAAAATATCAGTTTAATCTTGCAGCAGACAAGCCAATATCACTCATTGTCATATTTAGCTGCTCTTAGCTGTTGAGGGCAACTTATAGCTAACTGGATTTGGTTCAAATATCTCTCTTTCTTTAATTTTTGAGTTCCTAATAATGTTGCAATCCTTTTTATATTGCATTCAAACTGATGAATTCTCATAAAAATTCAAAAAATTTAAATAAAGTTTGAAAATTTTTTAGCCTTGTTTAGATTATATTCTGGAGTAGAAAAAATAAAAAAAATAGAAAATTTTTATACAAATTTCTCGAACATTGAAATGGGACATTTTTTTAGGATTTAGTTCTTTTGGTAAATAAACGACAGTAATTTGAACCAACCTGAAACAACTATTTTCATGGGATTTGTCTGTTCTTATCTCCCCCAAGTTGCTTTGTTAATTTGTTTCTATGCTATATACACAAAATGTTCTAGATTCGTTTGTGGTTATTTTATTAGAATAATTGAAAGAAAGATTTTCTGGCTTTTAGCCAGATTTTTTAAAATAAAGATTCGTTTTAAAATTTGCTTGAGCAAATTGAGAAGCTGCTTGAATCACCCTTGACAGAACTACTTTCCGTGAAAGAGTTATTATTTTCTTTCCTTACTTATTTTCTTTCCTAAAAACTACCACATTTGCCAAGTCAGTATATTAGAGACATTATAGTGTTTAAGGAAGCCTGCACTTTATAGAATTTTAAAAGATTGATGAATGGCCAATAATGTAAATCATGAACTAATTTAACAAATAGGGAAAATTGATTTGAGTAATCTAACTAACTTCTGAATGCGAAATTAATTTAATTTCACTTTTTAAATAGGCGACAGCTGGTAAGATGTATTCTGATGGGGGAGATTACAAAATGTAAAATTTAGAGTAGAATAAAAACAATTTCAACAGTTTTGACGAGCGAATTTCAAAAGTTGACGAGAAAACAAAATCTTTTTGTTAAAGTAGATTTTGAAGCAGAGCAATTTTTGGGGGTCTGAAAATAAATAGTGAGATAATTTTCCAACCATTTGTGGTTTTCTTCAAAAAACACGCTTCAATGTTATGTCAAACTGATTTTTCATTATATTTTGTTAAGAGAAGGAGCGTTTCAAGTAAATTTTGAGTTGCTAAATGTTTTTCGTATTTTTATAATAAAATTGGAGCTGGCTTTCGCCGTTGTGATGTTTTGTTTTCAATTCCTTTCATGTTATATGAATCGCTATTTTATGCACTAGGGATCTCTTGGTTTTAATTAGATAGACTTATTAGCGCGTATCCATTTTGTGATGCAGTTAAAGTGATGCAGCTAAAACTTAAGGGAGCCATTTTTTATTCATTTGTGGTAATTTTAAATTAAATCTTTTTTATTGACGCCTTTTAATCAAAAAACATCCATTTATCTTCAAAATGTCTCAAATATTTCAAAATTTTGGAAATCATTTGTTTAATTTTAAAACCCGCTTAATGGAAATTTTAGTTGGTGCTAGTTTGCGCAATTGTTGTAAACTTGACTGCCTCATCTTTTTAACGACTTGATATCACTTTTTCAATTGTAGCAGCAGACATTGAAAGAAACAATACATCTTTCTTTTCCTCAAAACCAAGTTTTAGCAGAAATAAGCAAGTTTCATTGATGAATAACCCACAATCACCGCAAACCACGACATTGAAAGCGAACACTCGTAACAGAGGCGTTTGAGATCAAATCTTAAACAAGATTGATTAGAGGAATCTTGTAATCTGAATTTTGTCTGATTGTCTTTGTTTTCCTTCACTTTATCAAAAATAATTGTTTAGTTTTTTTGTTGCTCCTGTTTTTTTGTTTGGGAATGCTCGTTGTGTTACTGTGTAAAATCTCAAAAGCTCTGCAATATAGTTTTCAATTAGATTACGTTTCTCTTAATAAAATGTTGGAGAGGCAACTAATCAAGGGATTTCGGACGTGTTAAATTTGACGAGGTTAAACTGCTCACTAAATTTGAACTGCAATCAGACAACTATTCTGTTTAAAACGATGTTTTATAAAGAGTGAGAAAAATGAGCTGTGAAAAAATTTTAACACAGCAAGTAATTTTTTGCTCATTTGCTTTTTTCAAACAATTATTTCACAAATTTTTTTACTCCGTAATCTTAATGGGACGCTTGTAAAAAATGCTTATTGTGTTTTTGTTTGGGCTGTTAATTTTTGTAATTAAAAGAAGTATGCTCTATTTCATCTTACTCTTTAAGAAAATTCAACCTTTTGCCATTTTTAGCAAATTTTTCACAAAATTTTTCCTATATTGCCTTTATTGGGATTTTGAGAGACGTCTTAGTAATATATTTACGAATTCTAAGCTATTTTGTTGCAGATGCTTGTGGATAGTTGCGGAAAAACCTGATAACTAGCTAAATTTGTTCGAGTTCTCTAGAATTGTTTTAGTTATCGCTCATATCTTTCTAATCAAGTACCAATGGCTAAGCATAACAACCTAAATTAATGAAAATCAAAGTGGCTAAATGAAATTAAATTAGTATCACAATACATTCGCGAATCCCAGATTTAGAGGCCCGTTCCTGGACTTTTCTTAAATTTACATTAATTAAAAGTTTTAATGCTTATTTTTGTTTACATTAATCCCTTAATCTTCTGCTTAAGGCAAGGCTATATGTAACCACAAAATTAAGTTCTTCGTTCAGTAACCATTCGGATAATTGAATTTAATTGCGACCATTTTTGTTTTACCTCCCGTTATGCTTTTCCCATTAAAAAATTCGAAGGGATTTTGCGGTTTTTGTTCTTTGTTTTTTTTTCTCTGTCTTCTCAATGCATAGTTATTCATTATTTTGCCTATCAACATGCAAGTTGAAGTAATTTAACAACAGCTATATCCCACGGTCTGTTGATAAGAACTTTTATGGAGTCTCAATAGTTGTAGATTTTTTTTTCTAGTAATAAATTTTCGTTTTGTGGTTGCGTTTCCCGGTTTTTTAATCTCATAGTAACCTAAAGTAAGCTGTTGGCTACAAGAAAAGTTAAATATACATTGCAGAGGTAATTAAAACGGTGTCCCGATTTTTTCACCCCTCCATCATTTAACCCCTCTATCGTTTAACCCCTCTATCATTTCACCCCGATTTTAATCTTTTGTAAAATAAGGACTATTTAATTAGCAGTATAGTCTTGATATGAAACTATCACAACCGAACATGGGTTTAAGTTATCTACTTAATTATGACAAAATATGCCTTTAAAGTGCCGACTCCTAAAGACTCCTAATTGGCGGTATGAAATGATAGAGGGGTGAAAGAAGTCAATATCGATAAACAAAACCAAAAACAAAAAGGGTATAGACCTATAAAGGCTGAATTTAAGTGCTCCATACTTTAAATTAGTTTTCATTAGCCTTAATTAACAGGTCTAATTATTAGTATTGTAGTAGTTTTTATATTCTCATTAGGAAGCCTTACTGGGAAATCTGACCCAAATAACATTTTTTTGTATTTTTGTGTAAGAAACAAGCATTTTTTTAATATCATTGTCATCCAAAAAAAAAGTCAATCGCAGCTGTTTTCTGACAGACGGCCGGGTATATTTATTGTTGCGATAGCAATTGTGTATTTTAGGCAGCGAGAACATGAGGCCAGAATCAAAGCTGCCCGAATGCATCCGCCCTCTCCCCATCTCACTCAGCCCAAAAACCCAAAACCCAAGATCAAAAAACAGCAACCAAAGCAGCCTCAACCCAATCCAAAGCAGGACACGCCTTATGACCAGTATCCTCAACACGAACAGGACATTAATCAAGAAGAGCCCGAATTGGCTGGTTAGACTCAAACTAGATCGCGATTAGATGATTGGAATTTTGAATTAGGGCTCATTTTCAGTTATTGATAGTTTCATATCAAGTCCCACGGGCCGCTGAGACGTGGCGTGGCCACGGCCACATGTCGGATTATTGAACGAAAATATTTAAGTACATTGGGTATAATGGCATTGGGTATATTGGCATTGGGTATAATGGCATTGGGTATATTGGCATTAGGTATAATGGCATTGGGTATATTGGCATTGGTTATAATGGCATTTGGTATAATGGCATTGGGTATATTGGCATTGGGTATATTGGCATTGGGTATACCCTGGTGATTGATAAATTTAAAATCTTGCAAGAATCTTGCAAGAAATCTTGCAAGGGAATGCATAGTTCTTCCATTTTGCTTGCAAGATTCTTGCAAGAATTGAATCCATCTTGCAAGATTCTTGCAAGATTTTAAATCCATCTTGCACGAATCTTGCAAGATTCTGAATTTACATTTTACCTTTTTGTCCTGGTTACCTGGCTGCTGTTTTTGCTGTTGGTTGAGCTGAAATAGTTAATCAACTGTCGTAAAATCGTCTGAAGTCAAGTAAAAACCTGACTTTTTTGAGATTTTCCAGTATGATTTTTGTGGTTCTTCCCTCCTCCTTTTTCATTCCGGGCTTGGGACCGGCAGTGGTGGAATTACTGAAAAAAACTATAGGAGTACTGATACAGTGCGGTAAAAAAACCGCACTCACACAGTTCTCCAAAACAAACAAAAAGACAAACATCAGATAAATCACTAAATATAAAATATATCGCGAAATTCGCAAATTTCCGTATGAAAACCCAACTTTTTTCCTAGGCAAGCTATAGGAAGAAATTCTTTTTGTTTTAGACTCTATATACACAGGGGATACTCCATGCTGAGTTTGGTTCCGTTTCAACAACTTTTTGACCCAATGAAAAAGACCTATTTTTACAAATACTTATTCAATATTATTTGGAAATAATAGGAAATTTCCGTGCAAAATATCAGTAATAAAAAAACCGACTGTTGCTTTCTCTTAGTCCCAAAAAGGAACATTACCTAGCATAAGATCAAAAACAGAGCTAATGTTTGATTTACCAGAATGTCAAGGTTGATTTTCTTACATGAAGATTAAACTATAAATCGAATGAAAGAAGAACAAAAGATGAAATTACAAAAACACACCAATTTTTTTAAAGGAAAACACTTCAAGGACATTAACACCAATAGCTATCAACTGAAGGCATCATAGGTTAATTTAAATTTCCTTAGGAAGATAATTAGACTTCAAATTAATCGGAAATTTTTTTACGACAACAAAAACATGCTAAATTACGGACAGGATCAGTAACAAAAAGTCCCAACTGTTTGTCTCTCTAAAATTTAATTGTCTTAATGAAAGATGAGACAAAGATTGAAGTATTTTTGTTTTTTACTAGGTAAATTGAACTTTATAAAGACGGATTTGATTGCCTCGAGTTATTTCTATTTATTTGTCGGAAAGTTGTATTTGAATTCAAAATCTTGCAAGATTCTTGCAAGAATCTTGCAAGTTTTGTATCATCTTGCAAGATTCTTGCAAGATTTGAATCCGCTCATCACTAGGGTAATGGCATTGGGTACTTTGGCATTGGGTATAATGGCATTGGGTATATTGGTATTGGGTATAATGGCATTGGGTATATTGGCATTAGGTATAATGACATTGGGTATAATGGCATTGGGTATAATGGCATTGGGTATATTGGCATTGGATACATTGGCATTGGGTATAATGGCATCGAGTGTAATGGCATTGGGTATATTGGCATTGGGTATAATAGCATTGGGTATATTGGCATTGGGTATAATGGCATTGGGTATAATGGCATTGGGTATATTGGCATTGGTTATAATGGCATTGGGTATAATGGCATTGGGTATATTGGCATTGGGTATATTGGCATTGGGTATATTCGCATTGGATATAATGGCATTGGGTATAATGGCATTGGGTATAATGGCATTGGGTATAATGGCATGGGGTATATTGGCATTGGGTATAATGGCATTGGGTATATTGGCATTGGGTATAATGATATTGGGTATATTGGCATTGGGTATAACGGCATTGGGTATAATGGCATTGGGTATAATGACATTGGGTATATTGGCATTAGGTATAATGGCATTGGGTATAATGGCATTGGGTATAAAGGCATTGGGTATATTGGCATTGGGTATAATGGCATTGGGTATAATGGCATTGGGTAAAATGGCATTGGGTATATTGGCATTGGGTATTATGGCATTGCTATATTGGCATTGGGTATAATGGCATTGGGTATATTGGCATTGGGTATAATGGCATTGGTTATAATGGCATTGGGTATATTGGCATTAGTTATAATGGCATTGGGTATAATGGCACTGTTATATTGGCATTGGGTATATTGGCATTGGGTATATTGGCATTGGGTATAATGGCATTGGGTATAATGGCATTGGGTATATTGGCATTGGGTATAATGGCATTGGTTATATTGGCATTGGGTATTACGGCATTGGGTATATTGGCATTGGGTATAATGGCATTGGGTATAATGGCATTGGTTATAATGGCATTGGGTATATTTGCATTGGGTATAATGGCATTGGGTATAATGGCATTGGGTATATTGGCATTGGGTATAATGGCATTGGTTATATTGGCATTGGGTATAACGGCATTGGGTATATTGGCATTGAGTATAATGGCATTGGGTATAATGGCATTGGGTATATTGGAATTGGGTATAATGGCATTGGGTATAATGGCAATGGGTATATTGGCATTGGTTATAATGGCATTGGTTATAATGGCATTAGGTATATTGGCAATGGGTATATTGGCATTGGTTATAATGGCATTGGGTATAATGGCATTTGGTATATAGGCATTGGGTATAATGGCATTGGGTATAATGGCATTGGGTATATTGGCATTGGGTTTAATGGCATTGGGTATAATGACATTGGGTATGTTGGCATTGAGTATAATGGCATTGGGTATAATGGCATTGGGTATATTGGCATTGGGTATAATGGCATTGGGTATAATGGCATTGGGTATATTGGCATTGGTTATAATGGCATTGGTTATAATGGCATTAGGTATAATGGCAATCGGTATATTGGCATTGGGTATAATGGCATTGGGTATAATGGCTTTGGGTATTATGGCATTGGGTATATTTGCATTGGGTATATTGGCATTGGGTATATTGGCATTGGGTATAATGGCATTGGGTATATTGGCATTGGGTATAATGGCATTGGTTATATTGGCATTGGGTATTACGGCATTGGGTATATTGGCATTGGGTATAATGGCATTGGGTATAATGGCATTGGTTATAATGGCATTGGGTATATTTGCATTGGGTATAATGGCATTGG
Organism: Convolutriloba macropyga; assembly: GCF_964194025.1. NCBI lineage: Eukaryota > Metazoa > Xenacoelomorpha > Acoela > Convolutidae > Convolutriloba > Convolutriloba macropyga. The sequence continues at coordinate 68,351,950 of NC_134472.1, forward strand.
GTATAATGGCATTGGGTATATTGGCATTGGGTATAATGGCATTGGTTATATTGGCATTGGGTATAACGGCATTGGGTATATTGGCATTGAGTATAATGGCATTGGGTATAATGGCATTGGGTATATTGGAATTGGGTATAATGGCATTGGGTATAATGGCAATGGGTATATTGGCATTGGTTATAATGGCATTGGTTATAATGGCATTAGGTATATTGGCAATGGGTATATTGGCATTGGTTATAATGGCATTGGGTATAATGGCATTTGGTATATAGGCATTGGGTATAATGGCATTGGGTATAATGGCATTGGGTATATTGGCATTGGGTTTAATGGCATTGGGTATAATGACATTGGGTATGTTGGCATTGAGTATAATGGCATTGGGTATAATGGCATTGGGTATATTGGCATTGGGTATAATGGCATTGGGTATAATGGCATTGGGTATATTGGCATTGGTTATAATGGCATTGGTTATAATGGCATTAGGTATAATGGCAATGGGTATATTGGCATTGGGTATAATGGCATTGGGTATAATGGCTTTGGGTATTATGGCATTGGGTATATTTGCATTGGGTATATTGGCATTGGGTATATTGGCATTGGGTATAATGGCATTGGGTATAATGGCATTGGGTATAATGGCATTGTGTATAATGGCATTGGGTATATTGGCATTGGGTATAATGGCATTGAGTATATTGGCATTGGGTATAATGGCATCGGGTATAATGGCATTGGGTGTAATGGCATTGGTTATAATGGCATTGGGTATAATGGCATCGGGTATATTGGCATTGGGTATATTGGCATTGGGTATAATGGCATTGGGTATAATGGCATTGGGTATATAGGCATTGGGTATAATGGCATTGGGTATATTGGCATTGGGTATAATCGCATTGGGTATAATGGCATTGGGTATAATGGCATTGGGTATGATGGCATTGGGTGTAATGGCATTGGGTATATAGGCATTGGGTATAATGGCATTGGGTATATTGGCATTGGGTATAATCGCATTGTGTATAATGGCTTTGAGTATAATGGCATTTGGTATAATGGCATTGGGTATAATGGCATTGGGTATATTGGCATTGGAGGGTATATTGTCATTGGGTATAATAGCATTGGGTATATTGGCATTGGGTATAATGGCATTGGGTATAATGGCAATGGGTATAACGGCATTGGGTATAATGGCATTGGGTATATTGGCATTGGGTATAATGGCATTGGGTTTAATGGCATTGGGTATAATGGCATTGGGTATATTGGCATTGTGTATAATGGCATTGGGTATATTGGCATTGGGTATAATGGCATTGGGTATAATGGCATTGGGTATAATGGCATTGGGTAAAATGGCATTGGGTATAATGGCATTCGGTATAATGGCATGGGGTATTTTGGCATTGGGTATTATGGCATTGGGTATAATGGCATTGGCTATAATGGCATTGGGTATATTGGCATTGGGTGTATTGGCATTGGGTATAATGGCATTGGGTATAATGGCATTAGATATATTGGCATTGGGTATCATGGCATTGGGTGTATTGGCATTGGGTATAATGGCATTGGGTATAATGGCATTAGATATATAGGCATTGGGTATAATGGCATTGGGTATATTGGCATTGGGTATAATCGCATTGTGTATAATGGCATTGAGTATAATGGCATTTGGTATAATGGCATTGGGTATTATGGCATTGGGTATATTGGCATTGGGTATATTGTCATTGGGTATAATGGCATTGGGTATATTGGCATTGGGTATAATGGCATTGGGTATAATGGCAATGGGTATAACGGCATTGGGTATAATGGCATTGGGTATATTGGCATTGGGTATAATGGCATGGGGTTTAATGGCATTGGGTATAATGGCATTGGGTATATTGTCATTGTGTATAATGGCATTGGGTATATTGGCATTGGGTATAATGGCATTGGGTATAATGGCATTGGGTATAATGGCATTGGGTTTAATGGCATTGGGTAAAATGGCATTGGGTATAATGGCATTCGGTATAATGGCATGGGGTATTTTGGCATTGGGTATTATGGCATTGGGTATAATGGCATTGGTTATAATGGCATTGGGTATATTGGCATTGGGTGTATTGGCATTGGGTATAATGGCATTGGGTATAATGGCATTAGATATATTGGCATTGGGTATAATGGCATTGGGTATATTGGCATTGGGTATAATGGCATTGGGTTTAATGGCATTGGGTATAATGGCATTGGGTATATTGGCATTGTGTATAATGGCATTGGGTTATTTGGCATTGGGTATAATGGCATTGGGTATACTGGCATTAGGTATAATGGCGTTGGGTATAATGGCATTGGGTATAATGGCATTGGGTATAATGGCATTGGGTATATTGGCATTGGCTATAATGGCATGGGGTATAATGGCATTGGGTATTTTGGCATTGGGTCAAATGGCATTGGGTATATTGTCATTGGGTATAATGGCATTGGGTATAATGGCATTGGGTATATTGGCATTGGCTATAATGGCATTGGGTATAATGGCATTCGGTATATTGGCATTGGGTGTATTGGCATTGGGTACAATGGCATGGGGTCTAATGGCATTGGGTATATTGGCATTGGGTATATTGGCATTGGGTATAATGCATTTGATATATTGGCATTGGGTATATTGGCATTGAGTATATTGGCATTGGGTATATTGGCATTGGGTATAATGGCATTCGGTATAATGGCCTTGGGTATATTGGCATTGGGTATAACAGCATTGGGAATGATGGCACTGGGTATATTGGCATTGGGTATAATGGCTTTGGGTATAATGGCATTGAGTATAACGGCATTGGGTATATTGGCATTGGGTATAATGGCATTGGGTATATTGGCATTGGGTATAATGGCATTGGGTATATTGGAAATCGTTATAATGGCATTGGGTATAATGGCATTGGGTATATTGGCATTGGGTATATTGGCTTTGGGTATAATGGCATCGGGTATAATGCATTTGATATATTGGCATTGGGTATATTGGCATTGAGTATATTGGCATTGGGTATATTGGCATTGGGTATAACGGCATTGGGAATGATGGCACTGGGTATATTGGCATTGGGTATAATGGCTTTGGGTATAATGGCATTGAGTATAACGGCATTGGGTATATTGGCATTGGGTATAATGGCATTGGGTATATTGGCATTGGGTATAATGGCATTGGGTATATTGGAATTCGTTATAATGGCATTGGGTATATTGGCGTTGGTTATAATGGCATTGGGTATATTGGCATTGGGAATAATGGCATTGGGTATTTTGGCATTGGGTATAATAGCATTGGGTATAATGGCATTGGGTACATTGGCATTGGGTATGATGGCATTGGGTATAATCGTCTTGGGTATATTGGCATTGGGTATAATGGCAATGGAAATAATGGCATTGGGTATAATGGCAATGGGTATATTGGCATTGGGTATAATGGCATTGGGTTTAATGGCATTAGATATATTAGCATTGGGTATAATGGCATTGCGTATATTGGCACTGGGTATAATGGCATTGGGTTTATTGGCATTGGGTATAATGGCATTGGGTATAATAGCCTTGGGTATAATGGCATTGGGTATAATGGCATTGGGTATAATAGCATTGGGTATAATGGCGTTAGGTATAATGGCATTGGGTATAATGGCATTGGGTATATTGGCATTGCGTATAATGGCATTGGGTATAATGGCATTTGGTATATTGGCATTGGGTGTATTGGCATTGGGTACAATGGCATGGGGTCTAATGGCATTGGGTATATTGGCATTGGGTATATTGGCATTGGGTATAATGCATTTGATATATTGGCATTGGGTATATTGGCAGTGAGTATATTGGCATTGGGTATATTGGCATTGGGTATAATGGCATTCGGTATAATGGCCTTGGGTATATTGGCATTGGGTATAACAGCATTGGGAATGATGGCACTGGGTATATTGGCATTGGGTATAATGGCTTTGGGTATAATGGCATTGAGTATAACGGCATTGGGTATATTGGCATTGGGTATAATGGCATTGGGTATATTGGCATTGGGTATAATGGCATTGGGTATATTGGAAATCGTTATAATGGCATTGGGTATAATGGCATTGGGTATATTGGCATTGGGTATATTGGCTTTGGGTATAATGGCATCGGGTATAATGCATTTGATATATTGGCATTGGGTATATTGGCATTGAGTATATTGGCATTGGGTATATTGGCATTGGGTATAATGGCATTCGGTATAATGGCCTTGGGTATATTTGCATTGGGTATAACGGCATTGGGAATGATGGCACTGGGTATATTGGCATTGGGTATAATGGCTTTGGGTATAATGGCATTGAGTATAACAGCATTGGGTATATTGGCATTGGGTATAATGGCATTGGGTATATTGGCATTGGGTATAATGGCATTGGGTATATTGGAATTCGTTATAATGGCATTGGGTATATTGGCGTTGGTTATAATGGCATTGGGTATATTGGCATTGGGAATAATGGCATTGGGTATTTTGGCATTGGGTATAATAGCATTGGGTATAATGGCATTGGGTGCATTGGCATTGGGTATGATGGCATTGGGTATAATCGTCTTGGGTATATTGGCATTGGGTATAATGGCAATGGAAATAATGGCATTGGGTATAATGGCAATGGGTATATTGGCATTGGGTATAATGGCATTGGGTTTAATGGCATTAGATATATTAGCATTGGGTATAATGGCATTGCGTATATTGGCACTGGGTATAATGGCATTGGGTTTATTGGCATTGGGTATAATGGCATTGGGCATAATAGCCTTGGGTATAATGGCATTGGGTATAATGGCATTGGGTATAATAGCATTGGGTATAATGGCGTTAGGAATATTGGCATTGGGTATAATAGCATTGGGTATATTGGCATTGGGTATAATGGCATTGGGTATATTGGCATTAAGTAAATTGGTATTGGGTATATTGGCATTGGTTATAATGGCATTGGGTATAATGGCATTGGGTATATTTGCATTGGGTATATTGGCATTGGGTATAATGGCATTGGGTATATTGGCATTGGGTATAATGGCATTTAGTATATTGGCATTGGGTATAATGGCATTTGGTATAATGGCATTGGGTATAATGGCATTGGGTATATTGGCATTGGGTATAATGGCATCGGGTATATTGGGATTGGGTATATTGGCATTGGGTATATTGGCATTAGGTATAATGACATCGGTTATAATGGCATTGGGTATAATGGCATTGGGTATATTGGCATTGGATATATTGGCATTGGGTATAATGGCATTGGGTATAATGGCAATGGGTATAATGGCATTGGGTATAATGGCATTGGGTATATTGGCATTGGGTATAATGGCATTGGGTATAATGGCATTGGGTATATTGGCATAGGTTATAATGGCATTGGGTATGATGGCATTGGGTATAATGGCATTGGGTATATTGGCATTGGGTATATTGGCATTGGGTATATTGGCATTGGGTATAATGGCATTGGGTATAATGGCGTTGGGTATAATGGCATTGGGTATAATGGCATTGGTTATATTGGCATTGGGTATAATGGCATTGGGTATATTGCCATTGGGTATATTGCCATTGGGTATAAAAGCTTTGGGTATAATGGCATTGGGTATAATGGCATTGGGTATATTGGCATTGGGTATAATGGCATTGGGTATAATGGCATTAGGTATATTGGCATTGGGTATATTGGCATTGGGTATAATGGCATTGGGTATATTGGCATTGGGTTAGTGGCATTGGGTATATTGGCATTGGGTATAATGGCATTGGGTATATTGGCATTAGGTATAATGGCATTGATTATATTGGCATTAGTTATAATGGCATTGGGCATAATGGCATTGGGTATATTGGCATTGGGTATAAAGACATTGGGTATTTTGGCATTGGGTATAATGTCATTGGGTATAATGTCATTGGATATAATGGCATTGGGTTTATTGGCATTGGGTATAATGGCATTGGGTATAATAGCCTTGGGTATAATTGCATTGGGTATAATGGCATTGGGTATAATGGCATTGGGTATAATGGCATTGGGTATATTGGCATTGGGTATAATAGCATTGGGTATATTGGCATTGGGTATAATGGCATTGGGTATATTGGCATTAGGTATAATGGCATTGGGTATATTGGCATTGGTTATAATGGCATTGGGTATAATGGCATTGGGTATATTTGCATTGGGTATATTGGCATTGGGTATAATGGCATTGGGTATATTGGCATTGGGTATAATGGCATTTAGTATATTGGCATTGGGTATATTGGCATTGGTTATAATGGCATTGGGTATAATGGCAATGGGTATAATGGCATTGGGTATAATGGCATTGCGTATATTGGCATTGGGTATAATGGCATTGGGTATATTGGCATTGGTTATAATGGCATTGGGTATAATGGCATTGGGTATAATGGCATTGGGTTTATTGGCTTTTTGTATAATGGCATTGGGTATAATAGCCTTGGGTATAATGGCATTGGGTATAATGGCATTGGGTATAATGGCATTGGGTATAATGGCATTGGGTATATTGGCATTGGGTATAATAGCATTGGGTATAATGGCATTGGGTATAATGGCATTGGGTATATTGGGATTGGGTATAATGGCATTGGGTATATTGGCATTAGGTATAATGACATCGGTTATAATGGCATTGGGTATAATGGCATTGGGTATATTGGCAATAGGTATAATGACATCGGGTATAATGGCATTGGGTATAATGGCATTGGGTATATTGGCATTGGATATATTGGCATTGGGTATAATGGCATTGGGTATAATGGCAATGGGTATAATGGCATTGGGTATAATGGCATTGCGTATATTGGCATTGGGTATAATGGCATTGGGTATATTGGCATTGGTTATAATGGCATTGGGTATAATGGCATTAGGTATAATGGCATTGGGTATATTGGCATTGGGTATATTGGCATTGGGTATATTGGCATTGGGTATAATGGCATTGGGTATATTGGCATTGGGTATAATGGCATTGGTTATATTGGCATTGTGTATAATGGCATTGGGTATATTGCCATTGGGTATATTGCCATTGGGTATAATAGCTTTGGGTATAATGGCAGTGGGTATAATGGCATTGGGTATATTGGCATTGGGTATAATGGCATTGGGTATAATGGCATTGGGTATATTGGCATTGGGTATAATGGCATTGGGTATATTGGCATTGGGTATAGTGGCATTGGGTATATTGGCATTGGGTATAATGGCATTGGGTATATTGGCATTAGGTATAATGGCATTGGTTATATTGGCATTGGTTATAATGGCATTGGGCATAATGGCATTGGGTATATTGGCATTGGGTATATTGGCATTGGGTATTTTTGCTTTGGGTATATTTGCATTGGATATAATGGCATTGGCTATAATGGCATTGGGTATAATGGCATTGGGTATATTGGCTTTTGGTATAATAGCATTGGGTATATTGGCATTGGGTATAATGGCATTGGGTATATTGGCATTGGGTATAATGATATTGGGTATATTGGCATTGGGTATAATGGCATTGGGTATAATGGCATTGGGTATAATGGCATTGGGTACATTGGCATTGGGTATAATGGCATTGGGTATATTGGCATTAGGTATAATGGCATTGGGTATAATGGCATTGGGTAAAATGGCATTGGGTATATTGTCATTGGGTATAATGGCATTGCTATATTGGCATTGGGTATAATGGCATTGGATATATTGGCATTGGGTATAATGGCATTGGGAATAATGGCATTGGGTATATTGGCATTGGTTATAATGACATTGGGTATAATGGCATTGGGTATATTGGCATTGGGTATATTGGCATTGGGTATAATGGCATTGGGTATATTGGCATTGGGTATAATGATATTGCGTAAAATGGCATTGGGTATATTGGCATTGGGTATAATGGCATTGCTATATTGGCATTGGGTATAATGGCATTGGGTATATTGGCTTTTGGTATAATGGCATTGGGTATATTGGCATTAAGTATAATGGCATTGGGTATAATGGCATTGAGTATAATGCATTGGGTGTTTTGGCATTTGGTATATTGGCATTGGGTATAATGGCATTGGGTATATTGGCATTGGGTATAATGGCATTGGGTGTATTGGCATTGGGTATAACGGCATTGGGTGTACTGGCATTGGGTATAATGGCATTGGGTATAATGGCATTGGGTATATTGGCATTGGGTATAATGGCATTGGGTATATTGGCATTGGGTATAATGGAATTGGTATAATGGCATTGGGTACAATGGCATTGGGTATATTGACATTGGCTATAATGGCATTGGGTATAATGGCATTAGGTATATTGGCATTGGGTATAAAGGCATTGTGTATAATGCATTGGGTATTTTGGCATTTGGTATATTGTCATTGGGTATAATGGCATTGGGTGTATTGGCATTGGGTATAACGGCATTGGGTGTACTGGCATTGGGTATAATGGCATTGGGTATAATGGCATTGGGTATATTGGCATTGGGTATAATGGCATTGGGTGTATTGGCATTGGGTATAACGGCATTGGGTGTACTGGCATTGGGTATAATGGCATTGGGTATAATGGCATTGGGTATATTGGCATTGGGTATAATGGCATTGGGTATATTGGCATTGGGTATAATGGAATTGGTATAATGGCATTGGGTACAATGGCATTGGGTATATTGACATTGGGTATATTGGCATTGGGTATAATGGCATTGGGTAAATTGGCATTGGGTATAGCGGCATTGGGTGTACTGGCATTGGGTATAATGGCATTGGGTATAATGGCATTGGGTATATTGGCATTGGGTATAATGGCATTGGGTATATTGGCATTGGGTATAATGGAATTGGGTATTTTGGCATTGGGTATAATGTCATTGGGTATAATGGCATTGATATAATGGCATTGGGTATACTGGCATTGGGTATAACGGCATTGGGAATATTGGCATTGGATATAATGGCATTGGGTACAATGGCATTGGGTATTTTGCTATTGGGTATAATGGCATTGGGTATATTGGCATTGGGTATAATGCATTGGGTATTTTGGCATTGGGTATAATGGCATTGGGTATAATGGCATTGGGTATATTGGCATTGGGTATAATGACATTGGGTATATTGGCATTGGGTATAATGGCATTGGGTATATTGGCATTGGGTATAATGGCAGTTGGGATAACGGCATTGCGTGTACTGGCATTGGGTATAATGGCATTGGGTATAATGGCATTGGGTATATTGGCATTGGGTATAATGGCATTGGGTATATTGGCATTGGGTATAATTGCATTGGGTATATTGGCATTGGGTATAATGGCATTGGGTATATTGGCATTGGGTATAATGGCATTGGGTATGATGGCATTGGGTATAATGGCATTGGGTATAATGGCATTGGGTATAATGGCATTGGGTATATTGGCATTGGGTATAATGGCATTGGCTATATTGGCATTGGGTATAATGGCATTTGGTATAACGGCATTTGGTATAACGGCATTGGGTGTACTGGCATTGGGTATAATGGCATTGGGTATATTGGCATTGGGTATAATGGCATTGGGTATATTGGCATTGGGTATAATGGCATTGGGTATATTGGAATTGGTTATAATGGCATTGGGTATATTGGCATTGGGTATAATGGCATTGGTTATAATGGCATTGGGTATATTGGCATTGAGTATAATGCATTGGGTATTTTTGCATTTGGTATTTTGGCATTGGGTATAATGGCTTTGGGTATATTGGCATTGGGTATAATGGCATTGGATATATTGGCCTTGGGAATAATGGCATTTGGTATAACGGCATTGGGTGTATTGGCATTGGGTATAATGGCATTGGGTATAATGGCATTGGGTATAATGGCATTTGGTATAACGGCATTGGGTGTACTGGCATTGGGTATAATGGCATTGGGTATAATGGCATTGGGTATATTGGCAGTGGGTATAATGGCATTGGGTATATTGACATTGGGTATAATGGCATTGGGTATATTGGCATTGGGTATATTGGCATTGGGTATAATGGCATTTGGTATAACGGCATTGGGTGTACTGGCATTGGGTATAATGGCATTGGGTATAATGGCATTGGGTATATTGGCAGTGGGTATAATGGCATTGGGTATATTGACATTGGGTATAATGGCATTGGGTATATTGGCATTGGGTATAATGGCATTGGGTATAATGGCATTGCGTATAATCGCATTGGGTATAATGGCATTTGGTATAATGGCATTGGGTATATTGGCATTGTGTATAATGGCATTGGGTATAATGGCATTTGGTATAACGGCATTGGGTATATTGGCATTGGGTATATTGGCATTGGGTATAATGGCATTGGGTATATTGGCATTGGGTATAAAGGCATTTGGTATAACGGCATTGCGTGTACTGGCATTGGGTACAATGGCATTGGGTATAATGGCATTGGGTATATTGGCATTGGGTATAATGGCATTGGGTATATTGGCATTGGGTATAATGGCATTGGGTATATTGGCATTGGGTATAATGGCATTGAGTATATTGGCATTGGGTATAATGGCATTGGGTATATTGGCATTGGGTATAATAGCATTGGTTACAATGGCATTCGGTATATTGGCATTGGGTATAATGCATTGGGTATTTTGGCATTGGGTATAATGGCATTGGGTATAATGGCATTGGGTATATTGGCATTGGGTATAATGGCATTGGGTATATTGGCATTGGGTATAATGGCATTGGGTATATTGGCATTGGGTATAATGGCATTTGGTATAACGGCATTGGGTGTACTGGCATTGGTTATAATGGCATTGGGTATAATGACATTGGGTATATTGGCATTGGGTATAATGGCATTGGGTATATTGGCATTGGGTATAATGGCATTGGGTATATTGGCATTGGGTATGATGGCATTGGTTATATTGGCATTGGGTATAATGGCATTGGGTATAATGGCATTGGGTATAATGGCATTGGGTATAATGGCATTGGGTATATTGGCATTGGGTATAATGGCATTGGGTATATTGGCATTGGGTATAATGGCATTTGGTATAACGACATTGGGTATAATGGCATTGGGTATATTGGCATTGGGTATAATGGCATTGGGTATATTGGCATTGGGTATAATGGCATTGAGTATATTGGCATTGGGTATAATGGCATTGGGTATAATGGCATTGGGTATAATGGCATTGGGTATAATGGCACTGGGTATAATGGCATTTGGTATAACGGCATTGGGTGTACTGGCATTGGGTATAATGGCATTGGGTATAATGGCATTGGGTATAATGGCATTGGGTATATTGTCATTGGGTATAATGGCATTGGGTATATTGGGATTGGGTATATTGGCATTGGATATATTGGCATTAGGTATAATGGCATTTGGTATAATGGCATTGGGTATAATGGCATTGGGTATATTGGCATTGGGTATATTTTGCATTGGGTATATTGGCATTGGGTATAATGGCATTGGGTGTAATGGCGTTGGGTATAATGGCATTGGGTATAATGGCATTGGGTATATTGGCATTGGATATATTGGCATTGGGTATAATGGCATTGGGTATAATGGCATTGGGTATAATGGCATTGGGTAAATTGTCCTGGCACCATTTTTGGAACTAAGTCATACCCCCAATATAATTTTCTCGTGAAATTTTTCAGGGGAAATGCAGACTCATAATGAGGCAATAGCCCGACTCAATTTTTTTGTGATTCAATATTTTAAGCTGAGACTGAGTTCCTAAAAAAACGATAATTTCGTAAATTTCAGATCGAAAACGACTTTTTCTTAAAATTACCCGTCAAAGCGTTCAAAGCCTACCGAAAACGGTAATTTCTCCCAAAGTTTGAACCGTAATTGAGTGGGTGGTCAACTGAGGAATTGAAATGTTGGCTGAAGACACTTGAAAACGGTCCAGTCAAACTTAATATGGATATCTCGGTTATTCAAGTTAAGCATAGCAGCAAAAATGCCATATTCCTTGAAGAACGATTTTTGATGTTATTTCGGTGTTTATATCCAAACCATAAACAATTTATAACTTTTAGTCAGTTGTTAGAGCGTTTGATATTTTTCAATTGATTTGAGCAACATTTTTTCTAAATAAAAATATACATTGTACAAAGTAATCTATTGTTTCTGTTTAAGCGGTGGCCTCAGTTGGTTCTGGCAACCAGAAAGATGAGATCTTAGTCACAATCAAGAACACAACCACCATCGAGAGCGACAGACCCCTAACTCCCCAAGAGATCCGAGCTCACAGTCCTCAGATGTCGCCAGCTGATATTGAAAAAATAGTAAAACAAGTTGAAGATATTCACAGCCAACGAAGCCAGGAGAGTAATGATCTATCACCATTCCAGATAACTCCTAGACCTTCCTCGGGAAAAAGGGCAAAACAGCCACCTGCTGGGAAAAAGGTGAGCCCTGCAGGCCGAGGTCGAGGAGGTCGCAAACCTAGCGGGAAATCTAGTCAAAGCCCATCAGTTGGTCGTCAACAACAACCGCCACAACATCAACAACCACAGCAACCTCAAAAACAACAACCACCTCAAAAACAACAACAGACTCCTCAACAACGTCCCCCTCCACAGCAACCTCCAGCTCAGCAGAAACCGAAGAAAGGAAACTCGATTGACCGAGGAATTGACTTGCCGATGAAGAATGAGGGTGCAAAGCAGATTATGTCTGATGCGGGATCTTTCGCACAGCAGCCAGCGAAAGGATACCCTATGCCTGGTCAGCAACAAGGACCAATCCAGGACGTTCAAATAAAGAATGCTTCGATACCTGGTAGTATGCAAGGAAGTGTCCAAGGAGCCTCTGTATCTCGAGGACGTGGAATGCCTGGATCCCAGGCGGGATCAAGGCGAGGATCCCAAGGAAGTCGAGGAGCTTCAGCAGTTAGGCAACCAATGGGACCCATGAGTCGCGACGGATCTCAGGGCCCACCACCAGGTTATCAAGAAGCAGTTCAACAACAGGGACCGCCTGGATCCAAAATGATGAGACAGCAAGGTTCTCGAAGTAGTGCAATGGGATCCCAAGCTGGTCCACCGGGATCAAGGAGCAGTGCGATGTCGGGGACTCATGTCGCATCTCAAGGTGGACCACCAGGTAGTAAAGGAAGTATGGTATCTGGTTATAGCAACGCCGGACCACCGGGAGATCAGCAAGGTCAAGTGCCTGGATCACAAGTTTTACCACCAGGAAGTCAAGTTCCTGGAAAACCTGGTTCGCAGGCTGGATCACCCGGAAGCAGAGGAAGTCAAGTATCTGGAGCACCCGGATCTCAAGTTGGACCTCCCGGAAGTCAAGTTTCGGTAAAAGCTGGCTCACAAGCTGGACCACCTGGAAGCAAAGCTAGTCAAGTTCCTGGAATGCCAGGGTCACAAGCCGGTCCACCTGGAACTAGAGGTAGTCAGATGAAAGGATCCCAGGTAGGACCTCCTGGATCTGGAGTAATGCCAGCAGGATCTCAACCAGCTGGATCAGTAGCTCAGGGCTCTAGGGTGAGTGGTGCTTCGGGTTCTCGGGAGTCTAAGGGTGGTACAGGAGTTGGTTCCAGGTCTGGCAGTGGAATGAGTGCAGGTGCTGGCGGAGTAGCAGCGTCCGATTCTCGGGTGAGTGGTGTTACTGGTTCATCTCAACAACGTGCGTCTGGTGTTAGTGGAGGTTCACAGAGTTATAGTACGCAAGATCAGGGAGAAAACTTAAGGCCAAATGGCACCATTTCAAGAAGCACTGGGGGATCTGGGTCACAAAGCAGGCAAAGCGGATCTATGACGAGACAAAGTGGCACAGGGGGAAGTGCTCCGGGTTCTAGGGGTCCCAGTATGCAGCGTCAATCTGCATCAGGAAATTCGGCTGCCTCTCGTTCGGTTGTCAGTGACGGAATGTCAAAACAAAGAACGAGCATGGGTTCAAACGTAGGCGGAGTGGCCCAGCAAAGTCCAGGTAGCGCTTCGCAGAGAATGAGCGCTTCTTCAGGTGCAACCGGGGCGTCAAGGTCGGTAGTAAGCGGGGGAACAAGTGTGGCAGGTAGTCAGAGAATGAGCAATGCTTCTAAGGGCATGCCCGGGGCACCGGGACCAGGTCCACAGAAAATGAGCCAGGCTAGTGGACTTTCAGGTTCTAAAGTGGCAAGTATGGCTACGGGTAGCCGGCAAGGAAGCATGGCGGGCGGACCGGCAGGCAGTACCCCCCGAGCAGGTGCAGGGGCGTCGGGGATATCTCAAGAAATGACGGAAGCGGCAGGTAGACCATCGGGAGCGTCTATGAGCAGACAAAGTGGCACTTCGGGAACTATGTCAACATCCCGTCCAAGTGGAACTTCGGGTACATCAGGAACGACAGGACCTTCAGGAACTGGGACAAGAGCGAGTGACGTTTCGGAACCTGTCGGGATGGCAGGAAACATGTCCAGACCGAGCGATGCTTCTGGCGCGGTTGGAGGTCGTGGTAAAAGGCCTAGTGGGGCTTCCGCTTCAAGACCAGGTGCCAAACAGAGTATGGGAAGTGGGTTCGGTAGTGCGACCGGGGAGACCCCTGGAAGTGGGGCGTCTCAGAGTGTTACGACGGGGACAGCAGGGGGTACCAGTGGATCCAGCAGTGCTTCGTCAACATCATCCGAGGAGCAGAGATAGAACAGAATTGAAAAAAAAAACTCACTCATCAAATCTGATCAAATTAAATTCAAAAAAAACTCTGTGAATACTCCTTTAACACTGATGCACTTACTTTCTGATTTCAGGGTCTCAACTGAATTATTGCAAAATAGATAAATCAACTTTGCAGCCAGCAATTTAAACATCAAGACCGACCATTAACTCATTACTCATATTCAAAAACTGCTCAAAAAATATAGAACAAAAATTTTCAACATGTTTTTAGGCAGAATTCTAGACAATAGTTCAGTTTCGACCATGACAATAAATATGCATATCATGAGCTTCAAATTTATTTTTTGGCTAAATCCTCTTAACTTAGTCCATTTCAAGTAAAGGTCCAAATAATCTGCAGAAGAGAGCTTAGCTCTTACGAGCTGTATGTTCTCATCTCACTAAGTAACTACTTGTGGAACTATATACCAATTTTTTTAATCAGTCAATTTTTGCTGAGCGATATATTTATTGCTTTTCCTTCTAACTTGAGTTAACTTCAATGTGCTCACTTCTAGCAACATTTTTGGTCAATTCAAAAAATTTTTCATACAATTTTTTTCAGGTTTGGACAAATTACGTGCTTTTTTTATCAACAGGGCGATAACCTGTTTTCTGCAACCCAGAGGACTTAAATTTCATAGAGGTTGCCTTTTTTAAGGTCTGTTCAGTTTTTAGATGTTTTGATGTCAATGAGCAGTCAAATTGCAGTAGTTACTCTCACCACGTTGAAAAAAAAGTAAGTAAAAGTGAGTGATTAGTCTTGAAATTTGAACTTCATTCTTGCCCAGCTAACTCCAACTTTTCATTGTTTTTCTCACGAATTTTCCAGAAAAACTCGACAAATGGCCTGTGATGTCTAACGGTGCCTCCATGCTGATCTTTAATTTGCTCAACGTTTGGCATTTTGAGCTATGTATGAATTGTTTGCTCTTTTCGTTGTTTTGTCATTTATTACCTACCCGAGAAGAACCTACCCGAGTAAATTTATCTAGAGGCATAAGCAAACTTTTGTAATGTTTTCAGTCCATGTTCAGCAGAACTTTTCATTTCTTCTAGAAAAGAGCCTTCGTTATTATATATATATATATATATATATATATATATATATATATATATATATATACATATATATATATATATATATATATATATATATATATATATATATATATATATATATTGTTTTGTGCTCACCGTTTTTCTTGAATTTTGCAATAATTTAGTTATTCGCAAAAGTAGCATTTGTTAAGACATTGATTAAGACATCTATTAAGACATTTTAGTTCACGATTAATATTTTTTATTACGTTGATTTCATTAGTACCCAAAAATAAGAAAAAATATTGTGTTCTGCCCTTGCGTCCTAATAATAAATTTATCGTGTCGCTCAGCCTCATAGATTGCATCTTTCAATCTCTTTTCGCTCTCTTAATCTATATGGAGGTTGTGTGAAAACCATATAACGTTTTCAGCTTTTAACAAATTAAATTTTACGGTCTTTACAGTTTTTGTTTTTATGTTTAAAGTTTTCCAGTTTTGCGAGAACAAAATTTAATCTTTGTTGACTTGTCTTTCGGTAGGTAAGCAGAAACGGCAGTAACGCCTTTGGCTCTAATTAATAATATTTTTTGTTTATTTAATTTCTGCAGGCTAAAGGTCTTATGTGTTTACGGCCTTGAGTTCGATTTGTTTTTAAAATTGTCGATTGAGTGTTGCCCCTCTTGTCGACTTGTAATTTAGTTTTATTCACACCTCTTCAAGCAACTATGCATCAACACGTTTAATGATTGCAATTTTTGTCTGCATGATCTCTGATTTGACGCTGTTTTTCTTCCACACATTTGGTTTTTTTGTTGTCTCTTGCGTAATTTTTTGGTGTTTAGTTTGTAGTTAACACCTTTCACAATCAGGCACCTATTCGTACGGTCTTTTAGGGATGCTTTTCAGCTATGCCTCAAGCTGCTGTTATTCATTGGCTTTGTTTCATTTTCTTCACCTTGTCAACTGATGGTATTAGGAAACGGTATTGTTTTTAAGAATTGTTTTGGTATGTGTTTTGAGAAATTTTACGCTATTTTATTCTGAAAAAAGAATTTTTGCGAAGCTTCTTTTTCTGTTGATTTTGTTTTTTGTTTCCAATTGTTCTACAACAATATGAGGTGAATCTGTTTGACATGCTGTAATTGATTGCAATGTTTTAAAAATCAGTTTTTAAATAGAGAGTTTCCATAAGGGATTTCTCTGGTTTTTATTTGTTTTCGCGCATTAACCGTTTTATGCTTTTTTGACTACCAACGGCTGCTTTCGCCTTGGATTGGTTTGACTTCAGGCTTTGTTTTACTCTTTTTCTGATTTTAAATTGAAGATTTTCCTGCTTTTTGACGTGTTTTTTCTTCGATTTTTGCTATGACCATCTGATGGCGCATCAGGAAATCAAAAAATGACTTTATTTTGACTTATACCAACAAAAAGTTAAACTTGTTTGCTTGCGGTTGAAATCCACTTCAAAATTTAAGGATTTTTGCAACTTTTTTGATACAACTTTTTAGCATGCATTTGATCAGTAAAATGACTTCTTATTAGTTGTTTCATCTACTTTGAGAAGACAACATCTAATAAAAATTAAATTAGCGTAGTCACTCACGCTAAATAGTTATAACAGTTATAAATGTTATGTTAAGTTATCCTAAGTTAAAAATGTTATGCTACTCGAAAAGATTGCTAACTGAAATTTGAATTGGAAATAGGACATAATTTTAAATCAGAATCTCATTTTTATTGTCCCTCAAAATCAGGTGTTAAATTGCAAATTTGTCCGAAAAAGTCTATTAGCTTGACTTCGTTTTGTTGTTCAGATATTTTGCACAATTCAGTCTTTGCAATTATAGTGAATTGACATTTAATAAAACCGCTGAATTATTATTACATCTGTTTTTATTTGGAAATTCATTAGCTTCATAGTTACAAATATGATACACTCTATTTTACTTTGAACGAATCCGATCTGCGTTTCATTTGGAAATCATAATAATTAATAATAATAATTGTGGTTTCTGCGTAATCGCAGCGGAACAGCATTAGGCCTACAGTAGCCTGTTTTCAGCTGCCCTTTTTCTTATTCCCCACATTTCAGACTGATCTTTTATGAGCAGCATTGCTCTTTTTTTGGTGACTATAGTCACTTTTTTTGCGTCTGAAACTTTCACGTGGTACCATCATTGCAGCCAACATTGGTCAGGCTATGGTCAACCTGAAGCTATGGTTAAGTAAGAGCTCATCCTCACACAGACAGCTTCACGGAGGCAGGGGATTGAACTCTCAATCATTGGTGTGCGAACCACACACCTTACCTCTCGGCTATCACGCCACTTGGAAATCCATTTCTATCATCCATTTGGAAATCATTTAAGGCATGAATGTGAAAAAGCGGAGTTTGAGCCTTATGTGCAAACGCACATTACCACTGAACCTTCTTGTTGTAAAAAACTCCTCTTTATTGGAAGTTGATTTTATACTTAATTTGATACAACAAAATCTCTTAACTGTCAAAAAAATATGTGCGATTTTTTAAATCTGCTCCAAAAGTTGACATTGAAGGCCCTTTTCAATTTTAATGACCATTGAACTAGTTCGCAAATAAATTTAAGATATTTTATGTAATCAAAAATCAGATAATTATGAGCGAACAAGTTATTGCTCAAATTATTGCTCACAATCAGCGCTCCTAACAGTTTTCGGCTACAGCAAATGATGAAAAGTTTCTGCGAGAGAGTTTTATAGGGGGCCCACTTACCCACACATTTTTCGAATTTTTCTGTTTTGTCTACATCAATGCTTTTAAAATACGTTCAAAAGAACCTCGGTTAGTCAGTCTAGCTCCTGAATAAAATTAGGCAGTTGTCACCAACCAAAAAAATTGAAGTGCTACAGGGGAAGTTTAGGCCTCTTTTTCCGGACTGTTTGTGGGGTTTTGTACCACCTAAATATCCACAAAACGTTTCGTTGGAAATGAGAGACTTGAGATTCAAAACTATCATATTTGTTTTTTTTTTTTGGTTTTTAACTAATCTTTTCATATTACAGGAAAAATTGTTCAAAAACTAAACACATGTGTTAAACTTTTGTGCCTGAAAACACCTGAATGGCAACTATAACACAAAAAATCGTGTTTTAATCAACACATGAGAAAAAATCGTGAAAACACAACAAAAAACACGCACGAAAAACACAAAAAACATCGTCAATAGTCACAATGAAGTCTTGTAGCTTCTTTCCGCTCTTTTGGTGCCTCAAAACCAAAATTGCAGGCCCTTCAAAAGAACTTTTATTTATAATTTTGTCAATTAATTTAAATTTAATAAGATATACTATCTTAAAATAGGGTGAGTTAGGGTTAGTTTGAGGTGAATCCTATAGGTCCGAATTGCATACTCTAAGTGCTCATAACATGTATTGGTGAATGGTCTGATTAGAAGCAAAAGTGTGCAGGTGGTCTGATTCAAGGGAACGTTGACCGCGCTAAAATTGCGCTAAAGCTTGGGCCGCTTTAATTTTGCACAAAAAATTTAATTGCATGATTGGTGCATCGTTTCTGGTAAAAAAAATGATTCGCACAAAATTCGCAGAAAAATTTTTGTTGAAAGAAGTTCTGACCATACCTTGCTTTGGTTTGTCACTGTCTGATCGGAGGTGGCTACGGTCGCACAATTGTCGCACTTTTCCTTGGGTCGCACGAAAGTATCAACAGAGAACGTTTTGTTGTGAGTGGGTTTCATTACAGAGTCAAGATATAGCTTGACCAGAATTGGACCTTAAACTCTGTAAATGCTCTTTTTTGCGACTGGAGAGAGAAATAACTTTTCGAGTGAGCTTTATCTTTATTATTAAAAATGTCTTAAGAACAAGCTAAAATGATAAATTATAAATACGTTAACACATCAGTGACTTTACAGGTGAAGTGAAAACCGCAAAGTAAATACAAGTGGACGAAAGAATTAAGGTTGATGAAAATTATCTTCAAAAATACTAAAAAAATAATCAATTGCATTTCTTATGAAATTTTTTCTGTAGAAGTATAAATATGTATTTCTTACATTTTATAAATGTATTGATTTTTCAACAAACAACGACTCCTTCTTATTAGTATCAAATTAAGTGACCCAACATTGTCCAAAAGATCACAGAGCATGCTTTCATGCATGAATGAAATTTTTCAAAATTAATGTTAATGTATAAAACAAGAGCGAATACCTTATTTCTTTGCTACTTTCTTACTTGAATTTGATAACAAGTGCTATTGTTCTGCATAAACGTAATCTGCTTCACGCAAGATCTTTTAACAGTCTAAAGAATTTTCATTGTATTGATGATTTGTCTCTTTGTGTGAGATATACTTACTATCTTCTCACATTCTCAAGTCAGTTCGCAGTAAAATTTAGTTGGTAGTATAGAAAACATTAGGGCAGTAAAAGGAGCATTGTACGGGTGATATTATAATGACGGTGACGAGGACCTCTATGAACGCTTGATGGTTTCTTAGATTGCAATTTTTTTCATTCCGGTGTTGAGTCTGGCCCAATTTTTGTCGTTTTATAGTCTTGTGGTGTGTGATTTCATCTCGTGTGTTTTCAATAAAGGTACGTTTCTTTCATTATTTGTCATTCGTACGTTTTTTTTTGTGTAACCAATGGTTTCAATAAGTTTGAGTTGGTTGGTTTATAGAAAAAACATTAATGATCGTTGGATTTTTTATTTTGTAATCTGATATTTTTTTCGATTTCGGCAGTTTCCTTTTCAGTAATACATTGTTCAGTACATTTATTTCAAAAAATGGTATGTAGTCGACAATTTGAGCTATTCATCAAATTGACTTGTTCATTTTTACCAGCTCATCCACTTCTTTTCGTCAAATTTTCTCTCAGCAATAAAGAAATATCATCTAATTTTAATGTTCAAAATTATATCTGGCAGCAAGTTTCAAAACATAATTGAATGTATTTATGTCTTTGATGCCACCCACTTTTTAATTAAAAAAGATTTTTGATTTTGCCCTCTATATTTATTCTCTTGGATTTCGCTTTGATACATGGTTTTTTACGACATGAAGAAGAGTATTAGTTGAGCGTCTTTTTTGATCGGTAACTTTGCTGGATTGTACTTGAAACAGGAAATGAAATGCGTGAAAAAAATTTCTAAGTCAAATTGCCGAAAAATAAGGCTGTTTCTGAGAGTGAGCGAGAAAAGCAGAAGTAAAAAGTAAAAAATTTTTCGATAGGCGAGCATTTTTAATCACGAACAGCATTTTCAAAGCAGTTTCTTGGTTTTTTGGCTGAAACTCCATTTTTTTCTGTCGAATATGTTTGTATCGTTTAATAAAACAAGTAGCAGTTCTGCCATATTGTACGCTTTTCAAGCAACTTTTTGTATTCTTCTTCAACTTTTTGTAGTATTTAGGGAGTTCAGTAGTTCGAATTAGCTGTTTAGTGGTTTTGGATGGCTCTTGAAACAATTGTTATTGTTTTTAAATTATTTTTAAAGATACTTGAGTAAATTTAATCAAATTTTAGCCAATTCTTGTCTGTTTTTTAAGGTTTTTCGAAAATTTTTGCTCATTTTAAACTTCTCGCTATAAATTTTCTTCTGCAATCTGTTTTTATAGGTTTTACTCCCAAAAGGTATCATTGGAGATTAGAGAGAGCACTTTTAACTGAAATAAATAATACCAGTTCCTTAATTTTTTGGTGCCCTTTTTCTGTTTTTTTTGCATTTTTTTATGTTTAAGTTTTTGATAGGTGTTGAGTAAGTAGGTGCCTGAACAGATGCAGTAATAAACCTTTTTTCATAAAAATTGATGAGAAATAGCATTTTTGTGGATAATTTTGTTCAAATGTTTTATAGGAAATTTCGTATCTACCTTGTCCTTGATTTCGTTTCCTTTATCTCAATACGAAACATTTTGTCGCTTTTTCTGTCAATTGGCAGCCGTTAATTGAATGAGAACTAACTGTGTCCAAAAGTTTTGCCTGTAATTGTATTCGCAGTTCGTAATGAAATATTTTACCAGAATCCTTAGTTTTTATTGTCAGTTACTTTTCGCTTGATAATTTTCCCATTATTGTTTCAAATTAATTAGCATAATTAATTAAGAGTTTCATTATGTTATTTAGTGTAGTCAATTTTCTAATCCGAGCCATTTCATAAAGTCTTTCGTCTATGTTTTTTTTGAAATTTTTTGGCCGTTTTGGTTTGCATAATATGTGGTTTTTGTTTTCTAGAAACGCTTAGTTCGAACGCTTTGCATGGAGGAAAATTAGTGTTTGTAATAAACTTAACACATAGATCAGCCGGTTTTCGCTTTTATCAACATTTGTGTAGCATCATCTGCGTTATTGAAACGCATAGACACTTTTAGTAATAAGCTTGACAATCATTTTGGGTTTTATCATTTTTTTTATTGTTAGTCGATATTTGTCCTGATAATTTTTATCATTTTTATTTTTTGTTTTTGTGGCAATAGGAGACAATTTTTACATAACTGACATTGAAATTCGTAACAGAGGCTAAAACTTCGAAATTTTAAATTTTTTCAACCCTTCAGTAATATAATTCATTGAAATCAAGTGTTCTGTCTGCTGCCTCATAACGAGGGCGGACGGGGTATGTTTCAAGTCATCTTTGTTTTCATTTTGAAGAATTATTTCAGGAGAAACCTCTAGAGGTCTGCGAATTGTCAGTAGACGCTAAAAAAAGATCGAACTTTCTCTACCGGCGAAAATGCAAGCACCCTTTCCAACTTCTCAACCCTCGCCTCACTACCTGATACACTTCCTAGCGTGGAAAAGATTCCAAAATCATCGCAGAAGGAAGAATCTCAATCTCAAATTACAGCTAAAACATTATCAATTATGGATTCAAATTTTGATAGTCGGCCAAGCGAACTTTCGGACATGCGTGATCAAAATTTAAAGAGCCAATCAGAACAGAGCAAAGAAGAAATTTCAGATGATAATTGCAAAAGAAGCGGAAGTGTGGTGCGATCTGATCAAGCAACCATTTCAATTCCGAGTTCAACTGAAGTGAAAGCAATCAAACCCGAGCAAGCCGAGGACGAAACCGCTGATGTTACGAACGAGCTACAAATCCCGATTCGGGTGACCGAGAACCTGTCGCCGGGTCGAAATACAACGGCCGAAAGTCAGTCGCTTATGTCAAACGAGGCAACTTCGCACGACACGACAATGCCGACATTCGAGCCATCTTCGTACACCGGCGACGATAAGAAAGCGGGATTAACAGCAATCAACTCCTCGTCAAACTTGGAAGCAGCGTCTGGAAGTCAATCGCATCGAGAGTCCCTGGGTTCACAAGACCAGACAAGTGCAAAGTTTGCAAATTTGAATGAACAAATAAGGCAGGAATCTTCGGGATCTCAAGGTCAACTTCAGGATGGAGAGGTACCTTCGGAACTGCAGGGTAATGTTGTCCAAGAATCCGCGGGGTTTGCAACTCAAAAGAGTCAAGAATCGGGGATTGGTATAAGCGATCAGCAAACAAGTAAGAGTACATTGAGCAAAATTGATAGTAACCTGAGCTATCCCGAACAACTAACTTCGACTGATAGAAGCTCAAAAGACCGCCCCAGTCATCAGGACCCAGGTCCGAAGGACGAAGAGGTGCAAACATCTGAAAATGTCGATCAATTGACTGAAAAATCCGGAGATAAGTCAACGACTGAGGATTCCGATTCTTTGACCAGGTCTTACGATGGCGATACAGACCAAAGAAACCTGTCAAACCAGTTACCAGACAAAAGTCTGCAAAACATTTCGTTCTCAAATTACGAAGACATGCGAGAAGCTTTAAACGTCGAGGAACAACCAAAATCGGCAGCTCAGAGCACAAGTGGAACCACAACTACGAGCAAAAGTCCAGAAACCTCAGAGTCCAGTGGCACCTCTGGTCACGATCTGGACACGACTGATACGACCACGTCCCGAGTTTCCAGAATAACTGAACAAACAGAGCCAGTAACAACCGAACCTCCCTATGCAAACCAGAATATCTTGGTTCGAGTTACAGAAGCTTTGGAATCTTCTAAATCTGGTTCGACTATTGTTGGCAAACAGTTGTTAGGTTATGATTTGAATGAGAACAGCACTTCAGTTTACATTGAAGATGAAGATTTTGTTGTAGATTCAAACCGCCCAACTGTTACCACAACTGAAGTTTCGACAAATAAAGCTCAATCGCATAAAACGTCTGATTATGACAAGTTAGAAAGAATGTCTGATAAACTAAGCAAAGAGAGTGACATTCAACTAACAGAAAACGAAACAGACGCTCAATTAGCAGAAACTCAAGCTTCTCATGAGCACATCTACGCTGAAATCATAAAACCACAACGAGAGAAAGTTTCAGAAGCTGCAGATGACAAGGAATCCAAAACGGATCCCGCGATAGTTTCCAGGACCACCGATCTTAGTCCGGAATCGACCGAACAAAAAATTAACCCGACAACCCATTCCTCGGGACCCAGTTTCGTACAATCCGCTGATTCGGGAATCAAAAAAGACGAAACATTGACCGACGTTGATGACAACAATAAAATGCTTGATCAACATCTAATCGAATCATCAATAGGCGGAACGTTAACAGCTGAAACTATGTCTGATCTATCAAGTCCATCCGAGACAATAGAAGTTGCCACGTTGAATGACGGAAAAGTAGTTGCGCAACCGGTTACGCAATCAAAAGCCGGAGACACCCTTTCGGAAAATTCCAGAACTGAGAGGAACCAAAGACAAGACGCAATGCCTTACTACGATTTCACAGCTTCAAGTTCAGTAAGCAGAAAGGTCGTCGGATCCAAAGACGAAACATCTGGTCACAAAACTTCGGCTAAACGTTTAACTGATAACAGTATGAAAATTGCAGAAAACGAAACTGCCGAAAAAGATGCGATCAAAAGCGAACAGTTTGTGAACTCGGAAATCGAACAACCGACTGCGTCAGAAGCATTATCACGAGAAACAATTTCGTCATCGGATTACGTAAGAGAACCACTGACAGCGAAACTGTCCAATCAAACAAGCGTAAAACAGGCGAACTTAAAACGACTATCAGAGGACAGTCGTGGCCAATCGAAACAAAGCACGCCTGCTTCTAGCATGAGAACGGCTTCTCGGATCAAAACGAACACAGAAACCCTTTCGACGCAGGAGTCCCTAACAATCAATGATCCTCTGAACGAGTCGGAAACCGGGGAGATCAAACAGGCCGAAATCAGAAAATTGCAAGAAAGTGATCAATCGCAACTTACGGATGAAACGACTTTGCAATGTTCGCAGCATTTTGTTGGCAGCAATTTTGATAAAGACGAAAAAACTATTACTGCAATTGATGAAAAAACGCTTGAAAATGAACCAATGGAAGCGCCGATTGAAAAAGAACTAATGGAAGCGCCGATTGATGAAGAACCAATGGAAGCGCCGCTTGGAAAAGAACCAATGGAAAGGCTTGAAAATGAACCAATGGGAGCCCCTGAAAACAAAGCAATTGACAGTCCTGAAATTGAACCAATGGCGGCAGCCCTTGACGGGGAACCAATTGGGACTTTTGAAAGGGAACCAATAAAAACGTCATCGATTGAACCAGACAAAAACGATCGCATCTTTAGTGAAAACTCCGAAAACGTCGTTCGAACTAAACCCGAAGGTCAATCATCGGTTGAACAAAGCGAAAGACCAACCAGTAAAGAATCGGAATCTCAGTATTACTGCTTCAGTTTCATGAGCAGAGCTAAAACTCTCAACTACAGTAAAAGTGAGCGAGATTTTGAATCAACTGAAAGTTTTTACAAAAATTTACAACCTCAAGAACAAACGGCAGACGATAAACAGTTTAAATATTATGAAGACGGCAAGATCAGGTCAATAATATCTACAGAACCCAGTGAGCGAAGCAGCGTTCGAAGTTTGTCGAACGTATGCAGTGTCCAGTCTCTTAGCCGGACACACAGTAAAAGTCAAACAAAGACTGGGTCTGTTAAAAATGAGGAGAAAAGATCGAAAGATCAGATGTCGAAAAGTTATGGAGATCTTCTAGATGTTGTGAGTGGAAGTAAACAACAAAATAACACGAGTGAAATAACAGTTGAGAGTCAGAGCGCGGTTGCAAGCGCCCCAAGCAGTGGTCAAAATTTAGAAGATGGGAGTCAAACTTTAGACGTTAAAGGGCAAAAGGGCTCTGAGTTAGATTTCTTGTCAGAAAAGCGCAGTGAAAAGATTGCAAGTAGCCCAGAAACTGGTCAAATTATGAGCAGCAATCGGTTCCAGAGCTCTAACGTTCAACCAGATATGTCCAGTCAAAAACTGCTGAAAGAAAGTGTTCACAGCGGTCTTTCAGAAATGAGCACAAGTAAAGTTGAGAGCGTTATGGATACAAGTTTCAGCCGCAAATTTGACCAAAAGAGCGACACTGGTTCGCAACAGGGTAAAATGTCAGACGCCGCAAGTCATAAACCGACACAAAATGTGAATTCCGTAATCTCGGAGGTCAGTGCAAGTGCCGTAAATAGCGCTGTAGACGTCAGTTCAAATCGCCAGTCACGTGACGAGAACGATGTTGGTTCTCAGAAAAATTCTTTGCCAGATGTATCGAGTCAAAAACTAATAAAAAGTGTTCGCACCGGCTTCCAAGAAGACAGCTCAAGTGTAGTACACACCAGAGCTGATATAAGTTCCACGAGCAGTTTGCAACTTGAGGGTGCAGGTGTCCAGCATAAAAGTAGTTCAGACTTCACGGGTCAAAAGCTGATTGAAAAAGCGCAATCGGGTCTCTCAGAAATGAGCACTGGTGGCGTACAGAGTGCTTTTAATGTCAGTTCCACCAGCAAGTCACGTGACCCGATTGTGAACGAAACTCAAAGCGTTCCTCTGTCAGAGGTTTCCAGTCAAGAACATGTAAAGAGCCAAAAAACCGGCCGATCAGAAGTGAGCGTATGTACAACACAGAGCAAGGCTGATTTAAGATCCATAAGCAGTTTGCAAGGCGAACTTGGGAGTACAAAAAATTCGGATTTCACGAGTCATAAAACACAATCTCGACTCTCTAAAACTAGCCTGAGTGCAGTACATAGCGACATTAGTGCCATTTCGAGCAGTTCAAAAGAGCATACTTTGGATGATGCGCATAAAGCTACTCTGTCAGATGTTCTGAGTCGAAAATCAACTAAAAGCCCAAAAACTGGATTTTCAGAATTGAGTGCTAGTGCAGTACAAAGCAATAATGAAACATTTTCCATAAAAAGTTTGCAGGATGTGACCGCAAATGATATGCAACCAGGGGATTCTTCAGCCATCGATGAACAGAAAAACTTACAGAAAGAAGAGGCCGGCTGCTCAAGCATTAGTGCAAGTGCAGTAGCCAGTGCTCTTGATGTCTGTTCCGCTTATAAGTCAGGTGAATCTGGTTTGAGTGATGCTCATAAATTTGCTCAGTCTGACATTTCCGGTCAAAAGACGACAAAAAGTGTGAAAACTGGTCGTTCAGAAGCCAGCGCAAGTGCAGTACAGAGCAATGTTGAAAAAAGTTCCACAAGCATTTTGCAAGATATGGGTGAAAAAAGTGCTTCACAAACAAACTTTTCTGAAGTTTCTGATCGGAAACCACTAGAAAATATGGAAGCAGGCGCATCAAATATCAGTGCAAGTGTTGTAGTGAGCGCTACCGACGTTAACTCCGCAAACAAATCACATGACCCAAGTTTGAATGCGTCTCTAAAAAAACCTGTGCATTCAAATAACTTGAGACAAACCCAGACTGAGAGCGCTCAAACTATATTCTCAGGTGTCAGCGCTAGTGCAGTACGGAGCAATATTGAAACAGGCTACGAGAGCAGTGTGCAAGATGTAAGTAAAAGTAACGCATCGCAGCATGACAATTCAGATGTTACTTGCCAAAAAGTTGCGCCAACTCTCGAAGCTGTTCACTCAGATCTTAGTGCAGGTGCAGTTCAGGCCGACAAAGTCCATTCCACCTTCAAGTCTGGTGAATTTGTTCTGACTGATGCTCATAAACCTGCCCAATCTGAGATTTCTAGTCAAAAGACGACAAAAAGTGTGAAAACTGGTCGTTCCGAAGCCAGCGCAAGTGCAGTACAGAGCAATGTTGAAAAAAGTTCCACAAGCATTTTGCAAGATATGGGTGAAAAAAGTGCTTCACAAACAAACTTTTCTGAAGTTTCTGATCGGAAACCACTAGAAAATATGGAAGCAGGCGCATCAAATATCAGTGCAAGTGTTGTAGAAAGCGCTACTGATGTCAACTCCGGAATTAAGTCTCATGATAGAAATTTGTATATGCCTCAGAAACAACCTACTTATACAGATGACTTGAGCCAAGCACATACTGAGGGAGCTCAAACTAGATTTTCAGAAGTTAGTCCCAGTGCAGTGCATAGCAAAAATGAAACAGGCTCCGAGAGCAATGTGCAAGATGTTTGTACAAGTAACGCATCACAAAATGATCCTTCAGTCGTTACCTGCCAGAAAACAACGACAACTCTAGAAGCTGGTCACTCAGATCTTAGCGCAAGTGCCGTTCAGAGCGCTTCCGATGTCCAATCCGCAACCAAGACAAACGACTGGTGTTTGAGAGCATCTCCAAAGACTGCCCATTCAGATGTCTTGAGTCAGAAACCGACCGAAAGTGTAAAAAATGGTTCTTCAAAAATGAGCGCTAGCGCTGTACGGAGCAATGTTGAAACGAGTCTCACAAGCAGTTTTCAAGGTTATAGTGAAAGTCACTGTTCAAATGGTAATTCTACCGATATTACGGGTCAGAAACCTACAGATAATCTGAAAACTGGTTCTTCATATAGCAGTGCAAGTGCTGTACAGAGTGCTACCGATGTCTATTCAGTCTGTGAACCACCTCATGAACAGAGTTTAGATCACGCTCAAAAATCTTCTCTTTCAGTATTCTCGTGTCAAAAACCGACAGAGAGTGTGAAAAGTAACTTTACCAAGACCAGCGCTTTTGCAGTACAAAGCAATTTTACATCCAGTTCCACTAGAAGTTTTCCAGATGTTCCTGTGAGTCATGTTCGTCAGGATATTTCCTCAGATGGCTCAAATCAGAAGCCGATAGAACCCTCCGAAATCAGCGGAGGTGTGGTACAGAGCGTTTCTGGGGCCAGTGCTGCCAGCAGGTCAGAGCTTGAAGGCTTACCTATTGAACAGAAAAGCCAGCTTTCATCGGTTTCTAGTCAAGAACAAGTGACAATTCACAGAACAAGTACTTCAGCACTGAGCGCAAGTGTAGTGCGTAGCGCATGTGGTACCAGCTCTTCCCGTGAATCTTTTGATCAAAATGAGAGAGGGAAGCAGGAAAATGATGCATCAGAGATCTTAATTGAAGAGAAAACTGGCTCTTCAAAACAAGGTCATCTTGAAAAAAGTTCGAGCGTTGTTATCAGTAACGCTGGTCTCAGTTGTATCAGTGAAGTGCGTACCAGTGATGAAACTGTTGGTCCGGAAAATCTGATCTTAAAGACCAAAAAAGACCTCGAAGCGAGTTCACACAAATCAAGACTCAGTGTTAAAAGTTTCGATGCAGTAAACTCAAAATCTTCAAGTAGTAGAGAAGTTTTGAGAGCAAAACAAACGTTAAGATCCTCGCCTGATGTTATCTGTTCACAAACTTCACTATCCAAAGATTCGAACATTGAAGATATGAATAAATTGGTTGACAAATCATACAGCCATTGTTCTGTTCCCCCTGCGCAAGACAAGCATGCTGATATTTCGGCCTCGTATTATTTAGACTATGGTGGAAAAACTACAGTTGATAACGAAAACACAACCAGACTAAACAGTTCAGATCACACGAATGCTGCGGCCATTAGAAAACAGATCAAAGCGCACTTAGAAAATGTTTACCAGTCCGAAAGTTTTGACCAGTATTCAAACACTGAAAAGACTGCTTCTAAGAGCCATTTAAGCACTGGAAGAAGGTCAAACGAAGTTGCTAGTCGCTTGATAGCGTCCGAACGTGATCAATCTGCTAGTGATATATCAAGGTCAAAAATTGATAGCAAAAACAATCTCTCCAACAGCCGTGAATTGATATCCAAGCCGGTAGCACAGGATAGCGTTTCTACAAAGAAATCAAGACAAGAGACGGGTTCAGACAAAAATTCAAAAGACCTGGTTTCAACTAAGGAAGCAATATCTACACCAGTTGTGCATGATTTTTCGAAAGATTTTATTTCTACAGGGGCATCAATACCTATGACAGAAGAAGAACTTTCAAGGGATTTTGTATCTACTAAAGTTTCGAAGGCTGTGACAGAAAAAGAAATCACAGTTTCCACTAAAGAGTCAAAAACTATGACAGAGGTAGAGGAAGTTTCAAGAGACCTTGTTTCTACGAAAGAGTCGAAAACTATGACAGAAGTAGAAGAAGTTTCCTCCTCTACGAAGGAATCGAAAACTATGAAAGACGTAGAAGAAGTTACAAACAAAAAAGATTCCATGAAAGACTCGAAACCATTGACAGAAATGGAATGTTCAATTGATCCTGCTTCCTCAGAAAAGTCAAAATCTATGAAAGAAGAGAGAGAACTTTCAAGAGATCTTCTTTCTACGAGTGATTTCAAACCTATGACAGAATCAGAAAGTTCTGAGGACATAGTTTCTACCAAAGAGTCGAAAGCTATGACAGAAGTAGCAGAAGCTTCAAGAGATCTTGCACATAAGAAAGTGTCGAGAATTATAACAGAAACAGAAATTTACAACGACTGTGTTTCTACAAAATCGTCTCAAGCACTAACAGAACAAAAAGAACTTTCAAGAGATCTAGTTTCAACGAAAGAGTCAAAAAATATGACAGAACTAGAAGTTTCAAATTGTCTTCTTTCCGCGGAAAACTCGAAACTTATGACAGCAGAAGAAGAAGTGTCAATAGATGTTGTCTCGACGAAAGAGTCCAAAACTATGACAGACGGAGAAATTTTAAATGATCTTGTTTCCACAGAAAAATCGAAAGCTATGTCAACAAAAGAATGCGTTTCACGAGAAATTGTTTCTACGAAGGAGTCCAAATCCATGATAGAAGTATCTGAACTTTCAAGACATCTTCATTCTACAAGAGAGTTGAGATTCACTACAAAAAGTGATTTTTCTAAAGATTCTACAGAAGAGTCGAAGGTTATAACAGAAGCAGACGAAGTTTCAAGAGACTTCGTTTCTACTAATGAATCGATGGCAATGACAAAGAGAGAAGAAGGTTTAAAAGACATTGCTTCTAGGAAAAAATCAAAACCAATTACAAATGTGAAAGTTTCAAAAGAATTTATTTCCACAGAAAAGTCTATGACAATGACAGGAGAAGAGGAACTTTCAGATGATTTGATTTCTACGAAGGTGTCAAAAACTACAACCGAGCAAGAGGAATTATCGAAAGATCTCGTATCTACATATAAATCCATAACCATGACAGAAGTTAAATTTCCAAATGATCTTGTTTCCGAACAAAATTCGAAATCTATGACCTTAGAAGAAGTTTCAAGAGATAATGTTTCTACGCAAGAGTCTCAAGCTATGACAGAGGTAGAAACTCCAAGTGATCTTGCTTCCGTTGAAAAGTCTAAACCTATCAGAGACGGAGATCCATCAAGTGATCATGTTTCTACAAATGACTCGAAAAGCATGACAGAGGTAGATGTTTCAGAAAATCTTTATTGTGCGGAAAAGTGGAAGCCTATGAGAGAAGAAGGACTTTCAAGAGATCTTGTTTTTACAAAAAAGTCCGAAGCGTTGACAGATGTAGCAATCTCAAGAGATCTGTTTTCCGTAGAAAATTCCGAACGTTTGGCAGAAGACAAAGTTTCTAAAAATCATGTTTCTACAAAAAACTCCCAAACTATGGCAGACGTAGAAGTTTCAGAAGATCTTGTTTCCACAGAAAAATCAAAACTCATGGGAGAAAAAGATATTTCGAGAGAAATTGTTTCTATGAAAAATTCCAAACCTTTGAGAGATGTAGAAAGTACAAGACATCTTGTTTCCGCAGAAACGTCGAAACCTATTAAAGAAGAAGAATTTTCAAGAGATCTGGTTTCTACAAAAAATTCCAAAGATGTGACAGATGTAGAAATTTTAAGAGATCTGGTTTCCGCCAAAAAGTCGAAACCGATGACATCAGAAGAAGAAGTTTCAAGAGATCTTGTTTCTACGAAAGAGTCCAAATCTATGACAAACGCAGAACTTTCAAATGATCTTGCTTCCGCAGAAAATTCGAAACCCATAACATCAGGAGAACTTTCAAAAGAACTTGTTTCTACGAAAGATTTCAAAGCTGTGAAAGAAGTACCTGAAGTTTCAAGAGATCGTGCTTCTACAAGTATTTCGAAAACTATGGCAACTGGGGAAGTTTCTAAAGACCTTGTTTCAACAAAAGAGTCGACATTTACGACAGAGGAAGTGGATGTTTCAAAAGACCTCGTTTCCTCTGAAAAGTCAAAACCCAATGCAGAAGACGAGGTTTCTAGAAAACTTGTTTCTACGAAAGAGTCCAAAACTAACACAGAATTAGGAGAGGTTTCAAAAGATCTTGTTTCCTCAAGAGAGTCAAAATTTATGGGAGATCGTCCCTCTGTGCAGGAGTTGAAATTTAGGGATGAAATAGACGAAGTTTCTAATTATTCTAATTCCCAAAAACAGTCAAAAGCTCCGACAGAAGTGGAAGTAGAAAAATTTTCGAAAGATTTCATTTCTACAACTGAGTCAAAGCCTATGACCGAACGAGAGGAACTTTCAATTGACCTCAAATCGAAGAAACAGTCAAAATTGTTTGTGGATTTAGAACCTGTTTCCAAAGAGATTATTTCTTCGAACAACTCAGACCCTGTGACAGACGTAGATGGTTTTCAAAGAGATTTTGGATCGATAAAGGATTCAGGTCACATTACAGATGCTGCACATATTTCGAAAGACCTTGTTTCTTCCAAAGAGTCGAAGTCTGTGACAGAGTTTGAACAAATTTCAAGAGATTTTATTTGTACAAAAGAATCACAAACTGTGGTAGAAAATAATTCAAAAGGTCCTAATTCTCCGATAGAGTCGAAAACATTTACTTGTTCAGAACAAATTTCAAAAGATTTTGTTTCTTCAAAAATTTCTGATACCCAGACAGATTTGGAACGAAACGTTTCAGTAAAAGCGTCGAACGCTTCCACAGAGTCAGAAGGACTGTCGAAAGATCGGGTCTCGACCAAAGACTCAAACCCTAGTAACGAAAGTTCCTTTACCATTGTTGAATTTAACAAGGAGAAGCTGAATGATACAAGAGCCGGCAGCGATTCCTACCAAGAAATCCTAGCACCAACTGATGGAATGGTTAAAAATGGAACCCAATCAATAGTCTCAATCGACAGTCTTTCGGAGGGTTCTGAAACGATAACAGCTGGAATTAAGCAGACAAAATCACAACACGGATCGACTGAAAGTGTAGCCGAGAGAACAGCCGGTTCTCCTATGGAAAGAGTGTCCGATTATGGAGATAACGACTCGAACGACAAGTCAACGTCTCGTGTCGGAACTTTACCGTCTCAAACAGAGCAAAAATCTGAAAAATCAAAATCAGCCGTTCGATCCAGTTCAACAAGACGCTCAATTTCCTTAATTGAAACTGTTCCAAGTTTGAGCGAAGATGAGCAAATGAGCAACGACTTAAAACTCGCGAACACTTCAAAAACGAGCACTGTTAACGAAAAGAGCAAAGTATCATCTGGCAATTTTGGAACAACAATCAACGGAGATTTGAGTCATGACATTTCAGGTTCCAAAAATGGATCCTTTCAAGGTCATTCAAGGTCAGGTTCTGTTGTTCAAACTTGCACGCCTATTTTTGGAGGTGCAATCAAAAGCGAGAGCCAATCACAAAAAAGTGAAAGCCCGAAAAGGTCGAATGACGTCAACAGCGAGACGCGAGGTCGAACTGCCGAGAGGCAAACTTATTGGTCAAAAAGCAGTAATTTATCATTCGATCCGAGCGCGAAGGCGGTGAAATCATATACTAGCTCTGTTAGCCAAGCCCCAGACTACTCAAAAAACGCCCCAATTGTAGCAGATAATTCTAAAACCGAGAATAACGCATCAGAGACCGAGCTTACAACTCCGTCAATTAGCAAAAATGACGCAATTGGTACTGCGAGAAAGGAAGATTACGTAAGCATTATTTCTGCAGTGAGTAATTATTACGTAAAGTCAAAGTCGTCAGCTACTAATTATGGACAAGAAACAGACGATGAAGGTTCAATTACAATCCGAAATGAGATCGAAACGACAATGCAATCTTCCGATTATGAAGCGGTTCCCAGAAGGGGCTCCCACCATGACGTAAGGGAACCTGATCATAAAGAGAAAAATTATTACATGAATTTGCCCCAGCAAACCATGGCCCCGAGGAGGTATAGTCTAGCCACAAGTGGGGGTGTAAGCAATACGGCAGTTGACAGTGTCAGGTCGGGGGGAAGTAACGACTACACAGTATTTTCAAAACCCTTCAGTGCCTCGTCACATGATCGAATCAGCCAGATAGCCGATCTTTCACAAGCTGATACTAGTGACTATATACCAATTGGTAAAACTAAAAGCTTCCCTAGTGATGGTGAAATACGGAACCGGAAGTTGAACCAGCGGAAAACCTCGCTTATCTCAAATGAAGACTTATTTAATGGTGAATATCCGAAAACACCCAGAAATTCTGCCGCGTCATGTTTGAACAGAAGGAATTCTCAGCAGTCGTTAGGTTCCAATCGTGATAGTTCGAGACCCGGAACCCCGACAGTCACCCCGACCAATGAGAAGTCATTGCATCCGAGTGCGAACAATGTTAACAAGATGAGCCGAGTTTCTGAAAAGGGGGAATTGACGACCCCTCGGGATAACCAGGAATCTATAGGAGAGGTTGAAAATGAAGAAGAAAGCACGTTGTCGGTTGATGATAAATCACAACAAAGGTTTAGACATCGACTTATGGAAAGCCAGAATTGTTTACTTCCTGCCGTGAACAAAAGTATTGCCTTTTGTGAACAAAATAATGTGTGTTTTTGAGGTCATAATGAATTGGCTATGCTGATAAGAGGTCAGCTAGCGCTATTGCAGAAATTACATACCATTAAGATGGTGAAAAATTTACCATATATTGAAATATTCTACCTGGAGGGGGAGGGGGGCGTTGAGCCTGGGTATAGCATTATTTGATAGGTGAGCCTGGTTTTTTAATCTAAAAGTCGATGCGTCTAAATTAGGGAACAAAAACAACAACATGTTGATGATGGAAGTTCGTCTTCGGCGCCCGAAATTTTGTCTGCGGGTGTTTCTGAAAGGAAAGTTGCGTCAAATTTTGTCGAGTCAACAATCGCAGAAGAACCGACATATGAGGAGCAGTCCAAATCAACGGCACCCCAATCAGACGCGGGCAAAAATCGAACCCTAACGAACCGCACATCAAAAGTTTCAAGGTGAAATGTGCTCAAGTTTTTGATTGCATTATCAATTGTCCAGCTCTTTGTGAGAGTATATTTTATGCTGCAAACGGATGGCGTTAAAAGTATTCATTAAGTTTAATACATAAAAAACTAATTATTTAGGCCACATACACTTTAGGATTCTCAAAAATTAGATAGAGTAATATCGGACGAGATGTCTCATAATATCAGAAGAGATGTCTCATATCAGACGATCAAGATTTTTTGCAGTTAAAACAAACCTTTGTGTAGTAAAATGCTGCTAATCACAATTGAATTTAGAAATCAAATTCAATTAGAATCTCACAATGGAGATTCCGGTTAGTGTTGGCCTTTTCCTTTTGAGTGGCCAAATGAAGTTTCTTTTGCTCAACGTTTTGTTACCGACCGGAGGTTGCTCGCAGACCAAATCAGCACTGAATTGGTCTAAAAACACTGTTTCTCTGGATGGCTTGCACTCTGTTCACGTCTGAAATTACACTGGCTAGTTTTAATTTTAGAGTAAAATAACTGCACGAGGAACATTATATTCATCAAAAGTCCCGCCTTCAAGGTTTGCTTCAAATGTCGAATATCTGCATGCGTACTTTTAACAATTTAATTTACGTTGCAAGTCGTAACCACTGAGCTAAATGGGCTTTGTGGTAACTACCTACAAAGTAGCTTCAGTATGAAGACTATTAGGATCATGAGTATCATGAATATTATCACGCAATTTTTTTTTCCAACGAGAAAGAACGGCTTGTGATTATCTACACGCAATGGGTGTAAAAAAATTCAACTGCTGAAAGTGCAACAAAATAACCAATTTTTTTAGATAGGTCAGTTTAGAGATGTTTTTAACAAAGCCATGTCGATTAGACCTGACTTAAAAAAATTGGTCAACTAAAATGGCTTCGGAGATTTTGCACTTCAACTCTGAAACAAAGTTAAATTTACGACAAAACAGAACTTCAAAGTTGGTCTGAAATTCAATCTTTTGATTCCAACTTGTAAATTAAACAGCTTTATTGCTTCTCTAAATTATCACCTTAAGTTAATAAAATTGTTTTTTTTTTGGGGGGGGGGGGGGGGGTGGGCGATTGCATCCAAACTGCGCAATCGTAACTTATTGTACAAAACTCTAGGCAAAACTGAATTACTAATTTGCGTTTTAAGGAGTAAGTGACAAATCAAGATTGTGAAGGAATGATCAAAAAGTATTTCGAATTTTCAAATTCAATCCAATTTTTGTTAGTTTTAGGGGAATTCTGAGGTCTCTAGTAGTACTCTTTCAAACATGAAATTATTTGATTGTCGAATGTAAAACTACTATTGTTGTTTCGTTTCACTATCTCATCACAAAATATCTCAGTTTTTAAAACTTTTGATCATCTTTTCGTTTCTCTTCTCATTTTCTATGTGATTCAAATTATTTAATTTGTTGTTCTTCAAGCTTGACAGTCAATTGTTTAATGCCTCTGTTACCAACGGCAAGAAAAAGAAATCTGATATCAACTTGGAGTAAAATTTCAGTAGTGTTCAAACAGTTTAATATTAACTCCGACAGCACACAATGCTAATTATGCGCGGCAGTACCTGCTTGCAAAAACTATACAATAGGAAAGCTGATTCGTTCACTTTTGTTTTTTTTTCGCCAACAATCAACAATTATATATGGTTCTTAGCATCGGAAGATTATAAATTGTTCTTACAAATCATGCAAAGATCATTTATGGTTCCTACTAATCAAGAAAAATCGTAAATGATTCCTACTAATCATTGCAAAATCAATCAGAAATATTGTGTGCCCTGTTTGAATCTATATAAATTCTGTGGATGATTACCAAGAATGCTCATCCTGTCTATGTTTAATTGATCTCAAACGAAGCCTCAAAACCGGGATAACAGTCAGCGCGGGCATTAAGTGCACTTAGAGCCTTTCAGCTCACTAGTCTCTAGCTATGCGATCCATAGAAACTGTTTTGAAGGCAAATACTTATGGTGTGAAGGAGAGTTCTTAGAAGTTGAACCACCACAACCAATGAACCAATTATGAACTAAAAAATAAAGCAGCAGCTGCAAGTGCAAAAAGTTAACCAATCTTTTTAAGTTAGGTAAGTTTATAGATAGTTTTTAACAAAGCCCTGTCGATTAGACCTGATTCAAAAAAATGGTCGACTAAAATTGCTTCGGAGTTTTTGCACATCCGCTCTGAAACAAAGTTAAATTTACGAGCAATGCAAAACTTCAAAGCTGGTCTAAAGTTCAATCTTTTGATTTCAACTTGTAAATTAAACAACTTTATTGCTTCTCTAAAATATCACCTTAAGTTAATAAAATTGTTTTTTTTTGGGGGGGGGGGCGGAGGATTGCATCCAAACTGCGCAATCGTAACTTAATTTATAAAACTCTGGGCAAAACTGAATTACTAATTTGCGTTTTAGGGTGTAAGCGACAAACCAGGATTGAACAGGAATGATCAGAAAATACTTTGAATTTTCAAATTCCAACCAATTTCTGTTAGTTTTGGAGGAATTATGAGGTCTTTAGTAGTGTTCCTTCAAACATGAAATTATTTGATTTTCGATTGTAAAAATACTATTATTGCTTCATTTCACTATCTCATCACAAACAAAAACAATACTAAGTGACAAATCAAGATTGTGAAGGAATGATCAGAAAGTATATCGAATTTTCAAATTCAATCCAATTTTTGTTAGTTTTAGGGGAATTCTGAGGTCTCTAGTAGTACTCTTTCAAACATGAAATTATTTGATTGTCGAATGTAAAACTACTATTGTTGTTTCGTTTCACTATCTCATCACAAAATATCTCAGTTTTTAAAACTTTTGATCATCTTTTCGTTTCTCTTCTCATTTTCTATGTGATTCAAGTTATTTAATTTGTTATTCTTCAAGCTTGACAGTCAATTTCTTAATGCCTCTGTTACCCCTGGCAAGAAATAGAAATCTGTGATATCAACTTAGAATCAAATTTCAGTGGCGTTCAAACAGTTTAATAATAACTCCGACAGCAAACAATGCTAACTATTTGTGGCAGTATCTGCTTGCAAAAGCTATACAATAGGAAAGCTAGTAGTTTTCTTTCAAACGTTAAATTATTTGATTGTCGAATGTAAAAATACTATTATTGTTTCATTTCACTATCTCATGACTAGTTGAATAAGAAGAATATATGTAACTGATAACTAGATATGACGCACACCTTCTCTTGCAGGTTAGGAGAAAGACAGCCCGAATTCTTTTAAACCCAAAAACTAGAGTTTTCATCAACCATTGCTGCCTGTAATAAACTTTCAACTAAAATGACAAAAATTTAATCAATAAAGCATAAGCATGAGATAATAGGTCTAATTAGATTTCGGAGAAAATAAACAAAAACATACTAGCTGCATTGGATTTATGCAAAATCTAAACAACGATAAAAGCAGACGCAGCCAGAGATGGCATCGAGAGAAATTTCAGTACCAAATATATTGGTCATATATCATCTAGATCTTTTGAGTGGAACAAAAATTATCTTTTTATAATTAGACTACACGTCTAATGATGTCGCGTGCTTTTTGGAAGCAGCAGTACTCAATAACAAGAAAATTGCACTGTAGTTCTGAATTTCGAAATAAAACTTTCAAGACAATTTCAAAAAGTCGGTAAATTAAACAGCTGACCTATCTCCCAGGATGAAGTGCAGGACCAAAGCCACCCCTGATCAGACCAACTTAGGTTCCGCACGGGGGTATAGTGGGACTGCTCCAGAGATTCTGGCAGCATTATCTACGGTCAGGACAGTCTGATTAGGACCCAATCCTGAGTGTGCACGTCTGATCACTGCACTAGCTAAGGTATGGAAAATCTGCACTGTCTAAGGTCTAGATAAAACAGCGTGGTCTAGGGTCTAGATAGTTGTGTAGTGTGGTCTGGATAGTTTGTTCACAGTTCTTTCCAGAGAATGTACGGTCTGATTAGAAACATTTACAGAAGCCTGCTCAGAACGAAGAGGTCCAACCGAAAAAACAACCAGTCCCCCGCAAAAAAGAGATATTTAACCCCCAAGATGACTGTTACTTTGGAGAGAGTTTCTTGAGGAATATTTTACTTGAGGAATATCAAGACTACGCAAAAGACTAAGTTTTGGTAATTGCTGTCGAACTGTAATTCTTATTGTTTGGAATGAACTTGTTTTACAGAAGAACACAAAAGCCATACACATAAAATGACGTCTATTTATCTGAAAATATTTTAGTATATCAATGATTACTGCTGCCTCAACAGTTAAAAGTGTCTGTCAGGGTACCCCCAGTGCGTGATCGAAATGGATCTGGCACCCCGTGCGTAACTCCAGTCGGTCGGGCACCTCTAGTGCGCGACTCAAGCCTGACTGATCAGAACCGATTTTGGTCTGGATGGTCTGATCAGAGCTGGCTTAGGTCGCGCAACTCGTCCTAGGTTTTACTCTCGAAGCCAAAAAGCAAATGTATCAGTCTTTCTAAATAAATCAACTAGAGCATTGCTTCTGCCGTCAAGCAAAATTAGTGTGCTTTAGTATGCCATTAAAATTGAGTTACACACCAATAAAGAGGCCCCAAAATTTGTTTGGGTTAAGGTTGCTTAAGTGTGCCAAATCAAACTAGGATAACTTGCGAATCGGGCGTATCCAAAAAATTGTAATATAATAGAACACTACTGAGTTATCCAAAATGCTACAATATTCTGAAAATAAGAGTTTTGAATTCTATTGTAAGGTGGTCAATAAAATATAAACGCACGATCCAGCATCACAAGTCTAGCTAGTGTCTGTTGAAGAGTTCGAGCATGGTCTTAACTTATGTCGAGTTCTAAGCCTGGATACTCTGGTCAGGTTTTTATCATGTTAATTTTTGACCGGCACAAACCAAAATTTAAGAGCGTTATAATTCCGAGAATAATTTATATAGTGAAATGGCAGATGATAGAAATTTTTTGCACATTTCTCCAACTAAAAAAGATCACGTGACCAAAGCACAACGGAGGCAGGAACAAGTTCAAACACAACATACACCTCTCAAACAAGTTCAACTTCATCTTCAAATTCGTCAGCGAGCGAAGAAAAGAGCGCAGATCGGAACAGAAGTGAGCAACAAAATCAGTCAGATTTAACAAAAAATAGTGGTAAACACAAATATGAAAACTTAAAAGGCAGCAGTTCTTCAAATGGTAGCAGTGAAACAACGTCTCTTACGAACAAAGATGTGAAAGTAAAACGCAACAAAAAATAAATTTAAAAAAGTAACTAATATCAAAAGTTTTGATCAGATGTAGTCAAGCAATAAGTATGTAGAAAAGAACCTGCAACAAAAGAGAATGCAATTTATCTGATATGGAGTTTTCGCTGAACATTTGCAATACTTACATGCTCATTTTTACGATTTTTATTACCTGTACCAACTTAGAATTTTAGGAGTAAATTTTAGTATTACTTTTCAGCATAAATTTCCATCTCTCAACTTTCCCATAAATAACCGATCACTAGAAAATGATATTTTCAGATTTATTTACTGTAATGTTTATAAAATTAGGTTTTGCGTTTCGTTTTCCCGCTTTTTAAAGGATATTTTGAGAATTTTTTATGACTAAAAGCTTTTTTATGACAACAACTTTTCATTGACGCCATTATAGGAATATGCACTTTTGTAAATTTTCAAATTAAGGCCTCATCAAACAAAAATTATGTTTCCCCCATTAAACAAAACTCCCAAGGGTAAAAAAACAAACAGGCATTTACTTAAACGCGCAGACTACAAAAAATGAAAGCAAATCCAAGACACAAGCAATACTGGAGAATTGGCAAAAAAAATTGAATGCTTCTCCAAAGTAGCCATAAAACTGTTACGAAAAACAAAAAGCCTTCAATTTAGTTTAATTTAATTATTTTTTAAAGATTTTTGTAATTATCAATAGAATTATTCTTAAACTTTACAGCTGAGTTCTACCGGGTCGATCAAGTTAATAGAGACATGTTCGCGGCAAAAATTTCAATATGGTGTCCAAGCTTACGGAGTGGCAAACAAATTTATTCTACAACCTATTGATGCCAAAGAAACTGATTACTTACGATTATCATCTTCATTGAAAAACTTGACCCAAATTTACGTGAAAAGAATAAAATCTACACAAAAGCCAGGAACCACATATTTATGAGCTGACGATATTATTGATGAAAACCTGTCAAATGACTGTAAAATTTTCTACCTACAAACTTGTGTTAACGAGAACAAATTTCAAAAAATTCCCGGAAAAAGACGGACAAAAAACATCTTGGCTTTCTCTTCACTAAACACAGTGAAATCTCAATCAAAGTTAAGATGAGGAAACTTCTGAACGGTTTTTAAATTTGAAATGCATTTCCATTGCAAATATCGAAAAACAATCATTATGTTTATAACTTCTTTTTTTATCCTCGGTTACTGGGTATTGGCAATACGTATATATCTTACCTATACATTAGATCTCCCTAGATTAATGATGAGGTTTATGATTAATATTTCGCATCGTAGGCATCTGAGAACAATTCAAATGGGTGAGTTATGTCCTTTCGGAAGGCATTTAATTTTTTAAAATATGAATTAGTTTTTATGTATTGTAAATAATCTCTTATGAAATGCAGATCCATCCGGAAACCTTTTAAAAAACTTTTATAGTTTACGTAGTATATTTATGTAGACTAGAGTTAAATCCACTGAGGTTGGTGGAAGAGCCAATGAGCACTGAGTCTGTATAGAGACACTGTTTTTTTCTAGATCGCTAGTATTCTGATCTCATCTTTTTTCTAGATGGCTATTCTCCGTTTTCGAGTACAATTAAGTGTATGAAAACTAATATGTTCAGCCTAACACCCGATTATAAGATAGGCGCTATATGCGATTCGAAATTCGGGTAGTTACTTGCTACATTTAAATTGAGTACCATGTCGTAAATACTGAGCTAATTTTTCTTTGTGGTAATTACTTAAATGCTAGTATAATTATAAAGACTATTCATGCTAACATAGTAATTGTCAGTGATAAGCGAAAAAAAGTATGAAATTTTGCTACTCAGTCAGCATTTCGGCGCCTGAGTTTTTTTTTCAAACTTTGCTGATAAATTTAGTCTTCGCGAACTCAATGACTTCAGCATTGTTATGATGAATTCCACATAAAAAATTACAATATACTTGATGTCCAATTTTTCAGAACTGAATTTATTTTTCCTATTTGAATTATACTGGTTCAGCGCTGAAGTGCCCCGAAACTCAAGTCTGGATTTTTCAGTGAGTCTGTAAGCTGAAGCCACTTTAATTTTGATTGAATTTAATTCGGTAACGATGCGTTTGCTGCTAAGAGGTCATCTTCTTTTGATTAGCAGTTCTGAGCCAATATACAAGATCTCAGAAGTCGTGTCGAGACATAAACCAGAACGTCGACGTGATCTTACGAGAAGTGACAAGTAAATCTTGCTTCGAACACTCACTTTGCAAGTTTTAAAACATCAAAAGTTTCAAAATCTGGCATTCGTTCAAATGCAAGACATTATAAAGAAAGGAAGCGCAACGAGAATGCGGGATGTATAAACACATGAAGTTGTCTTATAAAAATCGAGACTCTTAATACGCCCTCCCCAACTAAATTAAAAGCTGACAGATTTTCTCGGAGGTCTCTTTATATATTTTTTGCTTATTCCAAAAAATTAGAATAGTACGACAATCATCAAAATTGTCCTTGAACAACAAAATTAAATTCTAAAAACCAACAGAGTGATGTTAGTGGAAAATGTCATAATGAATAATTA
Organism: Convolutriloba macropyga; assembly: GCF_964194025.1. Taxonomy (NCBI): domain Eukaryota; kingdom Metazoa; phylum Xenacoelomorpha; order Acoela; family Convolutidae; genus Convolutriloba; species Convolutriloba macropyga. The sequence continues at coordinate 68,395,126 of NC_134472.1, forward strand.
ATTTATAGTGTCCGACAATTTTCTTCTGTAGTTCAAAAATGTTTTCTCTGGCAGTTCCGATCTCAGCACAAAATATCAACAGAATTCAGAAATCAACCACGACCCTAATTCTTTTGGGTGTATCAGAGATGTGACCAAAGTTGTCTCGAAAAATCAAAAATTTTCAAATTACATTTCAACAATTTCAAATACACGCACATACTGTTATCGAATATAAGAATTTTTTACAACCCATCCAAACCTTCGTTGAACTTATATTATGTAGTATGCCATTTCCGAACAAAATTTTCTTGAAACTGCTATTTCATTTGATTTGAATATGTATACGGCAGAGGTGAGTATTAATTAGGATCGGATCTTAACAATCGCTCCCTTTGCCAAAGGGAGGCTATTCGTAGAAATAATTTAAATGATAGACTTAATAGCCAATCAGAGACTACTAAAAGCGTTCCACGTAAGCGCATACTAGGTTAAATTGAATAGAATAAAATACTTCATGCTAAGGCAATTAGCCGGGTTGGAATACAAAGCCAAAACAATTTCCGACTGGCCGTTCGGTGGGCGCGCTTCACAAAACAAAGTGCGCATTTTAGTAAAAAAAAAACTGTTATGCGTGTTTCAGAAGTCTTCTAAGTTTTCGAAAATAAAAATTTTGTTTATATTAATTTTCAAGAATTTCACACACTCTCTCTCTCTCACACACACACACAAACACACACACACACACACACACACACATACACACACACACACACACACACACACACACACATCTGGTACCAAATTTTAAAAATCTTACAGTTTTATTGCTCTTGAGAGTAATGCCCACACAGACAAGTTATCTCCAAACCTATATTTTGCAGCAAATTATTTCTGAGCCAACATGGCCAGAAAAAAATAGCCAGCATGTTCGTCCGAAAAATGTGATAACTTTTGTTTCATCCAAATCTTCCTCCGATAAAAAAAATGCGCTAGCGATTTTTTGGGCGAATTTTTTGCATAAGTGATGTGTTCCTTGATTGCAAGGCTTTTCATTACGTCGCCAAACGTATACAAACGTAAAAAATTTGTGGTTATGAGCGACGTAGCATCTGTTCACATTTGTGTTCAACTTTTTTTCCTACTGCCATTCTTGTCCACAGACGCTTATAAACCTAATCTAAAAGCGTGATTTCCAGTAAATTTACTCGAGCAAATTGTACGTTTTGCAATGTAATATTTGCAAGAAAATTGTCCATTAAATATGATGTAGTCTCAAATTATGATCAATTTCTTATCGCAGTTACATATTAAAAGACTACTGTTATTATATATCATGTTAGTGTTGACAAATTTCGTTATTACTGGGGGAGAATTCGAAAAAAAATAATCAGACAAAAGTTTCCTTATTAGCATATTATTCTCTGCATTTTAACTTTTAATGCAATTCTGATCCTGAATATTTTCAAACTTCAAATTGCATTATGTGATCAGATTTTATAAACAGACTAGACTGTATCCTCGGATTGTGCGTGAAATGGGCGTCAAAATAATTAATTAGGTTAATGAATTGTGTTGGGATGGGGGGATGCTTAGGACTATTTTGATTGTGTATTATTCAAGTAAAATTAAATTTGATTCGTTTTGTTTCGCTTGTTTGTTGCTATAAAAGGTTTTGAGAAGTCGACTACTTCCGTCAGGTTTTGACAATAATTGGGTTTTTGTTTTGCCGGCTTTTTCCTCGAAATCGATCAAAAGTCAACTTGTCCTTGACAACTTCAATTGCACTAGACTCTTTGATTTGATAATCATAATTTTTGTGTATAATTAAACTGATTCGTTTAAACTGAGTTACAAAGTCGATTTACATCCAGTCAATTTCGGTTAAAAAAAGTATAGCTTGACAGAAATTAGAAACGGCTGGAGAATTATACTCTTCTTCCTTTATCGAGAAAAATATGCTACATGCGGGCATAAAAATTATAATTGTGGTGTTAAATGAACTTTATTTCGATCTTATAGAACAGGAAAATCAAAAAAAGTTTGACTCAAAGAGGTTTTATAAAATTACTTTTAAATATCACATTTTTTCACCCTTTAAAATTCCCATTACTTTACCCTTCAAAAATCACATTATTATTAGCAAAATTTTACACTTTAAAAATCACATTTTTAAGCAAAATCTACCATTTAAAAATCCAACTATTTTACCAAGATTACATAAAAATCACCAAATGCAATAATTAACCTGTTGTAACGAAACAAACACAAACAATACTACGCTGGTACCTGTCAAACATAATTGCAATGACTTACTTACTCAATAATACTCAAAGTATGTGCAAATTTAAACTATTGTACAATGAATAACGCATATATAAATGGTATTTAAACTATGTTCATTTAAGTTTTAGTTTGACCATTATTTGTAAAATTACAAAATGTATTTATCATTACGCATTTTTACTATCTTCGGACTTTTTATGTACTTTGGATATTTTGTTCATGCCGCTTTCCGTGAAACCCCGGCGTCATATCTGGGTGAGATTAATTCTAGGGTTACCCTTACCTGTGCCTTTTACCAAGAAATTGGGCGACTAAACGAGCCAGTCAGAATTGAAATTGAATGGCTCAAAGCAGAGCCAAGAATTAACCCAACTTCGACTAACACCCCACCCGAATTTGTCCCCTTTTATGGAGATCGGAGGCGGGTTTTTGTGACTTATGTGAGGAGCGAAGCTGACAGACTTGTGACGAATTCTAGCACGATAGAAATTACACAGGCAAAATACGAGGACATGGGGAAGTATAAGTGTATCATCAACAAGGGGGTAACTTACGGAGGGTTTGAGAGCCCGGATGCAGAGGTCAAATTGGGTAAGTTGTTAGAAGGTTGAAAAAAAAATCAAACTCAAATTGTGCGAACAACCAAATGTAAATTGTGTATGAGATAAGCTTGACATAGCTTGGCGAAAAGTTCTACATTTTAAACGTTCACATGGCTAGAGAGATTAAGCCTCAAGGAACAAAAAAAACGGGTTTTCTCAATATATAGCACCCCCCCCCCCCCATCAAGGTAAATATAGCATATTGAGGAGCAAAAAAAAACATATTTTTCCATCAATATTAAGACGATAAGGTTCAATTCTTTCGCGGGAATACTGACATATTCTGAAATAGAAAATGACCAAGCAATCGTTTTATCAGATCTTAAACGACAAAAATTTGCCGAAAACTTCAGTATGCGTCAGATAACTGCATTTTTGATGGCTTGCATAGATCCTAGACTGTGCGAAGAAGTAGTTCTATTTTACATCGGGAGTTTGTTTTAAGATGTATTTTGGTAAGATATAATCAAATTGCGCAAAGTGACGTTTGCCAATCTTAAAATTTGGATTCTGTTTTGTGATCAACTTCCCGACATAAAATCTTGCAGAAAAAAATCTTCTATCATTGCCTTCAGCCAGTCTGATAGTCTGTGACCTTCGTTTTTAAGTATAGACTGAAGCATACAATGCCAGTTCTTTATAAAAAAATACTAAGATCGAATTCAATCGCCATTTAAGACAGACACCGTTTTAATCGACATTAGATACATATGTAACATATGGATGCTTGCCTTATGATAAGTAAGGCATATACCGATACTGAATTATTGAGTAATTTTCTTTATTTTCACTTTTATTTTTTTCCAATTGATCTCCTCTCTTAATTATCTGGTCTTCCGCTTGTGTGGCCTGAACGGATATTTTCAGCTGCCACCCCCCCCCCCCCCATATAGCCGCTAGTATAGCACCCCCCAAAATCTAAGTTTTCGCGAATTGTGATAGCGATATTTGCATTTCATTGAAACAAGAGTGTCTAGGTAGATAGAAGGCACTTTAGAAGCTTCCTTAAAATTTTTTTAAATGAAATACAGCTCTTAAATGACATGAAACAGAAATTTATCATGATGCTTACGGTATATGCAGCAAATTTTCGTTAAAACACGTAGTTCTCTCAAACTATAGCTGTGCTAGCTTTCATTGAATACATATTTTTCATATATGTTCATTCATAAACTTACTTAACTTTGACAGTATGTGTGAACATGCATAAATGCGGGGTACAAAACGAGGCGGGGGGGGGGGGGGAGGGTTGGTGTTGCAGAAAATTGTACTTACTTATTCTTAACCCAAGTTAAATATATTCTGAGCAGACCATCCTCGAGCGCATACCTGCACATTTCGAAAAATTACGCGATACAAAAATCGAGAGCCTTGGTTCACGCAAGAACTAGATATTGCTCTGATTAGAGACAATTTGCAATGCACGAAACCTGAGGTAACTTCGACCTGGGCGGTGTGATCAGAGTTCACTTTGTCTGTAATGGTTTGCGCAGAGGTAATTTCGTTGTGGACATCTGAACTGGTAGCGTTTTTAATTGCCCTAGCAGAGACCTGGAATTTATTTTAAAAAAAGACCTGATAATAATGATACTGTTGCGATACAAACACTTTTACCTGTAGACATTTTTAACTGTCTAGCCAAAATCCAGGACACGCCTTTTTGCGCATTCAAATTCCAATACACGTTTTATTGTATAGCTAAATTCGAGGAGTATTGTTTTACTTCCAGTCCAAGTCGAAAACATCCAAAGTCCAGACAGATTTTGTTCATACCAAGAATCTATTCAGGACAGTCTTTACATGCCTTATATCGGTCGAGGACGGTCTTCTAGACTAGGGTGGTCTGTAAGTCGCAGATATTGTATTTGAAAGAAGGTTTTTAATCGCTGGAGACATACGCATAAAAATGCAGTTGATCGATATGGGCTATGTAAAAACCGTGGTTCGACGTATGAAAAGACTAGCGGTACCAAACTCCTAGTGTAAATCAGTACTGGGCAATTGTAGGTGCAAGTCTCCCATGTAATATACGCTGCTCGCTTTCATTTGCTTCTTTCAAGCGTATATTAACTGCGGAAAAGAGAAACTTTCAACAGTATTGCTGGCAGAAATGAGAACAAACGTCTAGTGCGGGGGAGATTGCTGGTGCGAGCCCCGTACGGAACTTTTTTTTGCACTTGGCACAAGTCTGACCATTGTAAAGTCAGACTGAACGCAATTCTGACCATTCAAAAAATGACATGAATCAGTCTATGATTCAGTAATGACAAGGAATTGCACTTATACTGGCCCAGTACTGAAACGCTCTTGGAGTTAGGAACGGGTATGGAACAAAGCTACTTACCCCCACCCCATATTATTGGTCATTTCTTTTTCATATAGTTGATCTCCTCAACTTGGGTTAAAATAATTGTGCGAGATTCTGTCATAACAAGGTTGTCTAGCAAATCGAGTCCCTCTACGCTTCTTTCAGAGCCCCTGCTAGCAATTGATCCTAAGATAGCCCAGATAGACAGGGACAAGCAGAGGGTGGGTCTGTTCTGCAATGTGACGTGGTTGAACTGGGACATAAGCAGTGGCGGAGGGGGAGGGTCCTCCGGCATCATAGACTTCGACAGGACTGGGTGCAGAGAGAACAAGATTGTCTGGTATGCTTCTCCAGAAGGTATGTCAGTGATCGTTGAATAACAAAATAGGGCTTTTTTCCGCTTGTACCCCCCCCCCCCCTCCCCCCAGCTTAGTGGGTGCATATTATTTGCACCCCCAGACGCACGTGCTAAGTGTTACATAATGATTCACTATGAAATGGCACGTGCTCTATAACTGGGGGGGGGGGGGGGGGGTATAACTTACTGGGGGCACAAACAAACAAAATTTCCTGTCAATTTGTCATTGTCTCAAGCTCTCTTGCTAAAGTTTCGCAGATTTATTACGAATAATTTTTTAAATAGGAAACAAAAATTTTATTGCATAATTGATTGACCAAATATTAACAGGTTTACAAAAAATATTAAAAACAATTTGCAGTTATTTATGCTAAAAACATTGCATCGCTTCCGCTCTCAATAAAAGAGTAAGCCTGCAATTTTCCTGAATTAATGGGTATCTTCCTAATTTCCCAATTAAATTAATAGGTATTTTCCATAAATGCTAGGAAGATAAGCAATTCGTTGAAACATTTCTTAAAACTAAACCCGGCAAGATATGTGTCACGTTTTCTTGTATAGGTGCGTGGATAAACCCGAATGACCCCTCGCAGATGGAGAGTGCATTCGATAACAAGAGATTGGCCTCCTCCATAAACAATGTCGTGTAAGTTTCCAAATCTGACCTGAAGACAACTTCAGTTAGTTTTTCATTATATATGTAATGTTAAGTGACTCTGCTTGAAGTCACTGAGAACTTCTGGCGTTTATCGAGAACCGTGAAGTCAGAATTTAAGTCAGAATTTCGACGTGACTTCTGCAGAGTCACTTAACCATGCTTAAAACACGAAACGCGCACGTTTTAAAATAACGAAAGTCAACGAAATTCAACTTCTGGCTAAGTAGGAGATTCTGGCATTTTAACTTCTGGCACTGCGGACTTTCGGCATTTTAAAATGTGCACGTGAGTATTTTAATTTTTTTCCAATGTCAATTGTTCTTATCAAGGTTTTTTCCGAAACCGATCATAACGAATTTCAGGATCTTTTCTGCTAGCGCCCCCCCAGCCTTATATAGCCGATAAATTTGCACCCCCCAAAATCTAAGTTTTCGCGAATTTGAAGAGCGATATTTGCAATTCATTGAAACAAGTGTCTAGGTAGATTGAAGGCACTTTTAGATTCGTTTCCTGAAAAAAGTTTTAAAATTTCAAGCCCTTATTGTAGCTGATAACGCCAAAAATGATCTAATACAGAAATTTTTATTGATGCTTACGTTATATGCAACAAATTTTGGTTGAATACGTAATACTTTCAAACCATAGCTGTGGTAGCTTTTAGTAAATGCATATTGCTCATATATGTTTACGTATAAGATTACTTAGCTTTAACAATATGTTTGGGCGAAACAAAGTAAGCCGATAGGCAAGCAAGCCGACAGAAAAGCAAGCCGAAAATTATGTAATAGTTATGTAATCTATCAGAAATAATACATTGTCAGCCGTTACAATCAACACTGCGCGTAGTATTATAGTGCATAATGTATTCCAATGCACCAAAGAAACAAAAATGCGTCAATTTTTAGACATCTAGTGGGTACGGGCCTCAGCAGACCGCTGTCCATGGCCATGCCTCTCATCCGCTGTGGGATGTAATCCGGAAATAGCGGGCCAGTTATCGCGGCGAAGCCGCGACGCGCGCGAAGCGTGCCCACCGGCCCGCCAGGGGCAACTTAAAATACGGGTATCCGAAAATTTTTCGGCTTACTTGACCTCATTTTCAAAATTCGGCTTGCTTGCCTATCGGCTTGCTTGACCACCACCAATATGTTTACACATTTATAAATGGGGGGTGCCTAACTAAGCGGGGTGGAGCTAGCAGAAAAGATCCGAATTTCAGAACTCCTATCTGAACTTAATCTCGTCCGGATGAAAATTAGTATGATTCTTCTCTTTACAGAATGAAAAATTGTTTGACTGGATTTTTATCTGCACAGAATGGAGTATAAAAAACTGTTTATAAACAATAAGAGCAACTCAAAACAAAAACCGTTGATGACTTATTTGAAAGTAATCTCAAACTTAGAATAAGCAAAAGTTAAACAAAAGTTAATGTTTTACTTTTTTGTTTCCTAATCTCATTAGTTTGCAAGACTCCTGTCGTGGGTGGTTATCTTACACTGTCTTGCAAGGTGTGGAATCACTATGCGGAAAATTTTAGCTAGATTCGCGGAGAAATATCGCTATATCACTATATTTACAAGACTGAGTACGCAGAGCGGGATTAAGACATTGAATTAGGCAACTGTACGCGAGATGCAATTCTGAAGAGAATGGTTACTTGAGCTGATAATCAAGTGAACGAATGTGAACAAGCAATTACATCAGCAAAGCAAGAAAAAAAATAAGTTTAAATAAAGTAGCGCATAAATAAAATAAGTTAAATAAAGTTGCGCATAAAGTAAGTCTAGGAAAATTAGGTGTTAAAAATGGGGTCTTTCCCATTATAGCCCCCCCCCATGAAATTATAACCCCCCTTCATTATGGTGTAATTACCATGATTGGGTGGGGGGGGGGCTATAGGTTATCTGACCACTGAGCTAGGGGGGGAGGGGGGCTATAATGATAAAGACCCCAAAAATGAACTAAATTTGACACCAAATTAGATGTACTGCACCAAAATATGAACTCATAGGACAGTTTCTTTTGAATTTGATCTTTTAAAATACTATTTAACATGGCTGAACAGTCTGAACGTTGGCAAGCGGAGGTTTGTTAAAAGCTGTAATTACATTCAATCAAACATTTCAGAAAAATTGTCCAGAAAATCGGATTTTGCGTCCAAGTGTCAGTATATTAAACTATTGCAAAACTTTAGACAACCGATACTGTAAGAACATGTCTTCATAGTCTAACGTTGTGAGCGGTATATTGTTTTTGGGACATTACCAGCTAATGGCGACGAACACAGCGAGCTTCATTGCGCCCAAAGGACGAAAACTTTAGACACGTTTGTCTTTCCTTGATCTATATAAACTATTAGAATATACGACAGGATAGCAACCCACATCTCAGGTTACAAACAGTTTTTCACATTTACTGGCCGGGCAACGTTCTTGAATTCTCATTATTTATTTCAAAACAATAGCATTTTTTTATCGTCAATAAGGTTTTCACCAACTATAACAAAAATATGACAAAAATATTTGGGTGAAATTTCGACTGATCTTAACTGCACAGATCAACAACGGGCGAATTTCGCTCTACACGTGGTGATGAAGTTTTGAAAAAAAGCCGAATTTTAATATGCAAAAAAAAACAAAAATACCAGATATTCACAAATGATCATCCCAGCAAACAAATAATTCCTAACAATCCAAATTATATAGAACAATGATTAAATAGTTTTTACACATTTATACATGTAGTATGTCTAAAGGTGTATTGATGCATGTTATGATTTGATATAAAATGTTTTACATCGATGTTTGCTGATTATAATGCCTCCTTACAAAAAATCAGCTGAAAAACAAACCTCATTCAAAAATTATGAATAATACCGGTTTTTCTACAAACATTATGTGGTGCTAAAACTCTTTTTCTAAAAATGGGCTCTGGTTTCGATCAGCTGATAATTGAGTAACAAGGACCGCTTTACAGAAGTTTTAAGTATATGTTAGCACATGAATCTTAGCGGCGCGAGGGAATTAGTGCTCTGATACGAGGGCGCTTAGGCCCGAATGCAGGGCACAAAGCCCGAGGGTGGCTAAGATTCATGTGTTAAATTATTTAGAGACTAAAAGGTACTTTAATTAAAATTGAAATTCAAAAGTACAGTTTTGCAAATTAAACGCAAAGTTTCTGTCCATTTTTTTCCATTTTTTTTTACCTGTATATCAGCTATTTCAATCATTTTTCTCTCCAATTCGTCACGGCTATCAAAATCGTTGCTATCATGAGACCTTTTTTGCCCTGTTTGACAACCGCTAATTTTATTTCTTCGAGAGATAACGAACTTTTTACCACCAGAAAGCTGAACTTTTTTCCTGTTACTTACGTCAGGAAGAACTAACGTCAGGCAAGTGCTTTCGTTTCAGGTTTTGATGGGAAATGTCAAAAGTATTTGTGGGTTTGGCCTCACCGCCAAAACTATGTTTCCTTACTGCGAACGGGCTGCTAAATTAGGGCCACTAAGTTAGGGCCGCAAAACTTAGCATTCCACTTTTGCGCGTGCTAATTGCTAATTGCACTTGCCTCCAAGTTTTAGCGACCAAAAAATTTGTACCCTGGGTTCTCGTTCTTTAATTCTATTTCTCAAAAGACATGAAGTTTGAAACTGGAGCTGTTTCATTTGATTAGAACCTTAAAAATTTTACGATTTTTCGGTACTACCTTAAAATGCCGACAGGAACCTTTCTAATCGTTCTGTGTTTTGTCAAACAAAAACTTTGCTTCAAAAGACTTCTGCAAGCTTGTTAAGTATAGAAAGATGTGAGGAAATTTTGAAAATTTAGAAGATCTTATTCGAGCAATCATCTTGTAACTTTCATGACCTAACTAAAATCCTTTCTCTCATTTTTTGCTGTCTATTTATGACTCTTTTTCTTACCTACGGCTACTTTGATAAAAAATAAGGCTTCTTCTTTGAGTTATGCAATTCATGCCCGTTCACAATTTACAACTTACGATAGGTCAAAATTGTTTATAGCTCCTTTTCTGAATATGGTTATTTATAGATTGCTGTAGATTGAAGCTTCAGTATTTTGAAAATTTTTGAAGTATCCCAAAACTGAGTGGGTTAATTCCATTTTAAACCCCAAAGTTCCCGTTATTCGTTACAAAAAAAAAACGAAAAATAATGAATTTCGGTCATTTGGAAACTTGCAACAGTTCTGTCAGTGCATGTCTATTATGCAATAAACATATCATGTCTATAATGCAATTTTTGCGTACAATAGAAAAAACTATTTGAATTTCGTAAACAATATTCATTGTCTTAAGTTTTTTTCAGAGTGGAAAACAACGGACGAAGATTGTGGATCTATACAGAGCCAGAGGGTTCTAACTACTACTTCGACAGTCGCAACAGACAGAGACAGATTGAGGAGGAGAGGTTCTTTGGACAGGACGATGACGTCCTCACCAGACTTGACAGGGATCTCATCAAGATCACTGGAATCTTCTGGTGCCAGTTCCAGTACTGCTATGACAAGGAGTCTCAGAATAAGAGGACTCATGCTGTAGTCAAGTGTTAGTTTTTACGTACTTTTAGATAATAAGCTGCAACCCTTATTTATATTAAATCAACATATTCAAACGCATCAAATACAAGAGCAGCTAAAAGGAGAGAACACTATTTCTCACAAAAGCCACCCCTTTTTGGACCTTTTCCTTTTCTGCCCCCAAACGTTAGGCAACCCCCCCCCCCCCCCCAGTTACAGAGCACGTACCATTACATAGTAAACCATTATGTAAAAATAGGGCACGTGCGTCGGGGGGGGGGGGGGGTGCAAATAATATGCAACCATTAAAGGGAGGCAGACGCAAAAGATCCTCCGATTTTAGAGTAATACATTTTTGTCGGAATGTGAAATTTTGTTCCAAGCAGCCTCTTGTGAGAAAAATAAAAAAGCAGACAGCTGATGCTATAAATGGACTACAATGATTATCCAAAACAAGCCAATTATATTTAAAGTTGAACGTCATTCGATTGGTGCTCCAAAGCTATGGATTTCATCACTTGAGACGCACCATCTGAAATAACATATAACGTCGTGAAAACTTGGTGAATGTAGATAAATTTTTTGAACTTTGATTTGGAATTGTTTTAGGTGTTGAAGCATGACTAAAAAATTTTCTTACCAAGTTATAATTACAAACGAGTTGTTTCGATGTTTCAGTGGGTACTTTCAATTGCATTTCTTACTGTTTAAAACGAAATTTTCGGCAATTTTTCGATTTATTACGAACTATACCTACCATTCACTTTTTTGGAAAATACTTCTCAAAGCATTCTTTTCATTCTAATTTGAACTTCAATTAATTTTTAATTTTATAAAAGTTTTTTATTTCAGTTTCTGCAACTAAAATTAAGTCAATTAGTCGAGATGCACGATATTTCCTCAAAAATTCTAACATATTTGCTATTAGTGCGCTATTTATAAAATTCAATTATATTACTCAAACTTAATTAAATAAAATTTCTTTTTATTACGTTCCTTGAGCCAAGTGTAATCACTCTAGTTCAGGAAGCCCGAAAAAAAAGACAAAAATGCCAGAAATCTTTGGTATGATTGGTATCATTCGTAGGAAAGCTACGGAGTTTTTTTTCGGTCTGTATTCGGAGTTTTGTTTGGTTTATTGTGGCCGAGTTAATTAAATGAATTAAGTGAATAATTCAAGGCCCAATTACTTACTGGAGTTGGAATAGTATGACCAGCAAAACTTAATGTTACATTCAAACAAAGCCCATTCAATTTAATTGCGCTTGTCAAGTTAATTAATAAATGTTATTCGTACATGAAAGGAAAGTCGGACCTAAATTGAACTCTCTTCTTAACATATGTGGGCATTGAGAAAATCATTACCACATTGCATCAGGTGCTTTAAAATTCGCTTGCGGTCGACCTGTTGTTGATACAGAAAATTCGACAAAGCTTCTTTGAGGTTAAGTTTCCTAGGGTATCAAACATACAACAAAAATTTGATCTTACGAAAACTTCTATTGAAATCTTTATCTACAACCAATCAAAGATGCTATTTTGACATATTAAAGCACTCGACTACCTGAATAAATTGAGTTAGTTCTGCAAACTACTGATGTGAACTGAAACTTGTTAACTGTGTTTTCTAATTGGACATACAATGAGTATTTGAGCGTGAAGTCTTTGTTAACCTGTTGTTAACCTTTTCTCTAAATCATTCTGGGGCTGTACAGTTTAAATAACTTTTGCTTCGAGAAAAAAGAATTAATTTTGATATTCTAAAACTTTCTTTCTGAGAAACAAAGTTCCTAAGATAGAGAAACCTTGCACGAATCAACGAGTCATTTTTCTTACTGGTTTTAACGACGCCTATCTTAGTATCAATTATTGGATTAATGAGCAATTGATCTTCTCAAAGAAAACCACAAAAAGCAGTTATAACAAAATTACAACTGGATTATTCAAAAAGTCTCCAAAAATTTTAACATTGGAGATCAAAATTGGTTGCGCAAACTAGTAGCTAGGACAATTAAATAAAACAGGAGAGTTAAGGGATTTCGACGTTCTGAATTGTAATAATTTGAATTATTATTAAAAACTCAACCGAACTTTGACCGATTTTTTGACCAGGAATAATTTTGGTCGAAACAAATTTTTTCTCCGCGAAACAAGATTATTGGATAGCGAAAGTGAACGATTAGTTGTTGAGACTAAGTGAGTGTCGGAATTAATGCAACGGTAGTCTATAACATTGCGAATCAGACAGTTCACAAAGTTGCCTGCGAAAACGTAACATCCGGACAGATTTGAAACCGCAGAAACGAACTAGCCGGCGTACAGTTTTTCTCCGCATTGATTGGAGACTAGCTGTTGAATTGACTCTTTAATTCATAAGAAATGTTCGGTAAGCGTTGAAAAATGTCAGACGATCTACGAAATTGAAAACAACTATTTATGGAATAGGTCAATTTTATTGTTTTAGTTTTATCCGTCTCTGGAACTAAAAATAAGTCAATTAGTCGAGATGCACGATATTTCCTCAAAAATTCTAACATATTTGCTATTAGTGCGCTATTTATAAAATTCAATTATATTACTCAAACTTAATTAAATAAAATTCTTTTTATTACGTTCCTTGAGCCAAGTGTAGTCACTCTAGTTCAGGAAGCCCGAAAAAAAGACAAAAATGCCAGAAATCTTTGGTATGATTGGTATCGTTCGTAGGAAAGCTACGGAGTTTTTTCGGTCTGTAATCGGAGTTTTGTTTGGTTTATTATGGCCGAGTTAATTAAATGAATTAAGTGAACAATTCAAGGCCCAATTACTTACTGGAGCTGGAATAGTATGACCAGCAAAACTTAATGTTACATTCAAACAAAGCCCATTCAATTTAACTGCGCTTGTCAAGTTTATTAATAAATGTTATTCGTACATGAAAGGAAAGTCGGACCTAACTTGAACTCTCTTCTTAACATATGTGGGCATTGAGAAAATCATTACCACATTGCATCAGGTGCTTCAAAACTCGCTTGCGGTCGACCTGTTGTTGATACAGAAAATTCGACAAAGCTTCTTTGAGGTTAACAAGTTTCCTAGGGTATCAAACATACAACAAAAATTTGATCTTACGAAAACTTCAATTGAAATCTTTATCTACAACCAATCAAAGATGCTATTTTGACATATTAAAGCACTCGACTAACTGAATAAATTGAGTTAGTTATGCAAACTACTGATGTGAACTGAAACTCGTTAACTGTGTTTTCTAATTGGACATACAATGAGTATTTGAGCGTGAAGTCTTTGTTAACCTGTTGTTAACCTTTTCTCTAAATCATTCTGGGGCTGTACAGTTTAAATAACTTTTGCTTCGAGAAAAAAGAATTAATTTTGATATTCTAAAACTTTCTTTCTGAGAAACAAAGTTCCTAAGATAGAGAAACCTTGCACGAATCAACGAGTCATTTTTCTTACTGGTTTTAACGACGCCTATCTTAGTATCAATTATTGGATTAATGAGCAATTGATCTTCTCAAAAAAAATCACAAAAAACAGTTATAACAAAATTACAACTGGATTATTCAAAAAGTCTACAAAAATTTCAACATTGGAGATCAAAATTGGTTGCGCAAACTAGTAGCTAGGACAATTAAATAAAACAGGAGTTAAGGGATTTCGACGTTCTGAATTGTAATAATTTGAATTATTATTAAAAACTCAACCGAACTTTGACCGATTTTTTGACCAGGAATAATTTTGGTCGAAACAAATTTTTTCTCCGCGAAACAAGATTATTGGATAGCGAAAGTGAACGATTAGTTGTTGAGACTAAGTGAGTGTCGGAATTAATGCAACGGTAGTCTATAACATTGCGAATCAGACAGTTCACAAAGTTGCCTGCGAAAACGTAACATCCGGACAGATTTGAAACCGCAGAAACGAACTGGCCGGCGTACAGTTTTTCTCCGCATTGATTGAAGACTAGCTGTTGAATTGACTCTTTAATTCATAAGAAATGTTCGGTAAGCGTTAAAAAATGTCAGACGATCTACGAAATTGAAAAACAACTATTTATGGTATAGGTCAATTTTATTGTTTTAGTTTTATCCGTCTCTGGAACTAAAAATAAGTCAATTAGTCGAGATGCACGATATTTCCTCAAAAATTCTAACATATTTGCTATTAGTGCGCTATTTATAAAATTCAATTATATTACACAAACTTAATTAAATAAAATTCTTTTTATTACGTTCCTTGAGCCAAGTGTAGTCACTCTAGTTCAGGAAGCCCGAAAAAAAGACAAAAATGCCAGAAATCTTTGGTATGATTGGTATCGTTCGTAGGAAAGCTACGGAGTTTTTTCGGTCTGTAATCGGAGTTTTGTTTGGTTTATTATGGCCGAGTTAATTAAATGAATTAAGTGAATAATTCAAGGCCCAATTACTTACTGGAGTTGGAATAGTATGACCAGCAAAACTTAATGTTACATTCAAACAAAGCCCATTCAAATTAATTGCGCTTGTCAAGTTAATTAAAAAATGTTATTCGTACATGAAAGGAAAGTCGGACCTAAATTGAACTCTCTTCTTAACATATGTGGGCATTGAGAAAATCATTACCACATTGCATCAGGTGCTTTAAAATTCGCTTGCGGTCGACCTGTTGTTGATACAGAAAATTCGACAAAGCTTCTTTGAGGTTAACAAGTTTCCTAGGGTATCAAACATACAACAAAAATTTGATCTTACGAAAACTTCTATTGAAATCTTTATCTACAACCAATCAAAGATGCTATTTTGACATATTAAAGCACTCGACTACCTGAATAATTTGAGTTAGTTCTGCAAACTTTTGATGTGAACTGAAACTCGTTAACTGTGTTTTCTAATTGGACATACAATGAGTATTTGAGCGTGAAGTCTTTGTTAACCTGTTGTTAACCTTTTCTCTAAATCATTCTGGGGCTGTACAGTTTAAATAACTTTTGCTTCGAGAAAAAAGAATTAATTTTGATATTCTAAAACTTTCTTTCTGAGAAACAAAGTTCCTAAGATAGAGAAACCTTGCACGAATCAACGAGTCATTTTTCTTACTGTTTTTAACGACGCCTATCTTAGTATCAATTATTGGATTAATGAGCAATTGATCTTCTCAAAGAAAATCACAAAAAACAGTTATAACAAAATTACAACTGGATTATTCAAAAAGTCTACAAAAATTTCAACATTGGAGATCAAAATTGGTTGCGCAAACTAGTAGCTAGGACAATTAAATAAAACAGGAGTTAAGGGATTTTGACGTTCTGAATTATAATAATTTGAATTATCATTAAAAACTCAACCGAACTTTGACCGATTTTTTGACCAGGAATAATTTTGGTCGAAACAAATTTTTTCTCCGCGAAACAAGATTATTGGATAGCGAAAGTGAACGATTAGTTGTTGAGACTAAGTGAGTGTCGGAATTAATGCAACGGTAGTCTATAACATTGCGAATCAGACAGTTCACAAAAAGTTGCCTGCGAAAACGTAACATCCGGACAGATTTGAAACCGCAGAATCGAACTGGCCGGCGTACAGTTTTTCTCCGCATTGATTGGAGACTAGCTGTTGAATTGACTCTTTAATTCATAAGAAATGTTCGTTAAGCGTGAAAAAATGTCAGACGATCTACGAAATTGAAAAACAACTATTTATGGTGTAGGTCAATTTTATTGTTTCTGTTTTGAAATAACGCTTCTGTTTCAGACCCGATCAGATTCGAGCGTAACAAGATGGAGAGAAGTGTGAAAGGGTACAAAGATGAAGATGTAACTCTGGAGTGTGTGGTGGCAGGGGGTCCCTACTTCACTATCAAGTGGGGGAAGGGAAACCAGACACTCAGTATGAACAGGAATCAGCCACGATCTACAGAGAGAAATCATGAGTTGCGGTCAGTTAAGAGTTTTCCCCAAAATACTCCCAAAAATTTCGTTCAAAAATCGGGGTCTTTCCAATTCTAGCCGCCCGTGAAATATTATAGCCCCCCCTCCTCCCCATTATTGTATAATAACCATGTTTGGGGGGCTATAGGTTACCGGACCATTAAGCTGGGGGGGGGGCTATAATGGGAAAGACCCAAAAATCCACTCGAACTTATGTTATTATTTATCTTCCTTACTGGTCTCTGAAATTTAAGAGCTTAATCCTTCGAGTCAATCTCTGAAAACCGATGATCAATGATAAATAATCGGAAGCCTATACGTGGTTCTCGATACTAAACTTAAGAAGTTCTCACTCACTTCAAGCAGAGTCTCGCTACTTAAACATAAAATGTCACCAAAAGCAGCAGTTTCAAAGAAAAAATGCTTCAAATTAATTTTTCTTTCAGCCAACCGATAGAACTCCCTCCCCCCCCCCCCCCCCATTTACAGGGGTCATATAGACCCCCCGTAAAATAGACCATAATGGGGGGTTAATATCGTGCGGGGGGGGGGGGCTATAATGGGCAACACCCAAATTTTTTTTTTATCGATGTAAGTCCCATTGTCACAATTTTCACATCGGCACAATTTTGTTACTTCAGTTACTTCGACTTCGAGTTCAACAAGACAACTGGCCAGCCAGATAAGTTGATTCTGAGGAGTCTGGAGCACTTCGACAGAGCCGAGTACTTCTGCAATGCGACCAGTTTCGATGGCACTGAGATCAGTGCTTCATTCATGCTCAAAGTGAAAGGTCAGGACTGCATGCAATTATTGCCTTAATTACGGAATAATTCAAAATCTTGCTAGAATGGCAATTACACACTAAATAAAGTTAAGGTAATTTTACCTTAGAAACATCCTAACTCACCTTAACTGTTAAGGTAGATTTGCCTTTCCTTAACTCACCTTAACTAACCCTAACTTTACCTGAACTTAACCTGAAAAGTTAAGGCCTCACTACCTTAAAAAAAACCTTAAATTTTACGCTAACTTCCCTTAAAATTACCTTAAATAATTGCCTTAAAATTACCTTAAAAAATCCCTTA
>NC_134472.1:68413050-68548646 GCF_964194025.1 Convolutriloba macropyga
CTCAAATTGTTGGGTTATGATTCGATTACGTGGTTTCATGATTCGACATAGCGCTTATTATTCGAAATAGCGCGGCAAAAATTTTAGTCTAGACCAAGTAAATAACGTCTGGGAGGGAACCGCAACACAGAGAAGTTGAACTTCAACTCATATTTCCACCACCAATACCCTGTGAACCCACCAGTTTGCTTCAATGACGTAAGCGTTGCTGGTGTTCAGAGAAACCTGGACGTTAGTTCATTTTGGCATGATATGACTAGGCTATCACGGTTGTTTCTCGGCATCAGTTTGCAACTTTTGTGAGATTTGCGTAACAATTTCCGTTATATTGGATTCAAACTTAAGCTTTTATAAAACATGCAATCCATATCATGACTTTTTAAGGAAAAGTATATTTCTACCTCTATGAATTTTTTACTAGTGTGTAGCTTCATTAGTTTAGGGAGTTTTTTTCTGAAATTAAGGCTAGCGATTTTAAGGGTAACGCATGCTGATGCGTCAGATTCAGCTTTTTTACCCTCAGCCCGGGACGGTCATATGTTATGTGCACTCAATGTTCTCATCAAAGGTAATTTTTGTCGCAGAGGTGTGATTTGCGTTGATGTTTCACAGGGCTGGTTTAATTTTAGTTGACTACACTCCTGGCTGGTCGTAGAAAAATAAAAAACTGTGTATATTGGGGGATGATATCTTTACCTGTGTCTTATTATCCTGTTTAAAATATCAACAAACATTAGCCCACTTAACTGAAGCAAAAATTGCTAATCAAAAACATTCATAATGCGTTGCTCAGGTAGTAAAAAAACATTTTGGTCTGATCAGAGATTGTTTCGAACGCACTAAAGTCTGGAAAATGGACTCTAAATGGTCTGATCGGAAATCATTCACTCTTCGATGACCGAACAAGAGACTGATCCAAGAGCACTTCGAACGCAAAAACAATTTCTCGTGCGTAAAATTCTGATCAGAGGCCAGTTCGAATTGGTCAGTCAGATCTGATCATAATTCATATTAGCCAGGGCATTCAACTTGGGAAGCATTGAAAAAGTTTTGGTTGTAATAATTGGTTCTCTGGCGTAATTGTAAATTATAAAAAAATTCTTCTGAACAAGCATCGCAGGCAAAATTTTCGTCATTATAAATTAATAACTAGAGGATTACATTTTTATCCCCTTCCCAAATATGGAATCAAACAGCCTCTACGTGAAAGAAGTGCGAAAAGTTGTGATTGATTTGATGCTTCCGGAAACGACGGTGGTAATCCCTGTACTTGAAAAATACTATTGAAGTACATTTCTTACTAATACTACGGGCCAGAGAGCCGACGTTAAAATAGCCGAAGATTACAAAAAAAACGAAGCCCAAAGAAACTTAACAAGCCAGCCTTAAAAAAACGGTCAAACTTAACGAAAGCCACCCATTGATAAACTTTATATCAGTATATTCATTGGTTAATGCAATGAAACTGGCCAAATAACTATATTTTTAAAAAAATTATTAGACAAAATTATAAATTTATTTATTATTACTAGGTAAACTGGTCTCACTTTCAGCTGTCAATAATCTCAGATCAAATCACACAGTGCCATAGCCCGCCGATAAATTGCCGTGGCTTGCGATAATGATTTGTTTCATTGATATTTTTCTCGATCTCAATTTCCTTTACTGAGATAAACAATTTGTTCTTCTTAGTATCTGGGTATAACTAGGTGGGCTCAATAATCAGAAATTCGGCTGTTTTCTTTTAACGCCATTTGTTTATTTATGCTCAATTATTTGTTTACCTGTAAATGATCGTTTCGACATCCAAAACTAATCACTGAATGGTTATCGTTGCAATGAACTCTCGATAATTTGCCATGCTAACTGTTTTTTGTTACAATTAGCGCTAACTTTTACTCTAAGAACCCAAAATGAATAATTGAATTTTTTGTTGTTTTTCAATTATTTATAATGAGTTTTACCACAAATTACGACCGTAGACAAATTTCAATCATTATTTTTGTGATTGTACGTTATGCGTCACGACATTTAAATTGTTATATTACATCTAAAGTTTAAACCTTCCAATTTAAAAAAAAACATTAAAAAGTTAGAAATTTCTTCTCAAATTTCCGCTTCAATCAAGTAAGATTTATGTCGATGCATCAACAAGACTCATTGACTCCAAATATTTTTGTAATTTCCTAATTAGAGGGATTATGGTTTAAGCTAAAAGCGCCCACGGTCAAATTATCCGTGACAGGTTTCATTAATTGGTTGCGTGGGAATATCCTGCATTTCATTTTTTATACAGAAACCGGCATTAGTTTGTTTCAACATTCATTCCATCACAATTGTCGGCCGTTTGCACTACGGAAATGAAACAGCAAAAAGTTATGAGAAAAGCAGTAATATTGATTTTTGCTTCATTTATTGTTGAGTCGATCGAAATGTGTGACTCGAACATGCCTGCATGGAGTTGTCTATCTCGACGCGGATCCGAAGCCAGCAACGTTGGGAAACGTCAACAATCTTTCGAACTCTTCCCTGGAATGAGAAACCAGTACAACATACCTTTTGATCTTTATCTGGACGAAATAGCAAACCCACCAATACAAGATGAACCAACATACAATTGGTGGAAACAGGAATCGGGACGGTCGGACGTTGCAAGATCCCGAGTTGACGACGTTGACCAGGTGTTCAGTTTGATGACGCGGGTTTTAGGCAGAGAACAAAATCCGGGACAATTTTCTCCGGGAAGCTACAGGGAGATACTGGATGGGGTTAACAGCGCTTTTATTGAGGGTGGCACCAGATTTGAGACGCCCAGAGTCAAGTCGGGAGACAATTTGGGCGAAACGATAAGAAGACTTCTGTCATTTTGCTGTCAGAATGAACCCGAATACACGTGGAACTTGTTCAACAAGGACTGAAATTTTTTCAGGGGCTTTTCAGATAAAATTTAAATTGAACCTACAAACAACACATGAAAAGAACTCATGTCAACAAACGTGATTGCTGTAATCTGACGTCATACGCCAAATTATCCGTTTCTCCAATGACATCAACGCACTTTAATGGTCTAAAATTTAATAGCTTTGGTCATAGCTTTCATTTGGTTGGTTTAAATTGTAATTATTCCAACAAACTTTACTTTCAATAAGAGCAGATAACTCAGCAATAAAGAGGGGGGGTATTCTTTGCACGCATCCCTGGTTCACCTTTTTTGGGAACCATATCCAAAAACCAATAATGGTTCCAAACAGGCCATACAA
This sequence comes from Convolutriloba macropyga, assembly GCF_964194025.1. NCBI lineage: Eukaryota > Metazoa > Xenacoelomorpha > Acoela > Convolutidae > Convolutriloba > Convolutriloba macropyga. Next base: position 68,416,311 of record NC_134472.1, read on the forward strand.
AAATTTTCTATTTGATCTTGTTATGTTTTTCAGCAGCTTCATATACAAATTTTTTATATGGTATCCAGGAGCCTGATATGTATTATCTATTTATTTTGCATTAGATTTTAAATTTAGCCATTTAAAAGTGCAGAAGTAAAAAAAAAAGATATTTTCTGCACTCAACTAACAAATTTTTAAATCAAATTCAGGTTGAGGTTTTGCAAGATACATAATAACGAATCCCAATCGAAGTTTATAACTTTGTCCTTGAAACTTATCAAACGATTTTTCCTATAAATTGGTCGCCAATTCAAATAAACACGGATGCAAAAATAAAAAAAACAAAAAGTGAAAAAATTTGAAAAACCACAACCTCAGAGTAAACTCAAATACCCAAACCAGTAAGCACAAGCAAAGATGCTTGAGTAAAAATTAGGTAGGGCATTTTTCTATTCAGATTTTCTCACGAGTCAACAAAAAATAGAGATGGGCAAAAGAATCTTTTCCAAATCTATTGTTAAAGTTTATTCAACATTAAAAACAAATCGCATTTAAAAAAAACAAATTCAAAAGTTTCAACAACATCGCTGCTTCAGAAAACAAATTTCGTTTTTGAGCAATCAAATCATTCATAAGTACAATGGTAAACAGCTGAAATTGAGCAAATGAACAAAAGAGTTAAAAAAAACAAATAGAGACAAAAATCAAATATTCTCCAAAAGTTTTCCAAAATTAAATATGGCGTTAAAACTTAGGTCGATGACAAGCACTCAAAACACAAGAAAAGCATTTCGATAAGATTCATTGTTGACCTAAGAATACTAAAATAAATGAGATTGAAGGGAAAGGCAACAAAAAACAAATAGTCAAAACTTAAGTTTTAATTACATTTTTCTGAATAAAAGATGTCCAGCATTTAAAAGAATAGCTGTTATCTCAAACCATTCATAAGCTTAATTTATGCTACTACAGCAATCAATGAGATTAATCGTTAAAAATACTGTAAAACGCCTGCAAAAAATCATCTAAAGTCAGAAAGGGCAACCACGTATGCTATTTTGTTTATTTCACTGGAGATTACCGAAAAGCAAATGGAACGGCAGATAATCATACCAATCTAATGTCATTTCAAAGCATGACAAAAGACAATTTCGTCTAGTAAATAATTTTTAACCAAACAACAAAAATTGATATACAGAAATCAAAACAAAAATAAATACTTCAAAATAAATTTCATATTTTAAGCTTCTCAACTAACAACTACATTACATTTCAAATTTCTTGGCCTCTTACTAATTGCAATAAAGTTTAAATATTTAAATGAGTTTTTTAAGAGCAGAGAAAAAAGAGTTGATATCTGAACGCACTTAAGAATCCAATTTGAGACTGCAAACTTTCAAATCGAGGTCAACCAAGCTACATAATCATAAGCTAATTTACGAGTGAGTTATATGAAATCCGCAATTGGGCTTTACCAAACGCCTGTTTCAATAAAATGTTTATCAGGTAACAAATTAAAAATGAAAATACTAGGAACAGTCACATATAATTGAGTATTAGGCAGCTAGAGCTTCTTGAAAAAGAGAACAATTTACAAGTCGACAAACCATATAGATGGGCATAACTTTCTCGCACAATTGTAATTTTTCTTACAAATTTTATAAGAATTCGCTGTCAAAAGTAAACTTTCAAATGTTTTAATTGATTTTCCCATTAAGGCAAACTTTCTTCTAAGCCACCGGAGCAATTGAAAAATCCAAACAATGAAATTTAACTAAAAAACCAAGTGAGTTCGAAACCAAGTAAAGAAAGTTCGTAATAATTTAATTGTCGTCAATTCTAAAACAACCAATGGCTCTTGATGAGAAAAAAGTTAGAGTCATATTGATCTTATAACTGGCTGATGAAGACTTTAATGAACATTATTGAAGGGAAAGACAACAAAAGAAGAACGTTCAAAACTCAAAATTCAAAAAAAAATTCAACAGATTTAGTGCCCAGTCGATAAAAACTTCAGCTATGAACTGAAACTATTGAAAGAATTTGTGGTACTCCACTATTCAAACCAATGACACCTTTTCAATGCTCAAAAAATGACGAAACTGCAGAAAACAAACATCAACATTCAAAACTCAAAAATCTTCTTAAAAATACTTAACCAGGCCAAATAGTTTCAAAGTGTTAGATGCTGTCAACTGTAAACTGAAAACATCATTTGACTTAATTTAGATAACATTAAAATTTCATCATGAGTTGTCAGTGTTCGAAGTCAGCAACAAAACAACAAGAATTACCGAAAAAAAAGAAAAATTTTACAAAACTTTAATTGAAACTTTTGGTTTCAAATTCTACAAAATCATTAGTCGCTCACATACTAAATTTAAACATTATTGAAGGGAAAGACAACAAAAAAACGCTCAAAACTCAAAATTCAAAAAAAAATTCAACAGATTTAGTGCCCAGTCGAAAAAAACTTCAGCTATGAACTGAAACTATTGAAAGAATTTGGGGTACTCCACTGTTCAAACCAATGACACCTTTTCAATGCTCAAAAAATGACGAAACTGCAGAAAATGAACATCAACATTCAAAACTCAAAAATCTTCTTAAAAATACTTAACCAGGCCAAATAGTTTCAAAGTGTTAGATGCTGTCAACTGTAAACTGAAAACATCATTTGACTTAATTTAGATAACATTAAAATTTCATCATGAGTTGTCAGTGTTCGAAGTCAGCAACAAAACAAGAAGTACCGAAAAAAATAAAAATTTCACAAAATTTTATTTGAAACTCTTGGTTTCAAATTCTACAAAATCATTAGTTGCCCACATACTAATTCAAACAAGCACATATATTGACCACTAAACAAAATAGGTTGCAATCAGTACCCTTGGCCATAACGTCAGAAAAATAAAACAAAACAGTAGTTTAAAAAAGCAAAAAAAGGCCCAAGAAACCAGAAAAATATAAATCCAAATCTATATCTGCATAGTTCTGAAAGGCCACAACGAGCAGAGGAATAGACTTATGGCCATTTCAAGTTTCATAAAACAAAATATGATGAAAATGCTACAAAGTTTTCAAAAAATAACAATTAAAAAAAGGAAATGTGAACAAAAGTAGTATGAAAAGTGAAGTGTTGAAAAAATTAAACATCAATATCTCCTCGAAAAGAAAAAAAATGATTGAGCTTTATATTTCTACACTCTACGCTTGATGGGTTCTCTAATATACGCAGCTTGTATGCTCCTTCAGCTTTTGCATTTCGGAGCAATCACTGATTAACAAAAACTTTGCATTGCTTGAAAAAAAGATAATTCAAATTTTTGGAAGTAGGAACAATTGAAAAGGCCAAATTTTGATCATGATTAATGAGAAGAGGAGCAATACGAAAAAAACCACACAGATCAAGTCAATCAAGTAATATGGCAATAAATTTGAGCTGAAATAAGTACTTTATCTAAGGAATTGAAAAAAAAGTCTTCTGGCTGTTTTCAAACGTTGCTTCAGTTGAACTGCTCCGATGCAACGCTGTTTGCTCTTGCTCCGTTGCTGCTTCATTATGTACCGAAACAATGGGAAAAATTCGAGACAATACATTCCAGCTGCGATAACTACTTTATCTTAGGGTTTAAGGAGACTTTTGGCAGATTTACAACGTGTCTTAAGATATGTGCAACGCTGTTGGTCTTACTCAGTCGCTGCCTGAGAAAATATCTACCGTAGCAAGAAAATTTTAAAAAAAACTTCAAAACCTTTCAATTTGCAAAAAAGCAGACTTTTGAAAAAAAACATGCTGTTTCAATAATTTGTTCCTGGACGGATTAATAAAGTTCTACCCATGAAAAGACTAAACTTGACTCAAAGTGGTTATGAAAGGCTTTCATAAGTCCAGATCAAGATCTGGGAAATTATATTGATTGATATAGAAATACTATTATTATTTCATTGAAAATGGTTTTTGCTAACATTCGGGTCCCGTGTAAAAGCCGTCACGACACATACTCCTTAAAAGACAAAGATGGATGTTAAATATCATGAAAGCTAACATACGCTAAGTTGATTTCAAGTTTCTTTGAACCGCTTTCTTGCTTATTTCTGAGAAAAAAACGATACCAAAACCAATACAAGACACGCAGATCTTTTAATATATTTCCTATCTTTTGAAAACTTGCAGGCGGTTCGTTTTCCCCTGTTAGAATATAGGAAACAATGATTGACGATTCATAGTTTTATGATAATTTAAAATAATTTTTAATAGTTGTTCCCACAACATACGCAGAATATTTATCCACAAACACTAATCCAAACGAAAGTTTAGAAATTCCGCTGACATGTAAAAAGATTTTAAAAAAAATGCTTTTTAACCGTCGACAGATTTGCAACCCACCTTGTGGTGTTGGGGCATGGGGGTTTAACGCTCCATGCACCCTAGCCAATTTTAGACTCTGACTTACAAAACTTTCGGTTGGACACTTACATTTCGCCGTTAATTTTTTTCTGAGCTTTTACTGAAAACCGAACTGGGCCACTATAATTAAATATAAAAAAACGTATTATAAGAGTAAACTGAGCTAGTAAAAATAAAACTTTAAAATGGCGAAATGAGGATTGTTAGAGCTTTGCTAAATAGTTCTATTCAGTCAAACATATATGCGTAACAGCCTGATACGACATCTATCTTATTTTTAAAAGACAATTGTTCTTGGAATTTTGTTTGAAAAATTCCAACTAATGTTGAAGTACGACTGCCTGCTACAACGCTGGTAAACGCTTTCGCATCCAGAGAAAGAAAAAATTAACTATTAAGAATTTCATAATGGCTGCCTTCGACTCTTGAAACGACCGTCAACCCTATTTTTCTATGAGCAGATCTGAGCAGGAGCCATGAAAAGACTTAAACTTGACTTTAACTAGTTGTGGTAACGTGTATTTATAGTCAATATTTGGCAACTCTGCTAGAATTATAAATGCTCTTCATAAGTCGAGATGTAAACCTGCCCGGGTCGAATGTCCTCCCTAAAATCCTCCCATTTTGTTGTAAGAGTGGGGGGGGGGGGGGTAATTTGTCTATGGGGGGTAAATTTATCAAAAAGACCATACAAGGAAACCAGGAGCATCAGAACAAAATACAATTAACAATACATAAGAAATTAGTGGAAAATATTTCCTTATTTTTTTTCTAAGGTCTGAAGTTTGACATAGCAATCAAAATTAAAATGAACAAAACCACGATAAAACTAAAATTGTTATCAAAGAACTACTATTAAAAAATTATTAGGAGAAATTGTTTGACATACTTCAAATGTAGGGAAACTTCTTATAAGGGAATCGGTTTCCAGTTTTTTAGTTATCTTATAAATGCAAAGCAAAAAAAGTTTCCAAAAATATGTTTTTTTTTTCGTTTTTTCGGAATATTAGCTGTATATGTTTGTGTATAATCAAGGAATTTTGTTCTTTTTTAAAAGTTTTTGGCCTTTTAATTTGCTCAGTAGATCTATATTGTGCCTTGACAGCTTATTTCGTTTAAAAAACTAATAACGCAGTGATATTTGAATGTTAATTTAAGAATTGTTTTCCATCTTAAGGCCCTCTATTTGCTTTTTTTTGTAAAAGAAATATTGATCTGAAAAATCATCTAGAAAATGGACCTAATTAGAGCATCAAGAACTAGATGAAATTCAGGAATAATGGCTTGTGGTTAAATTTTTGCTTCAACAACAAAACTCAGAACTCATTGAACTAATGTGCATTAAGACCTTTCGGCTCAGTTCTCCCCAAACCACAGGTCCTAGCTATCAAGATGAGCCATCTGATTATAATAATTGATTTTTTAAATTTTGCTCATTTTTAAGTAAGTTCTCCACAATTATGATTTCTCATTATGTGTTATTTCCCATTCTAGCCCGGCAAGAATGGGAAATAACACAAAATGAGAAATCATAATTGGCGAGAACTTACTTAAAAATGAGCAAAATTTAAAAAAAAATCAATTAATATAATCAGATGGCTCATCCCACCCTTCAATATTTTTGCTCCTTATTGAGGAACCCATGTGGTTAATTTTGCTAAACATCCATAACCCTAAATAAGCAGCCTTTTTCAGCTTGAAAATGTTTATGAAATTTTTTTTAAAAAAACATTCATGCAAGGAAGCAGCTCATCTCAAAGAGTTTTATAGGAATACAACTCTCTTGCTAGCTAAGACCTGTGGTTTGGGGAGAACAGAGCCTAAAAGTCTTAAAGCACATTAGTTCAATGAGTTCTGAGTTTTGTTGGTTTAATAAAAATTTAACCACAAGCCATTATTCCTGAAATTCATCTAGTTCTTGATGCTCTAATTAGGTCCATTTTCTAGATGATTTTTCAGTTCAATATTTCTTTTAGAAAAATGCAAATAGAGGGCCTTAAGATGGAAAACTATAGTTAAATTCACATTCAAATATCACTGCATTATTAGTTTTTTTAAACGAAATAAGCTGTCAAGGCACAATATAGATCTACTGAGCAAATTAAAAGGCCAAAAACTTTTAAAAAAGAACAAAATTCCTTGATTATACACAAACATATACAGCTAATATTCCGAAAAAAAACGAAAAAAAAACATATTGTTGGAAACTTTTTTTGCTTTGCATTTATAAGATAACTAAAAAACTGGAAACCGATTCCCTTATAAGAAGTTTCCCTACATTTGTAGTATGTCAAACAATTTCTCCTAATAATTTTTTAATAGTTAAGTTCTTTGATAACAATTTTAGGTTTATCGTGGTTTTGTTCATTTTAACTTTGATTGCTATGTCAGACCTTCAGACCTTTCTTTCCACTAATTTTTTCCACTAATTTCTTATGTATTGTTAATTGTATTTTGTGCTGATGCGCCTGGTTTTCTTGTATGGTCTTGTTGATAAAAAAGGGAATCATTTTTCACTTAAAAGACCTTAAGTAGAGAAATTATGTAAGTACTGCGTAACTAGAGTATTTGTTCTGGAACTCTCAATAGTGTAATCAAATTCCGTTAGCAATGACCACTTTATCTTAGGGATTAAAAAAGTGTTTTGGCAGTCTCTTAAGAAAAGTTTCTCTTCGAGAAAGGTTGATAATCTTTCAAGATCTTGCAAGATTCTTTTAAAAAGGATGTGAATCTTGCAGATCTCGCAACTAGATGTTAATCTTGCAAGCTACTGCATGAGGACGTCAATCTTGCGAGAAAATTTTGCAAAATGTAGATAGTTTTTCAAGATTTTACACAAACATCTCACAAGCTTATTCATAAAATTTCAATATCTTGCAAGATTCTTGTAAGATTAACATCTAGTGTCGACTAGGGTTATCCTTCGAAAGATTTGAAACCACAATTGCGGTGTTGGGGCATGGGGGATTTGCGCTCCATTACCACTAAGTTGTCGAGCTATAACAATAAACACCATTTAATGGGATATTATAATTGGCGACAACTTATCTTGAAAAAGCAATACTTAAAAAATTAAATACTAAAATTAGGTGGCACATCCGACTATTAAATGTTTTCACTTGATTGAGAAAACCACGTGGTTGATCATCTCAAACTCTTTAGAAATTTAACTCTTGCTAGCTAGGACGTTTTGTTTTGGGAGAACAAAACCACAAAATCTTGAAACACTAATTAAGTGAGTTCTGTGTTAAATAATAATTAATAATAATTGTGGTTTCTGCGTAATCGCAGTGGAACAGCATTAGGCCTTCAGTAGCCTGTTTTCAGCTGCCCTTTTTTCTTATTATTCCCCACATTTCAGACTGATTTTTTCATGAGCAGCATTGCTCTTTTTTTGGTGACTATAGCCACTTTTTTTTTGCGTCTTTAATGTTAAAGCAAAATTTTAACCACGAGCCGTTTTTTTCAAATTTTCTAGTTTTTACTTGCTTCAATTAGATCATCCATTTTCAGCTGCGTTTTCAACTCAATGCTTTTGCAGAAAGCATAAGCATAACAAAACCCTAAGATTGAGAACCATAGTTATGTTATATTCACATTCAATAATCAGAGCAGTAATAGGTCTCTCAAAACATACAAGGTATTAAGGCGGCAATATAGAACTAATGAACATTCAATAGGAAATAAAAAAAATTAGAAAGAAGAACAATGTCCGCCACTAAAACTAAACGTGTATAGCTTATTTTCCGAACAAAAGAAAAAACGGAAAGTTTTTTTTTGCATTTTCCTCAGCAAATTTTAACCTTTCAATTTGAAGATAAAAATTAACTTAGATTGTGATTTCAAATGTTCTCTCAAACTTTGTAAAATGCCATAAACAATTTCTCTACTTAAAGAACCAAGTTCTATTTTGTTAGAAATTGTGTAAATCTCAAAAGAATAGGAACAACCGGAAAAAATTTTTTGATGACCAAAGTAGTAGATAAAACAGGGAAACCAGCCACCAGCAAAATTTGTTCCTTTTCTCCTAACGCTAATCGCGCACGTCGAATGAAACAAATTTTACTGCTTGCTGGTTTCCCTGTTTTATCTACTACTGTATATTCACTCTATATTCACTTCTTATACAATTAAAAACTATCCTTTCTTGTCTCACTTAGTGCAAACCACTAGTACAGAGTTAAGCTGGTAATTAACCATTATCAGACGGATAGTTCGGGTTCTATCCCCACCGACTCCGGTGGACGTATCCCAGTACTAGTATAAAACTAACAAGCACGTAAAACCAACTTGCGAAAATGAACTTGAATAAAAAAGAAAACTTGAACAAAAAAATGAAAATATTAAAATAATTAAAATTTTCTTATATTCCCCTAATCAATATTTAACCAATCTAAAACTAAAACTTCCTGTCTCACTTGGCGTAGTGGTTAAATCATCGAGTCTAGTTAAGTTGCTTTAGCAAACGGAAGGTTTGGGGTTCCTTCCTCACTGACTCCAGTGAACGTCCCCCGATAGGTGACGCCGCCTTTCAGGATTCTGATGAAAAAAAAACTATGAAACTAAGTGAGATAAAAAAAAACAAAAAAAAACCAAATTCACAGTTTTTAAAAAGGATGATCCCTGTTGTGAGACTGTATATGGGACACACTGTGATGGGTATACAGTCAAAAACACTGAGATCGGTGGAAACACAGTGATAAGTGTTTTTTTTCAATGTCTTCTTGAATATTCTCTCTATATTCTCTCTATATTGGATCAATAATTAATCAGAAATTAATTTAAATTAAAAATAAGATTAAAAAATTAAAAAATCAAAGCTAAATTTACATTTCGCTCTTTAAGAGCGATTCACTCATATTCGGAGTGATCCCCCAGTAGAAAATATCACTCTTTCTCACTCTTAAGGAGTGATTCCCCTCTTTTTATAAATTTTTATAAATTTTTATATTTTTTATATTTTATTTCAAATTATCTACACTTTTTAATAAATTTATATTTTCTTTTACTTTTTCTATATTTATTCCATTATTAATAAGAAATGATACAAAATTATAATATTTACATGAGCAATCTTCTTCATTTTGTCTAATGGCTAAAGTACTTTCAGTTCTAGAACTTTGTTTTTCAGTTAGATTTCTACTAAATCCTTTAGTTAATTCTACACCTGGATGCTGTTTCTTTACATGGGCTCGTATCCCATCATATCTCACAATAGAAGCACAATATGGACAATTAACTTTAGCTGAAGTACAACTTCTACAAGTATACTTACTCTCATCAAAATCAGTTAGTGGTTTTATATAATTACATTTATTACAATTTCTGATTGGTGTAACCACTTCGTGGATCTGCGGGGCAGTTGGGGTACCAAGGACTTCGTCCCTTTCACTGATTAATACTTCTGAGTTATAGTTAGGGTTAGGATTAGGGTTAGGGTTAGGATTAGGGTTAGGGTTAAGGTTAGGGACTGAGTTATAGTTAGGGTTAGGGTCTGAGTTAGAACTGGTGTTATAACTAGAATCAGAACCAAAACCAGAACTAGAGCTAGAACCAGAAACAGAACTAGAGTTAGAGCTAGAGCTAGAACTTGAGCTAGAACCAGAACCAGAACTAGAGCTAGATTCATTTTTTAAAGAACAACCCCATGGAGAAAAATCATTAGCACAAATAGCACTTATTGTTATATTACCACATATACATTTATCAATTTTATCTTTATGACATGATTCATAATGATATTTTAAACAAGCAATGTTTCCACATTTATAGTTACACTCTAAACATTTTATAACCATTTATAATTGGTCAAATCTGCGAATTTGCAAACGAGTTTCACTCGTGGTTATCCAAACAACTCCGTTGAACAGTTTGGTAAACCACGAACAAAGTTCGTTCACTGATTTCAATTATACTCAACATATATATTTAGCCAATATCTCAATTACATCTTTAGTATTATCTTTAGATTTGATACACTCTGCTAAATATTTATTTCCTAACGTATTGAGTATATTAGTTTTACATCTCTTATCTAAAATTGCTTCAAGGTTTAATTGCATTTTATTTTTAACATAATTTATAATTTCATTTCTAAATTCTTCATTATTTACATATAGACTGTTTAAATTCTCTCGTCCCTCTTTATTTAAAATCCCAGTATATTTATGAGTGTAACTGCTTCGCTGATAGGACTTCGTCCATGTTTCACCATCTGTGTAACAGCTTCGCTGAAGGGTCTTCGACCATGTTTCTCCATCTGTATATTCCCTTTCATGTTCCAGATCTTGATCTTGATCTTGATCTTGATTTCTGCCAAATCCATAGTTCAATAATGTACTTGTTCTATTCAACATAGTACTCGCTGCAGTTGCCACATGTCCGGCATTTCTTACTGATATATCAGGACTCATAAAATTATATATCATTAAACCTGAACTTATAATACCTAAAATAGTTGAAAATAATCTAAGACCATTTGCTTTAAGAACTTCCTGAGTTAAAACATCATTCTGTATTTTAATACCTTTTAATGTAAGAAGTTTATTAAAATAAAACTGATAATTATCATGACTAATAGTATTTCTATCTGTTGCATTTATCATGAGTGGTTTCATATATGCTATAAGTTTATTTATATCTTCTCTTCCTAACTCATCTTTTAAACTGAGAGCTTTTAAATCAAGGAAACCAACTCTTGAATCATATATCATTGTTCTATTGCTATTAATAATAATAAAAGTATTTTCTTTCTTATTATATTTAATTATACCATAACGAAGTTCATCTGACATTCCGTCTGTACGATTATAATGGTTACTATTTAACTGATTAATTATTTTACTAAAGTCATGTTCACATTTATATATCTCATTAAAGTTTTTAAATAGATCAGATCCATTATAAGTTGTTAAATAAATAGTATCACAACTCATTCTCGCTGTATTATTTATTTGAGCTGGTTTATGACACATTACAATCATTTGAATATTATAATGTCTACCTTCAGTAAAATAATAGTCTATATCCTTATTTAACTTATCACCCATATCATCAAGTACTATTACACAATTTCGAAATTTTTGCAATTTGTTTTTTGTGATCATATTCATATCACATTAATTAAATCCAGTATAAAACTTATTAGTCTCGGGATTTATCCAGTCTCTGTCATCTTTACACACTATAACTATATTTTGATCTTGATTTTGATTTTGTTTTTGATCTTGATTTTGATCTTGATTTTGATCTTGATTTTGATTTTGATCTTGATTTTGATCTTGATTTTGATCCTGATCGGTGTAACCACTTCGCGGATCTTGATTTTGGACTGAGTATAATTTTAAGTATTGTCTAACAAAATATGTTTTACCCGTACCAGTTCCACCATAGACAATAGTGTGTAATGGTGACTTTTCATATTCAAATCTAACTAGACTCCTATTCATAAATCCACCAAAGCTTTCTTCTAGTTTTGCATATTTACTCGGTATTGAATCATATAGTATAAAACAAAATATAATTAAGAAAATAAAAATTATAACCACGCTACCTGTCTCCATTTTTATAAATGAAAACATAGATAAATATAGACATAATTAGACTTATAATTAGACTTATAATTAGACTATAATTGGAGTTATATTTAGACTTGTAATTAGAGTTATAATTAAACATTAATAATATTTATAAGAAAATGCTTATCCTAACTTTTGAGGAATTCAATAATAAATTTAATATTGATAATAGTGCTATGAGTGATATCAGAATAAAAGATATAGCTAAAGATATAAGTCTCACACCAATTGAAACTGTAATGAGAGATCAGACTCCAAATAACGTAAGTGAACCCAACTCCAACATTATTGTAAATTTACATCCAACTGAAGGTACACATTGGGTTTTAGTTATAAGAAGAGAAGGTGGTCCAGTGTATTACTTTGATAGTTTTGGTATAGAAACTCCTCCATTATTTTTAGAAGAGTATGTCAATTTAGGCTCTAATGAAAGAATACAACAATATGATGAATCTTATTGTGGGGCTTATTGCTTATACATGATCTATCTTATTGATAGAGGATTTAGAATTAACTATGCTTTGAATATTCTAGTTAATCAATGTAAATATCCAGGAATGTATAATGAGTGTTTCTGTTTGGGTTGTAATGATAAAGTTAATGATAATGATAAAGTTATTGATAATGATAATCAGGCAACGGACTCCGTCCGTGGCATGCCAACCTGCTTCACAGATGATAAAGTTAATGATAACGATAAAATTAATGATAACGATAAAGTTAATGATAATGATAATGTTAAGTTTAATGATGATGATAATGATAATGATAATGATAATGATAGTGTTAATGCTAATGATAATGATAATGATAATGTCAATGTTTATGATAATGATAATGATGAGACTATCTATCAGAGAAGTAGTTATAGTCAAGGGGGTAGTTATAATCCACGAAGTAGTCCTAATCTGGATATATCACCACCAAGAAGTAATATAATCCAAACAAGTCCTATTGCCATTAATATAAATGATGATCTATATTCATGGTTAAATGATGATGATATAATTACTGAAGCCGCATTCCCAGATAACATTAGATGTATAATATCTGGTCCTAGTGAATGTGGTAAGACATTCTTATTGAAAAAGCTAATTCTAGCTAGTATATACTTTGATAAGCTATATATCATTGGACCTACTGGTGATCAGTACCATGGTATAGAAAGAATAAACCCAAAAGCAGATGTTGAATTTATTAAAGAAATAAAAGATTTACCATCTCCTGATAAACTACCCAAAGACTTAAAGAAACTAATGATATTCGATGATGTTAGAGCCAAAGAACCAGTTATTAATGAATACTTTTGTAGGGGTAGACATAATAGTTGTAATATGATATATCTTAATCAAAACCTGTTCTCTCTGGATAGGCAGAGTGTTAGAGAGAACTGTAATCTATTTATTTTATTTGAACAGAGAGGTAAAGCCCTCATATCTATATATCAAGATTTCTTTAATAATGTGGAACTTAGTTATAATGATTTTGCTAATATATGTAATAAGGTATGGAAAGAGCCTTATAATTACATTGTCATTGATATAACTAAAAATAAAAATATTAATGGTAAACTAAGAATTAATTGGGATCGGAGAGTTTTGTAGTTTAGTTTAAATATCAGGGAACCTGCTTGGCTTACCACGAGCAGAGCTCGTTCGCAGATAAGTCTAAGTCTAAGTCTAAATCTATGACTATGTCTAAGCCTAAGTCTAAGTAAAGTCTAAGTCTAAGTCTGTAACTAAATCAAACAGACCTTCGGTCTGCTAACTATATTAGATCAACGAAGTTGTTGCTGGTTACACCAGATGGGGCTTCGCCCAGCTAGTTACACTAGATGTAAAGTAAAACTTAATACATCACCATTAAAGTCTATAGGTCTTCCATGCTCATCTTTAATATGAAACTCTATATATTCTATTCTATCTTTAGTTACATTTTGATATAAGATATTAGTTGGTATAATATTTATCAAGTAACCTGGTGGTTCAGTTAGATTAAAAGTATATAATATGTCTGTATCCATACCATTATCTTTAACACCAGATATCACATTACAATGAATGTTAATATTACTAAAACCCATAATATCAATAATTTTCTGAGATGTATATTTACCTTTATTATAAACTATTTTTCTAAATCCTAGTAATGGGGCTATTGAATTTTCTATGTCAAAGTTAATTGCACCTTGTTTTACTTCCATTAAACTTTTCATTGTATTCTTATCAATTTCTATTATAACATTACCATTAGTTTCTTCTTTTATTAATTCTGCTATTTCATATAATTCATATGCACCTGGTGTAATACCTAAAAGACGGGTATTTGACCATGTTTCGCCTTGGGTATCATATATGAGTTCATTGTTCATTCTATTCACATTAAACACTGAGTTATAAACTGATAATCTAATTAAACCTAATTTTGTTTTATTAAGTATAGGTTCACTAAAGTTAAACTTTTCTGTTGGCTTTATCATTCTAAAGTTAAGTGTGTGTTCTTCTTTAGTTTTAGTTAAAGCATCATGTATCTTTTGTAGTTCCCATAAGATTAAGTTAGCGGAGAAGCCGCTTCGTGGATCAGTCATTTTTTATCTAATAAAAATGGATTTTAATTTGGATGCAACTTATGGTTATAATAATGATATACACAAAAGTAAGATTATAAAGTATAAACCAAATAATCTGGCAACAATGAATACAATCAATACTAACATTAATATTATACTCAATAGAGAAGAGAATCATTTAAATATACACGATTCATATCTAGAGATAGAGTTTGTTGTATCAGATGATGCTGGGGGTGTATTTGCTAATAATGCTAATATTAGATTAGTTAATTATGGTATGATGGCATTGTTTAGTTCAGTTAAACTTGAAACTAGTGGTGGTAGGACTATTGAATATATAGATCATTGTCATCCTAATCTATTGATGTATAAGTTATTAACTAGTACTGATGATGAATATGAGTGTGGTTTCGTTAGAAATCAAGGTAATAGAGATAGTCAACTTAAAGGTGATCATGCTGCTGCCGAACGAGGTCATATGTATATGATGGTTAAGATGAGTGATCTATTTGGTTTTGTGAATGATTTAAAAAAGATTATATATGGTTTAGGATTTAAACTAATATTAAAAAGAAATAATAATGATAGAGCTCTATATAGAATTAATGCTGGTGCTGATGCAGTAGCTAATGATGGTGATATAGAAATTAGAGATATATCATGGTGTGTGCCTAGTATTGATCCTAGTAATGATAATAGAATTATTGTACAGAAAGGATTAAATAAAAAGAATAATATAGACTTCAGTTATTATGAAAGAAAGACATTTTATAAGAACGTACCTAATGCTACTAACTTCTTGTTTGATTTAGGTATGGAAAGTGGTATGGAAAGACCACAATATATAATAGTTGGTTTTGAAAATAATAATGTTAATGAACAAACTCATGATGCAAGTACATTTCATATAATGAATGTTACTGAATGTTATTGTAAGATTGGTAGTGAGTTTTATCCTGAAGATAGAATGAATATTAACTATGGCACTAATAATTATAATGAGGCTTTTAAAGAGATTGTTAGCTTTAATAAAGATTATAATGGGCTACCATATAATATAAAACCGTATATAAATCATAGAACATTCAAAAGTAGTTATAGAATATATGTATTTGATACTAGATATCAAAGTGATCATATAGGTCCACAACCAATACAACTTAATTTTAAATTTAGTGCTGCAGTTGCCGATGTTATATGTCATGCATTAGTATTAACTAGAAAGGTTATTAGCGTTAGTAGTGATGGTAATAAGATGGTTGATATAGTCTCGTAGAGACTAATCAGTGAAACTGCTTCGCAGATAGCCAGAGGCTTATCATATCATAGATATAATTATAATTAAAGTCCTTATCATTCTTTCCTAATAGTCTTAACAAAACCTTTAGCATAAATAGTATCTAATTTCTTTTTATTCGCTAGAGATAGGACTCCGTCCATGCTACGCCATAAGCCTCTAGCTTCAAGTTTAGTCTTCGAGCTTCGCTCGCGGGCAGAGCCCGTAGGCTTAGACTCAGTCTTAGGCTTTGTCTTCGAGCTTCGCTCGCGGGTGAAACCCGTAGACTTATTCATAACAACAAAAGGATTATACTTTTTAACTTCCATTATTTTTTATATATAGAAATGAGTCTTTTAAATAAGTTCAAAACCAATTCATATTGTGTTGGTGGCAGACATTATGGTGGCACTAATAACATAAGAGGAGCTATTACACCAAAAGGTACTAAAATGTTAAGAGGATCCTGCACTAAATGTGGAAGGAATAAATCAATGACAGTATCTGATGCAACAATAGAAGCAGAGGGATTGAAAGATTTCTTTAAAAGTGTTGGTAGAGCTACAGTTAACTTTGGAAAGAAAGTTGCTAATAATCCAATAAGAGCATTAGAGATTGCAAGTAAAATAGGAACTGCAGCGGCATCTAGAAACCCTAGAGCTGCTTTATCAGCCACACCTGATTTAATTAAATTTGCAACTACTGGTGAAGGTATAAAGGTAGTACAAAAAGGAAGAGGTTTATACTTAGGTACAAAGAAAAGATAATTATTTGATTATGATTATATTTATGTTTATGTTTATGATTACGATTATCGGTAAATATTTATACTAATATTATTATTACTAAAGACATTGTTATTACTAAACACTAATAACTTTAGTTTAAAAAAACACTTAATTTATTTTTCTTGTTCTTCTTATAATCCTCATATACCTTGACTAATTCATTATATTCATCAATATCTATTTTATTATCATTCATTGATTTAGTATATAGTTTATTAAATTTATCACTAAACTGTTTAGCTAGAATATACATTTGTGAATACTTTATAATTTTATCTCTTATTTTAGTATTAATTGTTTTTGATAATGAACCACAAACAGTTGCTGTAGCAAAAGCTGTGGGTATAGAATAAGGTAATCCTATACCTGTTAATGCAACTGATGTTGTTGTTGCTGTTGTTGCAATTGATGATAATAGTATTTCTGTTATCTCAGCTACGTTAATATAATTTTTATATCTACTTAACTTCTTATTATAATTATTAGTTTCAGTTTCATAATAATTTCTAATATCTTTTATAATGTTAATATTATTGTTAAATTTATTATTAGCTTGAATCTTTTCATTTATCTGCTGTTCATTGACAGCAGCAGCTTCGCGCATCAACCGTTCCGATACTGATGATAAATCTGGATAAAGTAAGCTCTCACTCGGTGCTGTTGGATCAGTGAAACTACTTCGTAGATTGGTCATTTTCATTAGTGAAAAAACTTTCTATTTCTTTCGTTATATCTTCTTGTTTAAATCCATAATGCATCTCAAGTCTGTCTTTCTCTTTATTATCAAGTAACTTACTTCGTAAAAGTATAGAAATTATAAATATTACTATAACAACTCTAAGAGATTTATTGTATTCTTTCATTTCCCTTAGACCATTAGTAAACATATCATCTAAATGTATGTTGGTAACATTCTGATTAAACTTATTATTATCAATCTCTTGTTTTAATTGATTATATTTAGAGATAGTATCAGCAGCAACTTTATTACAAAAGTTAACAACATTTGTGACTTCATTTGCTGATTCAATGAATTCTTTAATTAGATTTTCATTAACTTGTGTTTCATTTAGTTGTAATGTTTTAGTTGTAACTTTATCAAAATCACCTTTTCTTAGTTCAGTTATATTTCTACTTAAAATTTCTATTTTATTAGAAGAGGATAATAAGTTATTGTCACAATACTCTTTATTAACCACATCCTTTTCATCTAACGGAGGATGTACATTTGTAATTTTATAGGTATCCTTCATGTCAATATTATCATTATCTTCTAGGAATAACCCACGAGCCTTACTTAGTGTTAGGTTGTTTGTTGATGTTAATCCGAGAAGTGAGTTCCCTGATTGATTTTTAGCCTGATTGAATCTGTTTCTTGTCATTATTTATTTTAAGAAATATATTTAACGATTCCAAAACTTTATTATTAGATTCAAAATCAAACTCAGATTTCAATAGTTCCTGTTCATAATATTTACCTTCTATTATCTCTCCATTAATATCTTCTATCTTATATGTTGGTGGTTGTGTTTTTAGAACTTCATTAACTTTAAACAGTTCTCTATTCCAATTAGAAGTGTAACCTTTAGAGAAGATATTACGTTTATCTGCGTTTCTAACATAATCACCAACTTTAAATTTTGGCTTAATATTCTTAAAATTAAAAGTGTATTTAACCTTATCAGGATTATTAGAAGCATCAACTGGTGTCATATTAATTGTTGAATGAATGTTATTGTTATATGTTAAGACTGCATCATTTAATATATTTACCCAATTACCATCACCATTGATGAACATAGGTTTATTTATTATGTGTAATAATGTTCTATTGAATCTCTCTATAAACACAGCTTTTAAATCACTATAAGTAGAATATAGTTCTATCTGCGAAGCAGTTTCACTGATCCCTGAAGCGGCTTTGCCGGTTCCATATTCTTTAAGTAAAGATTTAAATGTTTTATTGTAAAACTCACTACCTCTATCTACCCATAACTTTTCTGGTTTTCTAGGTTGAGAGCCTCCTTGTGGATTTTCGCCTAATACTAATTTAAAGCCATTAGTTATAGATAAACCAGATTTATTCTTTAATGGAATAGCCCATGCATAGTTTGTGAATATATCTACAACTGTTAATATAAACTTATAATTATTATTGTATTTACTTAAAGATGACTTATCAATTAAATCAGCTGACCATGTTTCATCTTTATATAATGGTATTATTCTTTCTCTTCTAAACTTTGTTATTTGAGGACTAAATACTTCTTTAGCTAGGAGTTGTTGTTGTTCCATCATTATGGGCGTAGCCAGGTGTTTACCCTTCATTTACCATAGTTAAAAACAAAATTATCTAGTTGTTCTTGATTAATAATATTCATAGATAATAGTTGCTTAGATATATCTAGCATTTCGTCATATAATCCATCATGACCAGCTTTTGTTTCTAGTATTAATAATTCTACTCTTTCTATTAAATTATTTGGGTTGCTATTTAGTCCCCTACCATATACATCATCTTTCGCCCCCATTATACGTTTTATTGTTCTATATCTAGCACTTTTCTTATCCCCTTTTCCTAAATCATATCTAATATCCTTTAAAAACCTTTTTATTTTGTTTTCATCTTCCTCGATTTCACCATGTTTTATATTAGGGTTAGTAAGAAAGTTTATAAATTCATCTGACAACTCATATATATTATCCTTAACTATAAATGAATTTTCTTGGTAAATTAGTTTAACACCATTCATTTCAAATTCACCAATATCTAAATTTCCGAACTTTAACTTTAATTGGGGATTAGATTGAACTGACATCAAATTAATAATTTGAGCCGTGTCTTTATCTACTAACACTCCTGGTTTATCTCGAGCTTCCTCTACAGCTTTGCCATTGGACTTCATTAAAGCTTCATTAAACTGGGAACCAACTTGCTCGATCTGCGAAGCAGGTTCACCAATCTGCGAAGCAGTTTCACTGATCATCTTAGTTTGTTTATCTAACTCTTGATTTTGCCAATCTATTGCTCTTAATGTTTGTTCATTATGAGTTAGCCATGTTTCATTGTTTGCATTTAGTGTTTTAGTTAAAGGATCAAATAGCTCTTCTATTTCACCATAATATTCTTGTTGTTTTCATTTATCGTCTAATCTATTTCTTCTGTTTTGTTTTTCTAGATTGTTTAATTCTATAAGTTTATCTAGTTTAGTCATTTTTTTATAATTATAATAAATCATTATATAGTGTAATTGCAGCAAGGATTAACTTTCTATCATCATAAATGGTTAGCTCTTTAATATTATTTATCAGCGAAGCTGTTTCACAGATAAGTAGGTCTTTGTTTAAATTTAAATCTGCTGCACAGATTTTATTTACTAGATCTCTTTTGAATAGATATAGATTCTCATCGTGAGGATAGCTTTTAATGTTATTTACATAAAACCTTTTATCATCAAATATATTTAAACTAATCTTAGTTGTTTTTGTTGTTGTCATGTTATTACCAACTTTTTGTATTCTACATTCATCTACTGTTCTCTGTATATTATTTATTAATGCATCATAAAACTCTTCATGTTTAGCATTATTATGCTTCTTTATTCCTTTTTCTTTAGTATTCTTTGGGCTATCTTTAAACGGGCTCTGCCCGTGGGTAGCCAAACTATAAGTCTTAGGTGTTAAGACTATAAATTCCTCAATAATCCTACTCCCAAGCTCGTGCTTAAACTTGCCGGGGACTTTATTATTTGTCTTGATTGGTTTTTCGAGATTGGATAGATCCATATGCTCATCACTAACTTTACCTTCACTATAACTTAATACAAAACTGTCTGTATCCATATAGTGAAGTGTTAGATCTTTGAGGGATGGTTGTAGAATATTATAGAATACATCATACATGTGTAATTTGCTTAGTTCGAGTATTGTTACTCCCACATATACAGGTGAGCTATATTCTATTTTTTTCTTTATATATTCTATTTGGCTATAATCTCTATATCTAGTTATATTCTTAAATGTTGGTTTACTTACACTTTTCATTATTTTTTCTTCATCATGCAAGAACTTGCTTTGAAAGAAATGCAGAGGATTCATACACATTCTTCCATATAGTGAGTTATTCATTAATTTCCTTACATCCTTTTCTGCTTCAGTTTTAGCTGTTGCTCTTTTGTTAGTGTCGTTTTGTATATAATCTCTACATATGTAGTCTTGATTAAATTTAATTACTCTATGTATTTTTGTCACTTTTACTCCCATCTTAACATAGAACTTTAACATCCTATAATGAACCATATATTCTGTTTTGTTGTTTTGATCTAAGATTAATTTCTCTGATCGGTGAAGCAGTTTCCCTGATCGGTGTAACCGCTTCGCGGATCTTGCTTCGCTCCCATCTCTTTCCTTGTAACCTAATTCATTATCATTTATCTTTCTCTTATTAGGCATTAGTGCTAGTTGCTCTGTTCTCTCTTTACATTCATTAGTATAATCAATATCACAAACTATATAATAACCATGATCACTATCATCTGGAGTATTCAATATTACATCGAGGAACCCGCTTGGCGGATCTAGAGTAGTTGTAGTAATAAACTCAAAATCCTTATAAGGTAACTTTTGCATCATTGCATAACCATATAGGTTGTTTGCGTCTATGTACCATATGGACCTTCGCCGATTATTAATATATCTATCACCCATTATTCCACATATACCACCTCTCTTTGCTCCAACAAAATCATCTAACATTTGTTTATCTTGCAATGTATCTAGTGTAACACCACTTGACATTAACCAACAATCAAAACTATAACCTGGGAGACTAACGTAATGTAGTGGATTGAGCTTGAATTCTTTCATGCTTAATTTAACATATTCATTCATGCAATAGTCTAATATTTCAACATCATTCTGTAAATACTCTATAGTTAGATCTTTACCAGTTTCATGACTGTTTTCATTATTAAAGTTATCTACTTCTTCTTGTGTTGGTAATTTATTATGTAGTGAGGATTTGAAGTCTTCTATTTTCACATTACCTATAACTTCTTGGTAGGTAGCTTTGCTACCATTGGCAGCTTCGCTGTCATACGACTTTGTCGTGGTTGGGGAACCAAGGCCGGAGGCCCTTCCCCAATCATCTAAACCAAAGTATTCATATGGATATAATGTTTTAGTTTTACATCCGTATATCTTTGCCATTTGATCTAGAGGCATAGCTAAGAAGTTATAACTATCTAAGAATTTGAGACAACCAATGCTAAACAT
The DNA here is from genome assembly GCF_964194025.1 of Convolutriloba macropyga. Lineage (NCBI taxonomy): Eukaryota > Metazoa > Xenacoelomorpha > Acoela > Convolutidae > Convolutriloba > Convolutriloba macropyga. The sequence continues at coordinate 68,438,191 of NC_134472.1, forward strand.
CTTAGACTTACCAGCAGCTAGTGGTATGTTATCTACTTTTCTTTTATCATTATTCTGTTTGAAGAGTTCACTGTATAGTAAGTTGAAGTCATAGCCAGAGCCATTATGGAAAATTACAGGAATGAAATTTTGTTGTTTATACCTCAGATTACATATCTTACATGCTGGTCCTCTATATTTACCAGTTTCATGACAATGATCTCTTACTTTATCGGTGTAACCGCTTCGCGGATTAATACATGTTTTGCTGCAGATATGACAAGTGTTATTATTTTCATGGTATAATTTATCTTCTTCTGTGAATATCATCTTTTCATTATGTTTGAAATTGTTTTCTGTTTCTATCTCTAATAGATCTCTAGCAAATCTTTTGATACAATCAAGACCGAAGTAGTGCTTGAAGTTACTTTGCCAGGTGTAACCCACAGCTATTGGAATATGTTCAGCTATTACATATTTACAATCATTAGTTGAGACTTCAACAATGCAACATTCTATATCGGCAGTTATAGTATTTTTTATATTCTGACGTTTGTGTTCATTTATAAAAGTAATATGTTTTTTCTTAAGACAAACAATCTCTGGTTTGAATGAGTTGTTGCATTCATGTTTGTCATATTTAATTTTTGAATCAAACCAATATGTACATCTATCACAGTAATAGAATTTGTGATTCATTCTATTTGGTCGATCTAACAAGGTTTCTATGTTTTTAGTTAGAGCACAGTGTTCTATTTGTCCATTACTCCAAACTAGTATTCTTACATCTTTTCTATCTTTATTAAAGTCATCCACTGGTTTAAACAATTCTACTTTACCCCCACCACAAGGTGTGTATAACCAAATATTAATATTATATAATTTCTGTATTCTTAATATATATCCGAAGTCATCTTCATGTTTTTGTCTTGGCTCAATAAGTTTATCTACATATTTACTTTCTCGAGTTGTATGGTGCGTGGCAGGATATAGCCAAGCAGTAATAGTTACTTGCAAGCAATTGTATTTATAACTTCGTATATTCAATATCGATTTAGAGTTTTTGAGATCAGCTGGTAAATCTATATGGGTACCAATAGATGCTTTAGTTGGTTCAATGTTCAACTGAATACTTCTTATTCCAAGAAACTCGAAATCATAACCATAACCTTCATATATTTCCTTTTCGAAGTTTAGCCATTGAGTGAAGTCTCCATTTTCATAAATTGCGTTATTATTAATATAGTCAGTATTGAAGAATATTTTAATAGTTTTAACTTCTACTTTTGTTCTCTTCTTATAATCACACTCGACTGTAATCTTATATTTAAAACTCTTAACTTTTCTATACTGGTAACAGTTTTTAATTCCTTCTAATGAGTTATTAATGGCTTCATCTATATCTTCAATGTAATTTCCAGCTTTATCAGTAATATAAAATTCTTTCATGTTCTGGCTAGAATTTATATCAAAGTATTCAGTGTTTTCTAAATACTTGCGATTATGACTATATGAATGAGTAGTTAGAGCTATTTTATTCCTAAATTCTTCATGACATTCTTTACATTCATACTTAATTCTGGTGTAGATGTTGTCTACGGTTTTAGGTTTAGTTTTAGTTTTAGCTTCAGTTCTAATAATATCCTTAGTATTATCTTTGGGTTTGAAAACATAGTCATCTTCATCCGGATTATACACCCTCTCCAAGATTTCATCGGAGAAGCCGCTTTGCGGATCTTCCACTTCATCCTCATACTCTTTTCTTGCCATATTTAAGTGTTCATCACTTAAATTATGTTTGGCAAATTGTTTCCTTGTTTCAAAGGCCAAATCACAATATAACAAAAGTTTACGTTTTCTACTTTAGACATCTTTATTTTATAGACAAAAATTTCATTTTTGAAAACATACAAATTGAAAATGTCTACATCAGTAAAATGTAGTGATTGTAAAGATAAATCATGGAGAAAATGTTGTGATAAATGTTTAGATAGTTTATTTGGAGGTTATATCTGTAAAGGTTACTTTAAGAATAGAGATTATATTAATCATATGAATATACATTATAATGATCCTAGTCTATATATAACTTGTATTATGTGTAAAGAAAATCAACACATCAGTGGATTTAGATTTAAAAATTTTAAGTGTAGATTATGTATTTATTTACATAGATATAGATATACACTCACCAAAGATAGATTCAAGGAATATGCTGAAAGATTTAACATAAAAGTTTAGAGTTACGCCGGTTTTGTGTACAAGTTATCCGTGAAGCGGTTGGGGGACCAAGATTGAAGGTCCTTACACCGATCCCCGCTTTTCCCAAGTTACATTGAAAAAAAAACACTTATCACTGTGTTTCCACCGATCTCAGTGTTTTTGACTGTATACCCATCACAGTGTGTCCCATATACAGTCCCACAACAGGGATCATCCTTTTTAAAAACTGTGAATTTGGTTTTTTTTGTTTTTTTTATCTCACTTAGTTTCATAGTTTTTTTTTCATCAGAATCCTGAAAGGCGGCGTCACCTATCGGGGGACGTTCACTGGAGTCAGTGAGGAAGGAACCCCAAACCTTCCGTTTGCTAAAGCAACTTAACTAGACTCGATGATTTAACCACTACGCCAAGTGAGACAAGAAGTTTTAGTTTTAGATTGGTTAAATATTGATTAGGGGAATATAAGAAAATTTTAATTATTTTAACATTTTCATTTTTTTGTTCAAGTTTTCTTTTTTATTCAAGTTCATTTTCGCAAGTTGGTTTTACGTGCTTGTTAGTTTTATACTAGTACTGGGATACGTCCACCGGAGTCGGTGGGGATAGAACCCGAACTATCCGTCTGATAATGGTTAATTACCAGCTTAACTCTGTACTAGTGGTTTGCACTAAGTGAGACAAGAAAGGATAGTTTTTAATTGTATAAGAAGTGAATATAGAGTGAATATACAGTAGTAGATAAAACAGGGAAACCAGCAAGCAGTAAAATTTGTTCCATTCGACGTGCGCGATTAGCGTTAGGAGAAAAGGAACAAATTTTGCTGGTGGCTGGTTTCCCTGTTTTATCTACTACTGACCAATTGTGTTTTGTGCTAACTCATCGTTGTTTAAAAATGGAGTCTGGAGTTTTATAAGCTTATTCCCGATGAACCAGGCATTTTTTTGATATTCATCCACAAAATTTTAAAAAGAAAACCTAAATGAGCAAAAACTCTAATAAAATTAACAATATACAATAAACCAGGGTTACAATAATTAGCCCGATTTTATTATACAGTGGGAAGCACCAAGATTGTGGAAATCAGAAATAGTATCTCAGGCGTGATAATATTTTTGGAGAAAAAAAATTACTTGCAGAGAAAGACAAAAAAAGCAAGAACATTACTAGTCATTTCCATTAATCTTTACTGCAATAAATCCTTTAACACATCTTTTATAGAAGATCAACTACTGGATTTAAGAAAGATTCGTGAGATTCTACTTTTTGAAATATATCAAGTGAAACAATGTGACCAGGCCGAGCTTGACTAAAATTTCTATATTTATTAGGCAAACGAATCCAGCTCTATATAAGACATATGTTGTCATACACATACAATCAAAAAGTTATTGCGTCAATTCCACACTGAATTCCTGATGTGGATTTGAAATATTCGGCGGATATTCGTCATGGTTAGCAATAATTCTTGACAATTTTGAATGAAAAAACTGATGTTTGCTGTCGCCATCTTCAACCAACCAACGGTTCAGAATTGGAACACGCAGCGGCATGAGGATCAGCGTACAAATAGAGCTGGAAAAGCTACCGAAAAATCAGTTGAAAAACAACCATTTTGTCTCAATAAATTAACCTACAGTGCGTTTTGAAGAACAATTCTTGAGCAGTAAATTGTCTATCACTGTAACCTGTATCTACAGCTTACATGAGACTGAATACAACTGTTGCCACAACTACTTCCCGTATTTCGAATTGTGAGAACAAAGTACTGAAGCAACATAAGCTTACATTATAAAATTTTTGCAAAACAGATTTTAGGCATATATTTCTTTTCGATTTCCTGAGTTATGGGAGTGAAGTGGTATACATAAGAGATCCCGTATTGTGTGATCTGGAGTCAACCCAGTCAGGAGAGATATTGGAAAAACGAAATTTCCCAAATATTTAAACTGAATTTGTAATGCAACGGTGAAAAAAGAGCGGATTTACACTTACAAAAGCCAACTGCAAAAACAAAATATCGAGACATATTTGTTGCCGCTTAAGCGAATTGGGCTTTGTAAAGTTTTCCTGGAGGAGAGCAGCCGTTACATTTGGTCCGGCAACCTGGACAGTGGAACGCAAACTGCTGTCCAATCTGATGAGTGTGCCGAAGGCAACCACTAACAAAAATCAAACGACTCAACAGGAAAACTAGTGAGTTAAAATGAAGAGTGCACTACAAATTGAAGAGCAAACCCTGCTGAAGAAAGAATAAGCAAAGAAAAAGCGAACAGCAAACAGGCAATTCAAGCACAATCAGCAGAGCACAGCTCCAGTTAAAAGCTCACAAAGAACTTTTTCGAGTTAGTGGAAGAAGTTAACCTTAATCGAAGTCATCGCTTAAAAAAACAAAAGATTCACATCAATCTAACAAGCTAAATGTCCTCTACCATTAGACTGCTCAACTTCTAGAGGAAGAAATAGTCAAGCAACTCAGCGTCGAAACAAGCTTGCACCCTACTCATCAAACTTTGTTGAAGAACAGCTGAAAAAAGCACGGGAGGGCAAAGCATGTTTGCACTATCACTGGCTTGCATATATAAGCAAACCCACGCAGCCAGTAATGAATGCAGAGCAAAGCAACACAACTTTAGCAGTGAACGAAATAAAAAGCAACAACAACTAGCCGACTGACGACTCAGTTGCTCAAACCGTACAAAAGCGGAACGACAGCAAGTGACCCAGATACGGTGTATTATTCGGAAACATCTTCAGCAAAACAAAGATGGGACGAACGGGTGATGAAATTTGATATCGAATTTGAAAGCAAATTGCGACTAGAACAGACACGGTTTGAACTAAGGAAGCTAGTGCTGAGATGCAAATGAAGGAACTGGAAACCAAGCATCAACTACTGGAGGAAGAACGCCAGCTAGAGCGCAAAACGAAGAGAACGGCTTTACAAAACAACGATGACTGTTCCCAATCCAACAGTGATTGAAACAAATCACTCTTCATTTGGACCCCAAAGCAGGGGGGTTTCTTCGACTGGGCCAGTAGGATCGACAACCTTCCAACGACAGATCAATCATCAACCCGCTTCAAAGCAAGCCCTGAAGTGAACGGACATAGTCACTTCTCACGATATCACAATTCACGCGTCCATTCATCAAGTGTTGAAGCCCGGGACATATACCCAAAGCTGATTAAGGATACAGCGGTGATTATTCAAGTAACAGTTACCTAAAAATGCTGAAGTCGAACAACTTCAACGGAAACCCTCTCGAATGGCCAGAGTGGTTTAGTATGTTCAATGATACAGTGCATGATCGCCCAATATTAGACTCACAGAAGACGAGCCATCTGGAGACTATACTTATGGGCAAGGCAAACTCAGCAATCTCTAGAAAAGTCTATTCTCGACAGTTCTATGGTGCTGCGTAATGCATTTTGGAGAGGAAATTTGGAAGGCCTCATGTGATTATTAATGCACAGCTGGAGAATCTTCGCAATTCTAGTCAGCTTGAAACCTCACAACTCAACAGGTCTAATCAGTTTCTCAATTATTGTTTCAAACTTTGTGAAACTGCTCAAAAAGTTTAAGCAGATCGGTGATCTGCAATCAAGCTCGACACTGTACATGGCAGTAGATAAAGTACATCAAGTTCTCATAGAGAAGTGGTGGTCCTATGTTGATGGTATAGACGAGTACTGGCCTGATCTGATTATGATTGAAAATGGCTAACCAGAAAGGAAGTAGTGCATGAAGGGTTTTCGGCTTTCAAGAGAGAGCCAACGGAAGAAAACCGAAGAAGCTCAAAAAGACAAACGGTTCTCAAGAACATCGGAATTCAAGGCTAGTTCGAACGTGACAGAAACGAAAGCAAATGCAAATTGATCACTTTCCCCTAGCTGTCGGCACTCATAAAATTTGCAACTATAAATTTTGTGGAAAATAAGTGTGAATGATCGGTACGCAGAAGTGAGGAAGCAACGCTTATCTTACGCAAGTCTAGGTAAAAGACATGCAATCAATGATTGAGAGGTGAATGCATACGGTATCAATGATTGCACCAAGAAGCAGAACCGATCGCTACACTCAGAAAATCAAATAGACGAGGGCAACCAAGCAGTCAACGTAAGCGTAGCATCAATCAACCAGAGTAGCGAAGTTGCAAGTTTTCTTCAGATAGTTCCAGTCTCAAGACAGAGCGCTGGCGCCAGGCTTACCACATATGCTTTGCTGGATAGGGGATCAAGGGTTTCATTCATCGAGAAAAATTTGCAAGAGAAGATAGGAGCCCGAGGCACCGAAATTACGCTAAGCCTAGCTGGCATACAAGCATGGCAGGATCTGAGGACGGAAACGGTTCCTCTAAAAAAGGGACTATGCTCAAAGGTGCATTCAGTCGAATCGTTTGCACATCCGTTAATTTCGCTACGGAACACAACCTACAACTACAACAAACTCAAGCAAAGCTTCAATCACTTGAGTGTTCTACCCATTGAAAGCATCAATTTTATGGTCAAGGTGCTTACGAGCTACATTGCCCACCATTGGAGCAAAAGGTAGGAACACGAAGTGAACCTTTCACCGTTCTAACAATGCTAGGATGGGTAGTCAGTGGACACATGACAAGCAGAAAAAGACAAAATATTTGTTATTTCGCTTTCACAGATGTGCTACTGGCTGAGAACATCCGAACCTCGTGGGACATAGAAACCTAAGCTTCCAAAATCAACATAGTCAGTCAGTTAGTCAAAGAAGGAACCGCAACCAAAAAAAAATGCGAGAGTGTGACTAAAATTACAGGCGAGCAGCACGAAGTGGGCATATCGTATGAGAAACCAGAATCAAACCTACTGAACAAGTACCATTCAGCCATGGATCAGTATTACTAACTCGAGCGAAGATTCCAAAGGAACTCAAAGATTAAAACTTTTTATCAACAGTCGATAGATACAGATAAAGAAAAGGCATTCGTCAAGATATTGGACGAGTTCGAAATGAACGGCACCTTCGGGAAAAAATGGAATTTGCAATATCATTCAATACTAAATCCGAATAAACTTGGCAAAGTAAGACGTGTTTTCAATGCTGCATCCAAGTACAAACAAGTGTGCCTAAACGACAAGATACTAGCAGGACCCCATTTGCAACACGGGTTGATTGGAATGATATTCAGATTTCGCGAAGAACCAATAGAGATGAGAGCTGACATGGAATCGATGTTGCTACAAGTGCAAGTTCCCAAACAGAATAGAAGTTGCTTGAGGTTTCTGTGGTGTTAAAGCCCTAAATTTCAAATAAACACAAATTAACGTCATGTATTTGGAGCTAAGAGTTCCTCAAATTATGCTCTCGAGCGAGTGGGGCTCGATAAAGAAGAAAAGTATCCAACAGCAGCAAAGGTAATACAGAACAACTTCTACATAGACAATTTCATTACGTCGGTAGAAATTCCTGAAGAAGCAACTGAATTCTTCAATCAACAACAACCTCTTCTCTTAACATGGATTTGAACTTAAGAAGTGGATAAGCAACAACGTAGTTACCGAAGCAATCCCAGAAGACGAAGTCAATCAGCAACACGAAACAGTTCGATGTGGAACCCAATACAGAGGGATCTTCAGTGCTAAGACTACAAAGTACTCTTACTGATGACAGTCTTCAAGTGTGCAGAGGTACCGACAAGGATGTTGAAGCACCTATAAGTATTCGACCAGATCGGATTGTTTGCTCCGTTCAGTATTCACAATGGACGACTTCTAAAGGGCATCTGGACTAAGAAAGGGCAGCATTGGGACAACAAAGTGGAGCCTGGTGAAGGAGCAGAATTCCTGAGATGGCAAGAACAACTTTCATTTGTAGCTGAAACAAGCATCGATAGAAGCTACTTCAATACAGTCAGAGATAAAACCGAACTTCATGTGTTTGCTGGCGCATCTGAAGTTACCATGTGCGCATTTGCCCATCTACGTTCACAACCGAAAGAATACTCCGTTAAAGAGTAGCCCCGTTAAAACATCTTTCAATACCACGGTTGGAATTGCAAGCGGCAGTTATGGCAGTGAGGTTGAAGGAACAGATAGTAAAGGAACACGAAATGAAGATAAATAGTTGCAGTTTTGGTCAGAATCAACTACAGTACTCCAGTGGATACAAAGCTCCCACCCTTAACGTGGCCAATAAAGTAGCTGATATACTGGATACAACTGGTATTTCATAGTGGAAATATGTGAGCAGTATCAACAATCCAGCAGACATCGGAACTAGAGCAATCAAAATTGAGCAACTCAAGAGAAGCCAATACTCACTGGGCCGACCTGGTTGAAGCGACCAGAAAATTAGTGGCTGGAGCAAGTGAACCTAATCTTTGCCTAAGATGAAGAGTATATCCTCATCAATCTTCATGGTACAAGCTGAAGAACGGAAAGCTGTTATTCAGTCCGAACGATTCAGTACCTTTAACGGGCTAAAGAACAGTGGCATACTTAAAGAGAGCATTGAGCAAATACCATTCAGGAACAATTGTAGTCAGCGTTGAAGAAGAAAAAGCAGAGACAATCATCTTCAAGTTACTATAGCAAGAACAATTTCGCGAAAAGATAAAATCCCTGAAAGTTGAAAACTAAATTCCAAAAAGCAGCACAATCCTGCAATTCTCACTCTTCCTGGGACAAGAAATAGTTAATCATTCCAAAGGCAGAACAGGCAAAAGTCAGTTGAAAAAACACATTCAATATTGCTTCATTGGAAACATCACGCGATAGACCTTTTTTTGCAAAACGAGGACAAGGACGATCAACACGAGGGCACAGAGCATGTTAAAACAATTCAGCAGATGATATAGCTCCTAGGCATACGGAATGACCTGCGAACTATCAAGAACAAGTGCGTTACCAGTAGAAAAGGCAGAGCACAAACGATAGCACTAGTAATGGCCGATCTACCCGAAGAGCTGTTAGATGCTTCACCAGCGATTACAGATGTTAGGGTTGAACGCTTTGGCCCCTTCACTGTGAAGATTGGATGAAAGAACGAAAAAAGTGTGTTTTCTGTTCACATGTCTATCTACGAGAGCGGTGCACATAAAAGTGGTACCCGAGTTGGACACAGATAGTTGTCTCAATGTAATTACGCGCCTCATTGCACAAAGAGAAAAACCAAGTACAATCATCAGAGACAGCGGGACAAATTTTGATGGAGCTGAGGAGAGTTTGTAGAGTACGTTGCGGCATTGAACAGAGAAAGGACCGAAGAACATCTAATTCAGTGATAAATCAGATAGAAATTTAACCCACCCGCAGTACCTCACTTTGAAAGAGTATGGGAACAGTTAGTCAGAAGTTGCGAGAAAGCAATGTATATAATGTTGGGGAACAGATCAGTCACGGAAGATGTTTTTTCAACTACTATGTGCATTGATGAACAGACATTGAACCCAAGACCGTAGATACCAGTCAGTTCAGACGTTAATGGCTTGGAAGCATTGACTCCTAATCAATTCTTGCTAGGCAACCAGAAAATTTTTTTACACTATCATGCGCACAGAAAGTTGTTGACAATCAAAAGCTCTTTTGGCAAACCCAAGACAATGCGAATCTCTTTTGGGACAGATTTCGTAAAGAGTACTTAACAACGTTCAATAACCGGCAGAAATGGAGATCTACGGCGAACGAAACCCGTAAAGAAGGTGATCTCGTTTGGCTGATAGAAGACAGCGAAAAGTGGGGATATTACATTTTGAGCTGAGTTACGGAGACCATCGAAAGGTCTGACCGTGTGGTTAGCTCAGCGCAATTTCGAACAAACGCTGGACTTAACAAAAGACCAGTAGTGAAGCTCGCTCCTGTACTATCAAGTGGGTTTTTCTATAAAGTGAAGCGCGCATTGAAAAACGGGACCGGCGATGTCAAGCCCGATCTTAACTAAAATTTCTATTTTCTATTTTTATGAAGCAAGCAATTCAAGCTCTATATTAGACGTATGTTGTCATACACATACGTTTAAACTTAAAACTATTACGTCAATTCTACACTGAATTCCTGACGTGGATTTGGATTAATTGGCAGACATTCGTCATGGTTAACAATAATTCCTGATGTCAATTTTGAGACGAAAATTTCCGAAAGCTGTAGGATTGGTCAATACTTGAAAAGAATACTCAAGGGTTTTCAGAAAAATTGTTGAGGTACCGCGTTACATTTTTGTAGTGATTTTTGTTGAACATTTTTGAAATTCCTTTTTGTTACTTTCTTTCATCGGTTTTCTTTGTATGCACCGTCTGTTTTTTTCTAGCAATTGGTATACGATCATTGCATGGAAACCAATTTCATAGCACGTTCCATGTCAACAGATGTCTCGGAGTCGCAACTTTTGAAGACCGTTTTTCAGAGTTCATCAGTTTTTGTTGTCAGATTTGGCATTCGGTTTATCTCATGTCATAAGGTCATTGTCTCCAAATTATTAGTGTTCTAAAATAAGCTGTTGATTTTGTCTAGTGAGCAGTTGACTGAAGTGAACATGTCCGGCTGTTTTTGTGGATGTGGAAAATATATCAGAGATATAGATGTTTAACCTGATAACAATTTGTTGGAAACGCGGCGAAGGCTGGGCAAATTTTACTGCCATTGTTTGCGCAACTCGTCTCCCATTCAAAATTTTTTTGCGTACCGAATAATACAAGTTTGTTGCTACTGTGATCCCTTTATACCACCTTTCACAATTATTGATAGATTCACCATTGTTTGTGCATTTCTCTCACGAGTATGGTGCCTCAATGTTCTTGCTCCGAAGCCGTTATTTTCAAAATATCCTCGTGGTGTTGTCGAAAAATTGCGCGAGGCGCAAAAAATTGGAGACTTTCATCACTGGTTATTTGTTGCTCATCTACTGCGCTCGCTTTTATAACCATGACATTTAGCTCCTAGCTAGTCCTCTTAGCTACCTTGAAACAGCAGAATTGATTTACAAAACTGCCGTCCTGACTCCAATAAGAGCTTCGCTACACTTCATTTTCCGGTCCTTACAAAGTGGAGCATAAAGATAAACTTCAAATTTGGGAAGAATAATTGCTGCTAAATCCTTGAGAGCACGAGTTAAAATATGATGCAAATTGACTTTAGGGCATTATTCTCGACAAGATAGATTGATGCATTACTGCACACCCGGCCAGCCATTTCGCGCGCAAGAAGGTTTCGAAAATTCGTTCAAACTTAAGTTTACCAATAGAGGCGATTATATTAGGCCAGCGTGCCTCCTGTAGTAATATTAAAAAATTTAGAACTCGAGTCAGAATTTTGGAGAATAAATTTAAATATCGATACAGTCTGTCAAAACTTGCGCATAATGTCACCTTTTTAGTTTTTGCAGCAGCTTATGTTGAAACAGACAGAGCCAGACTAGGGCAATTCAATTTTTCAATGTTATGACACTGTAAATAATCTTTACTTCGGAATAAACCCATGCACTAAATTGTCGGATTTACCGTCAAGGTACGTCTGTAAATTTTTGCAGTAACCAAAATGATCAATTTAGCGTCAATCGAAACAAACTGGTACCATAACTTATATACATACTGGATAGAGAGTTCAATCCCCTGCCTCCGTGAAGCTGCCTGTGTGAGGATGAGCTCTTACTTAACCATAGCTTCAGGTTGACCATAGCCTGACCAATGTTGGCTGCAATGATGGTACCACGTAAAAGTTTCAGATGCAAAAGTGGCTATAGTCACCAAAAAAGAGCAATGTTGCTCATAAAAAGATCAGTCTGAAATGTGGGGAATAATAAGAAAAAGGGCAGCTGAGAACAGGCTACTGTAGGCCTAATGCTGTTCCGCTGCGATTACGCAGAAACCATAATTATTAATTATTACTATCCATAGGATTCTTTCAGTTGTCGCATCACAAGGAACTTGATTTCTGCAACTTTTCGCCATGGAAAAAATGGGTGAGCAAGTCGATACTGAATTAGGCTCGCAGGTACAATAAGAAGAGAAATAGAAACTACTCAAAAATACTCGTTCTGTACAGATTACAACACTACAATCAGTATCACAAAATGTAATATTCTAAGAAGATAAGGCAACTTGATTGTTCTGCAAAGAGTCTTGTCTCAACAGCGACAGAAATTCACTCAGTTCTGAATCAGTCCCACTGCTATTCCTATTAGCTCCCTGGTCCGCGGAACTTTCCTGACTTCTTTGCACATTTGAAACTGAAATTTCAGCTTGCGACATCATATCAGAATGGACTTCGTTTAGAAAGGATTCCTCGAAAGATAAATTGTCACATTCGACCATATCTGCAAGGTGTAGCTCTGACGAAACTTGCCTGGGAGAGTTCGAAATTAACTGTCTTCTAATAGCAAGAGGTGGGGAGTTCGCTATGACGTCACTGCTTGATGATTCTTCGTCATCGTCGTCTGCAAACGGTAAGAACTCCGGACTTTGGCTTCGATTCCTGGCATTGCGACGGGTGATTTGAGGAGATTCAATCCAGTCGTCCAGACTTTTGGCAATTGGAGACAGTTTAAAGCAAGCATCATCTTCATCCGCGTCGATTCCAGTAATTTCAGACTGCCTTAAAGAAGCGTGATCGTCGTCAAGTTCGAAGTTTAAACTGAACCGGATCCGTTTTTCTGAACTTGGAGTCGCAGAACTTGAGGTACTGCTTGATGAAGACTGCTTCAGGGCTTTCTTGTGACGAACAAGGTTTCGATCTATGCTCAACGGTTCTTTAGCTTGTTGATTCGCGGCAAAATCCAATTCCGATATGCTTTCGGGAAGTCCATTTTTGGAATAAGAGTTTTGTTGCTGGTCGCCAAAACTGTTCGCGAGTTCTCCATTTTGGTCGCATTCTTTTTTGGGTGATAATTTGACCTCTGAGGTATAAAACTGATTTACTTCGTTTTCTGACTCTGGATTTAAATGAGCTTTTTTGTTGTTTGACAACCAGCTGTCTGAAACAATAGGCACCAGTTCAGTTAAAGCCTCCATTTTGTAAAATACAACTTAACTTCAGCGAACTCGAAAACTCATCTCTACAAAATCTAACTACGATCCAAATACGGAGAAATATAATACACTGTAATGACGATTAAACGAACTCAAATTCTCTTAAAGTAATCTAATGGCTCGTAAATCAAGTTGAAAGTAATGGCCAGGTTATAAAAATTATACATAAAATTTATTCATCGGTGTAAAAACAACACAATAACAGCGCCACAATCTGGTCATTGTTGATTACTGGTCGTTGTAGACAAAAAGAATGCACGCTAGAACGTGAAAAACAACAGAGGCGCCTTTTGTTGTCTGAGTACGTAACACTTGAAATTAAATAAACGATCGGCGAATCTATTATGCATACATTTCAGACCGTGGCCTAGATTCAAAACAGTGCAGTTCCTACAGTACTCGATACAATAGGAGATATTACGGCGGCCATGTATAATGAACACATGGTACGTGGAAAAGCAATGTTGATGGTAAAGAAACGAGTTGAAAAAATTATTTGAAAGGACACCAGAAAGCTTAACAGACTATTTTAAGATTTCTCGTTCGAGGTAAAAGTTTTTACTACAAGTCGCTCGACGGCGCTTTTTTGTAATTTGGTACATTTCAATTATTACTATAAATATAGGCAGCTACGATAATATCGTCTGACGAAATATTTTTTTTCCTTGACACAGTAATTCACAAACCGGGAATTGCGCTGTTCGGATTATAAAACGTAAATATACTGTATTTACTTCCACAGAAAAGAAGCGGAAGAAATTGGTAGAAATCGGCGCTTTATTGTGGAATTTACAACTAGTATTTGCGGCAGAAACGCTACTTTTTGTAATTTAAAAAGATGGGAATAACACACATAAAATAGGAGCAGCACTTGTTTGCAATTTGCTTTAGTAAGATTTCATTTATTCAAACAAATTTCTAAGGAGAAGGAAAAAAACTAATGTTGACGACCCAAAACATACAAAGGGAGCGCACAATTTTATATTCTTTCAACGCAGGGAACATTAAAGGTCGGGAAATCACAATTACAGCAATTTATTACAGAATCGTTATCACATCAGCCTTTCTTGAAAACGCGAAAGAAGAGAAAGTTTTTAGCGCGTGCAGTTTTTCTGCAAATGAAAAGACAGCTAATCCATGTAATGTATTATAAAAGCCCAAATTAGATAGTGAAAATTTGGCTTTCATTCTCGCAAAAAAGACAAACAATGAAAACTGCTCAAATGTATTACAGAAAGTGAAACTGAAGCCACTGTGATACTTCAAACGCCCATAAAAGAAGACATTATCGTTGATGTGAAATCTAAAATAGGAAATATTTCGCTGATTTAATCAGATAAAATAAAAAGGCAGCAATTATTTGATAAGAGCAATAATGAAAGCAAAAATTTAGTACACAATTTTCTGAAACTAAGAACTCATGATTAAAAACCTGATCAAAAAAGTGCTAGAAGATAATCAATATAACATAAACACCAAATTAAGATTATAAGAGCAAGCCTGAGATTTGCAACTTTGAAATACTTTGATAAATTTGCAATTGAAGTGCAAAATGAGAGGATGTAACCTTAGAAGTTAGTGGTGATAATACTCAATCAACACGAGTATTGAGCAGCAAATAATCAGGACGCCACTCAAATCTGTCAGATAGGAAAGAGTCTCAGAATAATTGTTAGCCAAGACCGACATTTAACAATTGTTAGTCTTTTTGGCACCCAGTAGATCAACAAGGTTCGCATCAAATATCGCAAGGTTAACTGCATAAAACCCACCTCAGATACAAAATTATGTGATCGTCTCAGCTATATAAAGTTTTTTGCAAATATCTCTAGCTTGAACCCCCCAAAAAACCTTCACGACAAAAAACAACGTTTTGGAATGGCTCCAGCAAAAAAAAAAACATTCATGCGTAAACATAATTCAACAATAAAACCGATCAGTTTTAAAACGTTGTGTCAGAAAGAAGCTAAAACCTTTTTGTTCGAGAAATCTATTGCACAGATCGTTTGGGCATGTAAATAGTGAATAAAATGAATAAATAATTAGTAATCGAAGCAAATCTTCATAAAGCATTTAAAGTTTCTTTTCCTCTCTAACTCGAATGGGAGCCCAAGCAATTTTTGTCAATGTTTGCTGAAATTTTGATCAAAAAACTGAAATGTGTGTACAAGAATTAGTTAATTAGTTGAAACATAGATAGATATCATCAAAAACTCACAAAACAAACATTCTGACTAAAGTAGGATGAACTGCTCTCAAACGACAGGGGGGAGCTTTGCAACTTCTCATGTGTGCAAAAAAAACCAAACCATCAGTGGTTCGAACCCGCGAATTCCGGGAAAGCTGTCTGACATCTTAACTATTAAGCTATACAAATTTGACATTCACTGGCTCCAAATACTTTTTAATTTAGCAATAAACATTACTTCGGAATGAGAACTAGTGCCATCACACAAAATTTAAGAAGTCAAACGTTAAAAAGTCACTTAAAAGCAAAGAATATTCTAGAACAAAAATTCGAAAACGACAAGGAAAAGAAACTGAAATAAATCTGCAAAGGAAAATGCGAATTCAGCGATCGCTTGATGGGAAACAACCCGGCATCAAAAACAGATTTCTATATCTTTCACTTCATGGAAAAGTCACCTAGGCACAAAACTTGGCTAAGTGCACAAGAATGGAATAATTATTTTGCAAATTATTTAATTAAATCATCGATGCACAAGTTTAGCAGTAAACATTTCTCGGCAAAATTTGACCATGACCACCTAACGTCGGTCGAAACAATTTCAAAAGACTGGCAACCGGTTGGCTTCGTCGGTAGCTAAATACGGTTTAGGGAGGCTAGCTAAAGCTTAATTTTAAGGGTTGAGAGCGGCAGGGTGTGGGGCCAAGCGAACTGAGTTACGGGTGGAACGATGCACAAGGGGTGGGTTTGAAGTTTGGGTGGACGATGTGCGGGAAGGGTGACGTTGGCGGAGGCGTGAAGTTGAGAGGGGAGGTGAAGTTGGGTGGTGGGGGGTGAGCTACTGGGGGTTCATAACTCTTGAGAAACGCCCTTCAAACCATGAAATTATGTCTCCAAAACAGTTTCGGTTAATTGCATGCCAAGAGTCGAGTAAGCTGAAAGCCTCTAAGAGATCTTAACAAAAAATGCTGCACAATAATTATTATAACAATCTCCAAAAATTAAGAATTTAAGAGCAAGCCTAAGATTTTCAAATGTAATTTTTGTCAATTTTGCAATAGAAGAGCAAAAGGGTATTAATGGGTAGCAAAAGTAGCAAATAATAGTGAAGCTAGTCAAATCTGTCAGATAGGAAAGGGTCTTCACGTTACCTCTCTATTGCGTTTTTGAGGACAAAAATCAAAAGGGTCAAAACGAAAGATTGGTCAAGCAAAAAATTACATGAAGACCACAGGGTTAATAAAATTTATACAAACATCCTCTGAGAGCAATTAACCAAGGACCAATTTCAGATAACAAGGTTTTTAAAGTTATCCCAGCAGTTTAAAAGATAAAGAACATGTCGTTTCTTCACGATGGCATCATTGACAAAATTTCTCAGCTAAGTGGTATTAACAATTGCACTGAAAAATTTGTTCAACATTTTACAAAGGCAAAATTGAAAGCGCATTGGAAGAGCGGCTCACAAATGATAAAATGGCGAATATGCAAACTCAGTTCTCTTAGTAATGTTTTTTAGTTCATTGTCTGCGATCAGAAAAATCTATAAAATAGCTAGTTCGCTATAAGTTAAATCGGATTTGTTCTTACTCGATCAAGAGTATGGTACTTCATTTTGCATCAGGCTTTGTCCTGTTATTCACCAACAAACTATATGAAGAGGGTATGTATTCAATGAGCCCAATGAACTCTGCCGTTCCTTAATGTATACGTTACGAAATATGTTTGGTTAGTTTCTACATTCAGAATCAATTCAAATTCAAATGGTTTGATACCAGAGCCTCTCTCGAGGCAAACTTTTAAATTTAAAGCAAATGGTTGCCAAATAGCCCAGCATATGTGAAAACTCAATTCCTATTTAAATTTCATTGCCACCTTACCCTCACATTAGGTTGACTTTACGTGGACGTTTTTGTGGTCGAGACACTGAGTTTCGTGGATGAGGCATTTTCATCCTCATCAGGAACTTTATCCTCCTCCGCAGCTTCGGTGAACCAAACATTATGAGCCTATTGACGCTCTAGGACAGCTGCAGATGAGTTTGATGCCCCAGACTTTACCAGTTTATGCCTTTTTTGAGGACAAAATTAATTAGTCAATTAATCAAGCGAAAAATGGGATTAAAAATTCCAACAGGACCCAAATATTTAGCGCAAAGTTTGTTTGAGAGCAATTGATGGCCCATAAATGAAAGCCACATAAAAAACAACCGACTATTGCTAGACGAATAGTTCTGAAAAAACAGCTGCTGTCGCCCATGAAAAAAAAACAATTTCTTTACATGAGAACACTGATCTTCGTTAAGGAGACAATAAAAGGTCCCCAATGAATTTAATACCGCATTTAATTCGGATACTTATTATTTTGATTAAACTTTTTTTGTAAATTTAGATCGTGCGAACACAGACGTTGAGTAAAAAATAATAAACTCGTAATGAAATACATGTTAATGCTAGAGATTAAGTTCCTACGTTCATTGTGTTTCACCGCCTTCTGTTAAGTTGCTTTAATCAACGCCTGTTGCGATAACAGCAGTTAAATAAACTGCCAGTGTAATAAATTTTAATGCCCAATCGACACTGGAAAAACACTTCAGCATTAGACTACGAGTTTCTCACACTCTTTTCTCGCCACTGTTACTAAGTAAACAGTGGCGAGAAAAGAGTGTGAGAAACTCGTAGTCTAATGATGGAAACAGTTTGATAATTTGTAGTCTAAAAAACGTGTGTGGTGTATGTGGTGCGTGTTGTGTGTGTGGCTTGGGTGGCGTATGTGCGGTGTGTGTATGTGTGCTGTGTGTGTGTGTGGTGTTTGTGTGGTGTGCTGGTGAGTGTGTTATCTATGGTGTGTGTGTGTATGCGTGCGTGTGTGCGTGTAAGTGTGTAAGTGGGTGTGTTTGTGTGGTGTGTGTGTTTGGGTATCTGTGTGTGCGTGCTTGTGTGTGTGTGCGTGCGTGAGCGTGTGTGTGTGAGAGTTTGTTTGTTTGTGTGTGAGTGTGTGTGTGTGTGCGTGTGTACGTTTGTGTGTGCATGAGCGTGCGTGTGTGTCTATGTATGTGTTTGTGTGTGTGTGTGTAAGTGTGTGTGTGTGTGTGCGTGGGTATGTCTGTGTGTATGCGTGTGTACGTGTGTGTGTGTGTGTGGTGTGTGTGTGGGGTGTGTGTGAGTGTGGTGTGCTGGTGAGTGTGTGGTGTGTTATCTGTGGTGTGTAAGTGTTTGTGTGTGTTCGTGTATGTGTTTGAGTGTCTGCGTGTGCGTGCTTGTGTGTGCGTGCGTGTGTGTGTGAGTTTGTTTGTGTGTGTGTGTGCGCGTCTGTGTGTGTGTGTGTGTGCGTGTGTATGTCTGTGTGTGTGCGTGTGTACGTGTGTGTGTGTGTGTGTGGTGTGTGTGTGGGGTGTGTGTGAGTGTGGTGTGTGTGGTGTGCTGGTGAGTGTGTGGTGTGTTATCAGTGGAGTGTAAGTGTTTGTGTGTGTTCGTGTATGTGTTTGAGTGTCTGTGTGTGCGTGCTTGTGTGTGTGTGCGTGCGTGTGTGTGTGAGTTTGTTTGTGTGTGTGTGTGTGTGCGAGTGTGTGTTTGTGTATGTATGTGTGTGGTAGAGGGGAAGGGGGTGGGGTGCATGAGAGCAAAACGGATAGCAGATCCAAAGAAATATCACTTATCTTTGAAAGTGTAATTGTCCACAAAAATAAAAATGAGAAACCAATGAAACTTTGTTCAATTTTGAAATTATCGCAGCAGGTGTTAAAAAAAATTATCACACGGTTTTTATCGCCCTCGAAGTTATCATAACACCTCGGCTTCGCCTCGGAGTTTGATAACTTCTCGGTGGCGATAACAACCGTGTGGTAATATTCATTGTTTTGCCAAAAGTTGTAGCGAGAAAAGTCATGATGATGAAATGATGTAAAACCGGAAATGATACTCTTGCTTAAAATGCGTAACTTGAAACAAAACATGAGCAACCAAATTAATTGAAACTTAAAGCTAATACTCAAGACAGGTAACGACCTAACACCCCAATGCGGACCAGCGGAGCCATGGCGTTATCAATACACTCTACTCCACATATACTGAATGTCAAAAATGAGCACGGGCCATTTTTATGAGTTAATTTTTGACCCAAATTACCTTTTTTCAGTTTCCAGTCACTTTTCGAATATTTGAAAATTAATGATCCCCAACGCTAGTGTTTGTAATTACTTCCGAATTCGACATAGAGATCAAGATTGTAAAATGTGTTTCCAAAATTAGGCGCTCAGTTGACAATATGACAAATCAGTCTGAATTTCTACTTCGCGCTGCCTTCTGGCGCTCAGAAGAATCGCTAAACTATTTTGACGTTCAGATTTTATCTGACATTGCAAACAAACACACTTACTTGAAAACACACAGACCTAATTACAATCATTTACATACATGAAACCCACCTGATTCAAAATTCTATTGAAATGGGAACAACCAGATCAACGTAGCTGGCAGATTGTCAAAAAATAGCCACCATAGATACCAACTAACAGCGTTTTTCTCAGAGTCAGAAGTATTGATTTGGCGTGCAATTTCATTTAGAAACACGACCATTAAATTCAGCTTAAGAACTGAAACTATTAAGCTTAGAGCCACATCCAATTTGCCTTCCCTCTAATGAGCTATGTTAACCCTTAAAGTGCACTTTAAGTGTCTCATAGGCCTTTAGGATCACTTTGAAAAAAATGCTCTGTTACTATGAACTGATCCACAGTATCGTGTAATTTTTTGAATAAACTCTCAACTCTGAAGTCCAACGTAGCAATTTTAACTTATATAAAGAAAGTTAAAGGAAATTTAACATAACCGACTAACGTCGGGCGAATTGCTCTCAAACGACAGGCGAGCCGTTGGCTTCGTCAGTAGCTAGCCACGGGGGTGCACCGGGGGGCTTATGGGGGGCAACACTGGGTTGGGGGGCAACAGCGCGGCGGGGGGGGGCAATAGTGGGGTGGGGGGTCAACGGGGGGGGGGGGGTGTCTCAACCTCTAAGATCCGCCCTTCACACTATAAGTATAAGTATAGGTCTCCAAAACAGTTTGAGCTGAAACAGAGCTGAAAGGCTCTAAGAGCACTTAATGCCCGCTGGGCGCTACCTGTTTATCCCGTTTTTGAGGACGAAAAGTCAAAAGCGTCAGACGAAAAATTGGTCAAGCGAAAAATCGCATATAAAAAGACCGACAGGACTAATATAATTGCTACAAACTTCGTTTGAGAGCAATTAAAAATTAGAGTGAAGGACGGGTCCCAAAATACGATACCACGAACTGAGGGAAAAACAACCTGAAAAATAGACCAAATGCCAAGTCACAGCTCAAAACCAAGAATCTTATTGAAAACAAAAAAGAAAAAGGACAATTTCTTGTATCTAACAATTACACGGAACATAAACCTAACTAAACCCGCACCTGACCCCTAGGAATCCAAGTTAAAAAACAGAAAAATCCTCACAGTCGGATAAACACAAAACAGATTTTAAATAAGAATTTTGTTGTAGACTCATTGAAAACTAAAACTTTTCACATTAAGTTGGTTGACAAAATGCGGCAGCTAACAAGAAAAACTCGAAACATTGAAAAGATAGTTCTAAATAGGGGGATGTGAATCCATTAGTTGCTAGATGAACCAAGGGCTTATTCAAAGTTTCGCGAAACTGTTTTAACTTAGGAGGTTTTAGTATTTTCCGTTTAAAAATGGTAACTATTGAGCTTAGAATTTCTAAAACATCATGATAGAGAATACCAATAGATAAAATCTCAAATTGAATATATTGTCGGGCAAAGTTATTTTTATGAATGGCCGCTTTTTAAATCAAGCAACAAGAGTCTTGAAATTTGAGGAACGCGAATTACAGGAAGATGTGAGCTTTTTCTATTCAACTAATTTCCAAGCATGCATAATTTTTTTAGCCATTAATGCACGGGTACAGTCGATGACCATTAATCCTTACCAAAAATAGATTTGTCAGTTGCTTTCCTGACAATCGTTATTACTGGCTGAACCTGACTTATCGCCTTTGTTTCAATCCATTGAAAACCCTCAGTCAAAACCAATGTCTAAAATTCATTCAACATTCAGTGCTATTAAAAAAGGTTGCCAATACAACTAGTCGAATAAATTAGAAACTTAAACCGATTACCGTTGGATGAATTGCTCTCAAACGACAGGAGGGGCGATTTATTTTAGAGGGAGTTCAGCCTAGTACATTTTTATAGGTGTAAAAAACGAAACGAGAGGGGCTCGAACTCTCGACCTCCCAGATTTCAGTGTACCACTTTCACCACTAAGCTTTCACGGCTTTGCTTCTTGCTCCCTTACATTCGCTTTTACTTGAGCAAGAGGCATAAGTTCGCAACTAAAAATACACATAAGTTAAGAATTCAAGAGTTAAAAAATCAGGTGAAAACGGAGAATTTTCCAGAACAAGGGCTCAAAAACTGTCGCGTTGCATAAAAAAGACACGATTAAATAAATGCTTCAAAATTCGTTCCAGAGCAATTAAAAACAACGATTTAAGTTGATTAAGGAACCCATGCAATGAATGTAACTCTCCGCAACATTATTTAAAGACGCTTGCGTACGTAGGGCGACTAGCAAATCAAATTACGCAAAGCCTTAATAATTACTGCATAAAAATCAAATGACGAATACGCAAAATTGAACTATTTCGGAAATCAAGAATCTCACAAGACTCTTTTCAATGATCATCTATATCATTATTGCCTCAATAAAAGGAGACGGAATTCATTCAACGATCTCAAACCATTCAATTTGTTTCGTAGATACATCAGATTCTTTCAAATTTCAGATTGTTGGAACCATTTAAATAACATTTTCTACTAAAGGCATCATAACCGATCTTGACTATCTCTTTACTCTTATTAACATCATACTAAGACATAGTCTATGTTTTGTATGGTATCATATATGATCTTAGTATGACTACTAAGAAGTGGCGACTCGGGTATACAGTGTTTTACCCGTATAAGAAAGAAGTTGGTGAATCCTCACATCAATTAAAGCTTTTGATCTAATCTGAAAGATCTGAATCGAACAAAGAAACATCTACCAAAAAATTTCTAATCAAAGCTTGTTTAAATGTGAACTGGACTACAAAAACTACTTTCAGAGTCGGTCTAAATATTGCCTTCTTATCTACATAAAGCCCTCGCTGAGAATTAATAAATTTAGCTGGTCATCGGAACAAGCACACACATACAATGTTCTAGCAAAAGCAACTTTGAAAGTGTCTGTCTACAAAGGTAGAAATGTTAAAATTACTTCCTTCCAAGCGCCATTCGAGAACCGCCCGGACCAGCAGGAAACCCTGTCTATAACAGTGATTTCACGCACTCTACATAACTCACTGTTGCGTGCAATATTTCGTCTGAGCAGGTACGAACTGCACTCACAAAGCCGAAGGCTCAGATCGACGCAGATACAGATAGCCGAATTTATCGAAGCAATCGTAGTAATTTTTGTTTGAAGTTTATACTCCCCAATTCTCTTATTGCAATGTAAACTGTAAATGAACTAGATTTTCAATAAACCCTGAAATATATTTATAATTAATTTCAGACATTTTTCTCACCCAGCAAGACGAAAATTGTGCTCAGGCATAAAATTTCGGCTTCGTGACAAACTTCATTTTTTCGGTCACCTGGGACACTGCTGTGGGTACATGTAATAACAGACCCTAACTGTGGTTAATTTTACTGAGAAAGTAAACGATACCATTCTGCTGTTATCCTTTTACCACGTTCACGATACTATAAGTTAGAAAACAACCAAGTTTTATTAACAATAAATTTTCCAGGAGAAAATACTTAGAAAGAAATGAAATAGCCGGCTACGCAAATGGACTCGAAAAATTGAATGTGCTTCGCGGTTCATGTAAATTGGTTGTTAAATGTCTTGTTTTGTTCACCAGAAGAAATGGTAACAAAATAGACACTGAAAACCGTAAAATCAAAGATAAAATGATTATGTCACATGAATGCTATCTTTTTTATCTGCTCATGTGAACAAAGTCTTACCTTTGATATTCAAGGCACGGAAAACAAGAAAAAAAAATCATTCAAAGCTTTAAAGGGTGCCTAACTTAAGTTACCTACCTTATTTGAAAAAAAAAAATTTCTCATTTTCTACCACTATCTATGGAGCGTTGATTGGATAAACCCCCAGAAACAACTATAGAAACAGAATAGTTATTGACGCACATTAAGTCCTTTAAAATTGAACCCTTAAAAATAATGTGACAATAAATTTTAATTAAAAAGCTAGGAGGCAATTCTAGCTTAAATACCATTTCGGATTTTGGAGCTGTAGGAGCGGGCGAGAGGGGGCATTATCAAGACGTCATTAAGTTCCCCTCAACCATCAGTAACTCTCATTAACAGGATATACCTGAGTCTAATCACCACTATGGTATTATACACTACCAGCCTAGTGCTATTAAATCACTATCTCTATATATAATACGCATTTCTTCTAACAAAAAGGACTACGACAGTAGATCGCAAGACACTAACACGAGAGCGATATTGAATAATACGTTGAGGTATGTAAAAAAGAAGTAAAAAATTTTGCGCATAAAGAGGTCGGTTGAGATAGATTCATATTAAGTCACACGGGCCGGCGAGGAATGGCCCGCGCGTCCTGGCCAAATTACCCAATCGCATCCTTAAAATTTAGTAAATGATGTCTTCAACGGTTATCAATTGTATATATACGATTTGTGAGCACTCGCCCATTTCTTAAAAAAATGTAACACTTTCGATCTACCGTCCTTTCGATTTGCTGTTTTGTCCTCCAGTGCAACTTACTTCAAGTACAAATTACAGGAAAAATTTACTTACCAGTAGCAAGTAACGCACAAGAATTCACAGCGCGCAAATAGGCAATTCTAATAGCATTGAAATAAATTGCGACTTCTACAATGCGGTCGTCCAAAAAAACTCCATATAATTTGGTAGTGAAAGATTCAGGCCTGTTCAACTGCTTATCTCAAAGTATAATATGGAAATGTTCTGAAGAGTTTGATAGAAGCATAAGAAACTTGAGACTAGAAAGGGGGGCTAAAAATGGCCCGAAACAAAACCTATAAAGTGACCCTATACACCGCTAAGTTTTGCCCTCTCAACTGTTTTGGTAAACCATATAATTATAGAAGAGAAAACCTCTAAGAGAAATGAAAAGTCACATGACATTAGGATTAAAATCAGCTAATAAACACGTTTCTGAAAAAAAGGAACATCAGTCAGACGAAAAAAAACCGCAAGAAACAAAGAAACTACTAGTAGTAGAAAACTTGAACATCCTCACTGACCTTATGCACATCCCATATAAATATCCTAAATATTCTGAAGCAATAGGAAAAAAACAATAGAAGTAACTGACAAAAAATGATATAGTATCCCATTAAATGTACTTTAAGTTGCGACTCCAAAATCACTATTGGAAAATGACCGTCATACAAGTAGCTGGCCACAAAATTTTAACATTTGCCAGACAATCAAACAAAATGTGCTCATAGAGAGAAAACCGAGGAAACGAGATGACGCAGGAAAAATCGGAAAAAATCTCTACAAAATGCTAAAATGCAACTTCCCAACCATTATTCTTAGAGAAAAAAAATTAATCGCAATCTTCTCATAGATCAGTGACACAACAAATTAAACAATTAAAGGAAAAACGAAAAAGATAGATTTGCTCAATTTATTACGGAGGAAAAACTGCCATGTCTAGCCTTCCAGTGTCAAATCACAGTAGCAACACTTATAAAACAGCTCTTAATTAACACCGAACCAGAAAAAACTACAGCAAGAACCAAAAAAAAAGAAAAAAAGGAAACAAAATTAAAAGACAGACAAAAAATATGTTTGAATTTACACCATTTTCTTCAACAAAAACAACTCAAAATAAGCATCAATCAACATGAGAGAGATGAAAGACCACCAGAACAACTAATTTCAATATTAACCCTCCTAAATTGTTATAAAACAGTGAAGACGAATACAAAAACTAATAGCAAAAACTTTGAACAAGGCAAAATGTTTTAAACAACCGAAAATCTAATCTAAAAGTGTAATAATTGCTTCAGAAGGTCCAGAATGCTTCCAACCTAGTCCTATTACTATCAATATTAGTAGTCTCAATAATTGAAAGAGACAAATCTGAGCGAGAAAGTTGGGTTAACTGAAAAACTGCTTTGAAAATGCCGCACGTGATCAGAAAAATCTCTCGCTTAGCGAAAAATTTCACACCCACTTTTCTCGATCTCTCATTAAACGACATGAACAAAAAACCACTCTCTCTGCTTTTCAATTCGTTCAGACGCTTGGCCTAAAAACTTAGTTTTTACATGCGGCATTGACTTTCAAATCCTGTTTTAAATTCACTCCAAAAAACTATCGATAAAAAAGACACTTCAACGATACTCCTCTTCCAGTCCTAATAAAAACGATGAGATGGAAATCTTATAATAGGACCAACAGTACCTAAATACTATCTTCGAACTTTGTTGAGAGCAATTTATAGCTAAGCAAAATTAAATAAGGACAAGAAGCTGACATTAGACGATTTTACGCCCATTAAGGGAGTGGTGGAACAAACATGGATTGGTAAAGTTCATCGCTGAACGTACCTGATTCAAAAGTAAAAATTGTGAATAGCCTTCTTAGATATGAATTCACAATACAGCAATATGGCACTAGCTAGTGCGCAAAATTTAGTACAGCTAAATGAAAGGTAGGTGGTGGGTCTGTAATTTAGATAGGAGATACTTATTTGTAATCAGAAAAATCTCAAAATGACCTTTTCACCTCAAATATTATCTTGAGCAGTTCTTATTACTAAACATTACAGATTAAGCTACTGTTATAGTCGAATCCTAGAAAACAGAAGTAAACTTCAAGTCATGAAAAAACTCTTCAGCTGAAAACCCTTGTAATACCAATATTCCTCTTCGAGTCGTAAAAAACCAACTCGTTTACAATAATTGCTTCAAACTACGTTCGAGAGCAATTAAAAATCATAGAAAAAAAGGCAACGGTGGCCAACCGAGCACAAATGATTAACAGGACCCAAATTGTTGCCGCCAATTGGATACAGCAGAAATCGACCGAGGGTGGGTGGATCAAAAACTATGATCTTATATCTCAAGAATTTATATCTCGGCAGTTTCAGTGAATCGCCTGCTTCAAGGCCAGTAAAACAATTACAGAACACCTCGGTCGTACAAAATATCGCAACAAAAAACATGACAATAATAATCGATTTCAAAAAAACTTCCTTTCAAAAGCAATTCAACAAGGGCGGAGATACCTAAAACGATCACCAAAAATGATTCGATCAGAACAATTAAGATGCTTATCAACTTTTTTCCGGTTAGTTCGTCGAGCCTCGACAATTAATTTCTCAGATTAGAGTCCATTCAACGTTTATTCAGATAGGCAACTCACAGGTATCAACATGTCACAGAATGACATCTTGTTTAGTATATCCGTATAACAATAATTGCAATCAAAACAACCTATAAACCAGTACAAAGTTTGTTTTAGTAGGTTTTGAGGACTTTTTAACAAAATTGGCTGAACAAAATTTATAACACAACTGCAAATATAAACAAAGAATTAATAGAAGAATTAGAGACCGCAGAAATTGAAAAATTACAAGCAGAACACACTGACACCTGACGAGAAAATGACAATTTGTTGCTCATGATTTTAATATACAAAAAATAACAAAACTCACATAGCAATGCAACTGACCAAAGATCTGTACCCTTAATTTACAACACTGCAAAATTTTGAAAACAATTCAATTTACGGGAAAATTTTAATTAAAACTCAGTGTACTGCGCCCAATAAAATTGATAAGGCTAGCTTGAAATCTTCACAACTTAACGACCTCGAGCTGCACAAACTTGTAAAGACGCAGAGCACCAATACAATTGTGAACCAATACAATAGCGCACCAACACAAATGTAAAAAAAACCCAGAGACGCCCAATGTGAGAGCCATTCGACTATCGTTATAAGAGTTATTAATATTAAATAATTTAAGGAGGTATATTTAAGCACCAATATCTGTTAAGCTCTTTTATTAGTGTACACGAGCCATATCCTCAAGGCAAAAAAACGCGTGACACCTTGATCACCCCGGGAGCAAAGGAAACATGCAAAACAAATTGACATGTTTCAAAAAATGAGTCGTATATCTTTCATTGCGTTATAAATAATTACGATGGATAGACGATGGATTACAATTAAATCTTCTACTCTGACTAGCTGTATTTATGAGGTAAAGCACCCTACAGGCTGATGAAAGAATATGACTGTAGAGGCAGGGCGAAACAAATATTGTGCGATATTGACAAAATGACTTCACAACATTCATGGAACAGTTTCAACGTCAAAACAAAACTCACCAATAACAGCGAGCGACAAGAAATCCAAGAGCGCGTAAAACCCAATCAAAATATTTAACAAAAGTCTAATATTCCGCTTGATTGTTATATAAATTAGTAAAAACAAGAACATACGAATGACGAAAACTATGGTAAGGTCCCAATTTGAGGTAGGAATTTGTGAATACTTCGGACTGACAAAGCCTTTGCTATGTGACATTGTAACGACGATAAGATAAAATTCAAACACTCGTTGATGCAGAAAATGGGCTAAAATCACTTAGCAGCGGGCAAGCATGGGATATAGGCACACACGCCTTGTTTAAGAAGCCAGCGAGGCAAAATGAGAGATATTTTGACAGGTTTAAAATGCCCTTTTTCAAGGCAAGAAGAGAATTTATCGATCAGAAATTGTAGCCTGTAGCTCTCATCTGCATGGCTACAAGGGGGAAAGCTGGAAAATTGTAACACATGCGCATAATAATGCGAGCTTGGTGCTTATTTTGCATTCATGTAGTAATGCATGTACGTGTGTAATATAACCGCACCTTCATTTTCAGCAGAGCGCTATTATTTGTGTTCTGATTTTTTTTTGAGAATGCAGCAATGAAACAAGTAGAGCGAATTTGGATTTCCATAGATAACAAAAGATAATCAAGCACTGCTGGAAAGGAAGAAAAGAGAGGAAAAAATAGTCTGAATGGATCTAAGCTATTTTTATAATACCCGCAAATTACGCATGTTGCTGAAAGTTATTCAAAAACTTAGACACTAAGGCTGCTACTTTTGAACTCCAAATTTGAAGGTAATTTGCTTGATTTCAGTTCTCTAGGACAACTCTCCAGAGTAATAAAGAAGTCGTGTAGAAGGTAAATTAAAAATTTCAAAGGCAAAATTGACCTGGAATGTAATCAGGTATAAAAATTTAGCCCATTACTTAATCATAATAGCTGTGAAGGTCTTATAAAAAGCTTAGCAATTGCGCGAATGATATGAATGCAAGTATTACAGTTGAACTTTCACAGCTAGTACCAATTGGATAAAAGGTCCGGTAAAGAACAAATCTGGAAATGCAAATACTCGCATGACTTAGAACATGAAAGCTATGAATAAAACCACTGAGTCAAAACTGGCAACGGGAATTTGTGACTGATTTACTCCAAATGCTGGTTCGAATAGAAAATGGTTAAAACCTGTCTTAAGCAATATGTATCAAAAGAAATAAACACCCACTAGCTTGTACTAGAATTTCACTGCTCACCGTAAACAACGCTTTGATACAAATGCGAACAGTCTAACTTCAATAGTTACAAAACAATTTCGGACCCGTCATGTATAAGAAAAACATTTTCCAAAATTATGCTACGAAACCCTGTCAAACACTGCCGAAAAGGGCAATAAATGGTTGGGTCCAATTTAGGGTCTCAAAATAAACGTTACCGATAGTAGTGCCATGATAGAACAAGTAGAACGAAGATTACCACCCGTTAAGACAAACAGAGAAAGTCGCCTGACATACACTTAATTGGTTCCCTTGCTAGTTACGTTTCGAGGAAATGAACAAATATTTAAATTAGGTAATCCGAAAAGAATGCCATAACGGTTTTTCACAGCTAACCGCTGTCTTTAATTGCACAGCTAGTCGATGGAATGTCATGGTAAAACTCCGCCCAATATTCAGATTATTGATCGAAATTGTACAATTGGGCCGGAAGGCAAACATGGCTCGAGTGTTGAACAAAATTAGCTAACTCAACTGATATGGTGGTTCACTAAATTTGGTCATCAAATACAGAACAAAAGACAGTATTACAATCAAGCAAGAGATGCAGACAATATTGACTCAGGGTTGTTTCTAGTTTTAAGTCACTATTACACAGTAACTCATAACAAAATTGATTTATTGGTGATGAGGTTTTTTATAGGTTTTAAATTAAACCCCACGTCCTCTACGTGTTATAGATTAATCGGATCTTTTCCGTTTGTGCCCAGTACGATATGCCCCCCCCCCCCCCCCGTTACAAAACACGTGCCATTTTACATAGTAAATCATTGTAAAAATATGGCAAGTGCGTATGATGCAAATAATATGCACCCACTACGCTGAGGGGGGTCACAAACGGAAAAGATCCGATTAATGATGATTCAACTTTTCCACACTATAACGGCCATTTTTGAAAAGGTGTTGAAAAAGGAATTGAGCAGGAAAATATGCGTTTCTTCCCATAAAACCGTAAATTAAGAAATGCCCCTCCCAACACTGGGTGAATATTGGCTGGTCCGGGGCCATCTCAGCACCACGTTTTCATAACCATTTTGTACTGGTGGTTAGCCTACTTGTTGTGATGAACTTAATAAATAGTTGCCTGGGCTTTAGAAAGTTGAACATGGGTATGAGGCGATTAGCCTAATTGTTGTGATAAACATATTAAATTGCCCACGAACAAATTTACCTCCGCTGTTTAAATACGTATGCGCGCTGGGCTGAATCAAACCTACACCTTTTCAAGCCTCGCCACCCCAGCCGTAGGCGAGTGAACTAATCTCCCAATCACATCAGGTCGTATCGTTCTAACTGATTTCATTTTTAGAACAATTTCTTGTGTTTCTGAATGTTAACAGGCAACGTGAATGGGATGTTTTGATGCCAACCATCTTCCTTCATCACATCAGACCGTACCATTCCAACTGATTTCATTTTTAGACAAATTTCTTATGTTTTGAATGTTTGCAGGCTCCGTAAATGGGATGTTTTGATGCCAACCATCTTCCTTCATCACATCAGGCCGTACCATACTGATTTCAATTTTAGAAAAATTTCTTATGTTTTGAATGTTAGCAGGCTCCGTGAATGGGATGTTTTTATGCCAACCATCTTCCTTCACCACATCAGGGCCGTACCATTCTAACTAATTTCATTTTTAGAACAATTTCTTGTGATTTGAATGTTTACAGGCTCCGTGAATGGGACGTTTTGATGCCAACCCTCTTCCCTCCAGCTGCTCGTACTTGGTCTTGGGTACTTCTCGTACCAAATAAATAGACGAGGGTCAAGTACAGGGTTGTGTTCGCTCCTTTTGAGGTTCTAAACTGCTAGATCTCTGTGATGTTATAAATCAATACCCAAATCAGAAACTGAACACTGCTGTTGTAATTTTTGGCTTCAATGACCACCGTATTAGTATTGAAACTTTCATAGAGCATTTGAAATTCCCCATTCAGTTCATTTTTTTTAAATTTAGCCCAAATAATTTGATTGTTCCCAAAGTTATACCCACCAGCTATAATCACCTCATAACAATGAAAATCAGTGCCCTTAACTACGCTTTGTATTATTATATTCATTCTTGTGCCTTAAAGTTGTTCAATGTTCCACCCTCATTTAGAAATGTTCTTGAACCTAAACTAATCTCTAAAGACACCGTGCACTTCTCCTTTCATGGAAACCATGTTTTCACTATTATTCTGTTTAAATCATTCAAAATTTTAAATATCGTTGCTGTTATTACTCTCCTGTAATTAACCTATTCTAATCCCCTTCAGTGCAGCCTTCCCCACTCCTAGTCTGATGGCTGACCAAACCCATTGTCCACTCTGCAATGGTCCCATACGTAGGAGAGGCGTCTGGTGTCATGCGTGTTATAATATTATTTACGTGAAATGCAGTGGTCTAGCCGCAGCGAAACAGTTAACCGCAAATTTCTGCTGCAAAGCTGCTCCGAGGTCACCGCACCCACCGAAACAGCAATGGCAACGCCGGCACCACATAACGCTTTGACCGTTCCCGACACTGCACTCATAGATCCTGCAACATCGCGCCCCCTAACTTTCTGCCGCCGCACCATCTGATAGTTTTTGGGACAACTTCCAGACTCATCAAGCGCTAACAGTGCGCGAGATATACCGCAAGATCGTCACATGGAAATCCTCGTTTTTTACGCTTAGTAAGAACAAGACAGGGGAACAGATCACCGAAGCCCTTCACAGTGTCCTCTCCCCGATTGCCGTAAACACGGATAGATCCGATATATCTCTGAACCTCTCTATGATACTTCTGCACCTAAACCTCAGTCGAACAAAGAACACGGACGATGGATTGAACAATCAGACCAAAAAGCGTAGACTGCGTGCATGGCACAGCTGAAACTTCTCAAAACTTTTCTGTGAAGCGAAGGAAATCCAGATGAGAATGAATTCAAGGAACAAAAAGCAGCACTCTCATCTCAAGGTCTTCAAAGATTTCAAGTCTCGTGGTAAAATCAGTAATGCTATTCGCGTTCTTTCGGATGAGCGAGAAGGCGGCGTGCTCGCACCTACGGATCTCTGGATGGTAGACTGGTCTTCGAGATATTACAAGACAGATATCTTGAAGGGCAACCCTGGAGTCCAACTGCATTCAGAGTGAACATCCACGCCGTTTTCCGTACCACCTTGCTTTTTCCCCACAAAATTAGTGCCAGGCTCCTCCGAAAGCAAGCAATGAAGACTCGTGGCAGTACCGCGCCGTTACGTTTCGATACCGACGACTGGCGTAGACTGCTTTCTGCTTTCGGGCAAACCTCAACGAACCTATGGAAGCTTGTTGCCAATTTTGCTAAGAGGCTGGCCACGTCCATAATATCACCGGATGATTTGATTGCATAAAATGGTTGTCGACTAGTGCCTCTGGATAAACGTCCAGGTGTGACAGCTATTGGTATTGGTGAAGTAATGCGTCTCATTGTCGACTGCTTCAGGCAGTAGAATTAGATTGAGCAAGGCTCCACGGGGAGGGTGTAGTCCCCATATATTAAGATAGGGTAAGGAGGTAGTTTTCAGAAAGGGTCTACCCTAGTGTATTAGGATGGGGTAAAAATCTAGGGCCGCCTACATGTATTAAGGTTATGTTTATTTCCCAAGTAATAAGATTATGAATAGCCGCCGCCAAGTATTAAAATTAGGAATAGCCTTTGCAACGTATTAAGACTAGGAATAGCCACCGCAAGGTATTAAGATTAGGAATAGCCGCCGCAACGTATTAAGATTGGGAATAGCCGCCGCAACGTTTTAAGATTAATAATAGCCGCCGCCACGCATTAAGATTAGGAATAGCCGCCGCAACGTATCAGGATTAGGAATAGCCGCCGCAATGTATTAAGATTAGGAATAGCCACCGCAACGTAATAAGACTAGGAATAGCCGCCGCAACGTATTAAGATTAGGAATAGCCGCCGCAACGTATTAAGCTGAGGAATAGCCGCCGCAACGTATCAAGATTAGGAATAGCCACCGCAACGTATCAAGATTAGGAATAGCCGCCGCAATGAATTAAAATTAGCAATAGCTGCCGCAACTTATTAAGATTAGGAATAGCTGCCGCAACGTATCAAGATTAGGAATAGCCGCCGCAATGTATTAAGAGTAGGAATAGACACCGCAACGTAATAAAACTAGGAATAGCCGCCGCGAGGTATTAAGATTAAGAATAGCCACCGGAACGTTTCAAACTTAAGAATAGCCGCCGCAACGTATTAACATTAACAATAGCCGCCGCAAGTTATTAATATTAGAACAGCCGCCGCAACGTGTTAATATTAGGAATAGTGCTGGTAGATCAGTCGAAGTGTTGGGAGCCGATCATTAACCTCTCAGCGCAGAGAATAGTACAGGCGGGGAATTGTACAGGCAGTGTGTATGGGAATCGTACAGGCGGTGAATTGTACAGGCAGCGCGCGGGAATTGCACAGAACGGGAATTGTACAGGCAGCGGACATTTACCTTCAAAATAAATTTCAACATTTTGATTGATATAACCAGCGCAATGTATTAAGATTAGGTATAGCCGCCGCAATGTATTAGGAAAAGTTATAGCCGCTGCATTGTATTAAGATTAGATATAGCCACCGCAATGTATTAAGATTAGGTATAGCCGCCGCAGCGTATTAAGATTAGGAATAGCCGCCGCAACGTATTAAGATTAGGAATAGCCAACGGAACGTATTAAGGTTAGGAATAGCCTCCGCAACGTATTAAGATTAAGAATAGCCGCCGCAAAATATTAATATTAGGAATAGCCGCCGCAACGTAATAAGTTTAGGAATAGCCGCCGCAACGTATAAAGATTAGGAATAGCCGCCGCAACATATTAAGATTGGGAATAGCCGCCGCAACGTTTTAAGATTAATAATAGCCGCCGCCACGCATTAAGATTAGGAATAGCCGCCGCAACCTATCAAGATTAGGAATAGCCGCCGCAATGTATTAAGATTAGGAATAGCCACCGCAACGTAATAAGACTAGGAATAGCCGCCGCAACGTATTAAGATTAGGAATGGCCGCGGCAACGTATTAAGCTGAGGAATAGCCGCCGCAACGTATCAAGATTAGGAATAACCGCCGCAATGTATTAAAATTAGCAATAGCCACCGCAACGTAATAAGACTAGGAATAGCCGCCGCAACCTATCAAGATTAGGAATAGCCGCCGCAATGTATTAAGATTAGGAATAGCCACCGCAACGTAATAAGACTAGGAATAGCCGCCGCAACGTATTAAGATTAGGAATGGCCGCGGCAACGTATTAAGCTGAGGAATAGCCGCCGCAACGTATTAAGATTAGGAATGGCCGCCGCAACGTAATAAGTTTAGGAATAGCCGCCGCAACGTATAAAGATTAGGAATAGCCGCCGCAACATATTAAGATTGGGAATAGCCGCCGCAACGTTTTAAGATTAATAATAGCCGCCGCCACGCATTAAGATTAGGAATAGCCGCCGCAACCTATCAAGATTAGGAATAGCCGCCGCAATGTATTAAGATTAGGAATAGCCACCGCAACGTAATAAGACTAGGAATAGCCGCCGCAACTTATTAAGATTAGGAATAGCCGCCGCAACGTATCAAGATTAAGAATAGCCGCCGCGAGGTATTAAGATTAAGAATAGCCACCGGAACGTTTTAAGTTTAAGAATAGCCGCCGCAACGTATTAACTTTAACAATAGCCGCCGCAAGTTATTAGTATTAGAAGATCCGCCGCAACGTGTTAATATTAGGAATAGCCGCAGTAGTATAGTGCGAGTAGATCAGTCGAATTTTTGGGAGCCGATCATTAACCTCTCAGCGCAGAGAATCGTACAGGCGGGGAATTGTACAGGCAGTGCGTATGGGAATTGTGCAGGCGGTGAATTGTACAGGCAGCGCGCGGGAGTTGCACAGAACGGGAATTGTACAGGCAGCGGACATTTACCTTCGCAGTAAATTTCAACATTTTGATTGGTATAACCAGCGCAATGTGTTAAGATTAGGTATAGCCGCCGCAATGAATTAGGAATAGTTATAGCCGCTGCATTGTATTAAGATTAGATATAGCCACCGCAATGTATTAAGATTAGGTATAGCAGCCGCAACTTATTAAGATTAGAAATAGCCGCCGCAACGTATTAAGCTTAGGAATAGCCGCCGCAACGTATCAAGATTAGGAATAGCCGTCGGAACTTATTAAGATTAGGAATAGCCGCCGCAACGTTTTAAGCTTAGGAATAGCCGCCGCAACGTATCAAGATTAGGAATAACCGCCGCAATGTATTAAAATTAGCAATAAGCAATAGCCGCCGCAACTTATTAAGATTAGGAATAGCCGCCGCAACGTAGTATGTTTAGGAATAGCCGCCGCAACGTATCAAGATTAGGAATACCCGCCGCAATGTATTAAGATTAGGAATAGCTACTGCAACGTATCAAGATAAGGAAAAGCCGCCGCAATTTATTAAGATTAAGAATAGCCACCGCAACGTAGTATGTTTAGGAATAGCCGCCGCAACGTATCAAGATTAGGAATACCCGCCGCAACGTATTAAGGTTAGGAATGGCTACCGCAACGTATCAAGATAAGGAATAGCCGTCGCAACGTATTAAGATTAGGAATAGCCAACGGAACGTATTAAGGTTAAGATTAGCCACCGCAGCGTACTAAGATTAGGAATAGGCGCCGCAACGTGTTGAGATTAGGAATAACCGCCGCAATGTATTAAAATTAGCAATAGCCACCGCAACGTAATAAGACTAGGAATAGCCGCCGCAACCTATCAAGATTAGGAATAGCCGCCGCAATGTATTAAGATTAGGAATAGCCACCGCAACGTAATAAGACTAGGAATAGCCGCCGCAACGTATTAAGATTAGGAATGGCCGCGGCAACGTATTAAGCTGAGGAATAGCCGCCGCAACGTATTAAGATTAGGAATGGCCGCCGCAACGTAATAAGTTTAGGAATAGCCGCCGCAACGTATAAAGATTAGGAATAGCCGCCGCAACATATTAAGATTGGGAATAGCCGCCGCAACGTTTTAAGATTAATAATAGCCGCCGCCACGCATTAAGATTAGGAATAGCCGCCGCAACCTATCAAGATTAGGAATAGCCGCCGCAATGTATTAAGATTAGGAATAGCCACCGCAACGTAATAAGACTAGGAATAGCCGCCGCAACTTATTAAGATTAGGAATAGCCGCCGCAACGTATCAAGATTAAGAATAGCCGCCGCGAGGTATTAAGATTAAGAATAGCCACCGGAACGTTTTAAGTTTAAGAATAGCCGCCGCAACGTATTAACTTTAACAATAGCCGCCGCAAGTTATTAGTATTAGAAGATCCGCCGCAACGTGTTAATATTAGGAATAGCCGCAGTAGTATAGTGCGAGTAGATCAGTCGAATTTTTGGGAGCCGATCATTAACCTCTCAGCGCAGAGAATCGTACAGGCGGGGAATTGTACAGGCAGTGCGTATGGGAATTGTGCAGGCGGTGAATTGTACAGGCAGCGCGCGGGAGTTGCACAGAACGGGAATTGTACAGGCAGCGGACATTTACCTTCGCAGTAAATTTCAACATTTTGATTGGTATAACCAGCGCAATGTGTTAAGATTAGGTATAGCCGCCGCAATGAATTAGGAATAGTTATAGCCGCTGCATTGTATTAAGATTAGATATAGCCACCGCAATGTATTAAGATTAGGTATAGCAGCCGCAACTTATTAAGATTAGAAATAGCCGCCGCAACGTATTAAGCTTAGGAATAGCCGCCGCAACGTATCAAGATTAGGAATAGCCGTCGGAACTTATTAAGATTAGGAATAGCCGCCGCAACGTTTTAAGCTTAGGAATAGCCGCCGCAACGTATCAAGATTAGGAATAACCGCCGCAATGTATTAAAATTAGCAATAAGCAATAGCCGCCGCAACTTATTAAGATTAGGAATAGCCGCCGCAACGTAGTATGTTTAGGAATAGCCGCCGCAACGTATCAAGATTAGGAATACCCGCCGCAATGTATTAAGATTAGGAATAGCTACTGCAACGTATCAAGATAAGGAAAAGCCGCCGCAATTTATTAAGATTAAGAATAGCCACCGCAACGTAGTATGTTTAGGAATAGCCGCCGCAACGTATCAAGATTAGGAATACCCGCCGCAACGTATTAAGGTTAGGAATGGCTACCGCAACGTATCAAGATAAGGAATAGCCGTCGCAACGTATTAAGATTAGGAATAGCCAACGGAACGTATTAAGGTTAAGATTAGCCACCGCAGCGTACTAAGATTAGGAATAGGCGCCGCAACGTGTTGAGATTAGTTATAGCCGCCGCAACGTATTAAGAATAGGAATAGCCGCCGCAATGTATTAAGATTAGGAATAAGCAATAGCCGCCGCAACTTATTAAGATTAGGAATAGCCGCCGCAACGTAGTATGTTTAGGAATAGCCGCCGCAACGTATCAAGATTAGGAATACCCGCCGCAATGTATTAGGGTTAGGAATAGCTACCGCAACGTATCAAGATAAGGAAAAACCGCCGCAATTTATTAAGATTAAGATTAGCCACCGCAACGTAGTATGTTTAGGAATAGCCGCCGCAACGTATCAAGATTAGGAATACCCGCCGCAATGTATTAAAATTAGCAATAAGCAATAGCTGCCGCATCTTATTAAGATTAGGAATAGCCGCCGCAACGTAGTATGTTTTGGAATAGCCGCCGCAACGTATCAAGATTAGGAATAACCGTCGCAACGTATTAAGAATAGGAATAGCCAACGGAACGTATTAAGGTTAAGATTAGCCACCGCAAAGTACTAAGATTAGGAATAGGCGCCGCAACGTGTTGAGATTAGTTATAGCCGCCGCAACGTATTAAGAATAGGAATAGCCGCCGCAATGTATTAAGATTAGGAATAACCGCCGGAGCTTATTAAGATTAGGAATAGCCGCCGCAACGTATTCAGTTTAGGAATAGCCGCCGCAACGTATCAAGATTAGGAATAGCCGCCGGAGCTTATTAAGATTAGGAATAGCCGCCGCTACGTATTAAACTTAGGAATAGCCGCCGCAACCTATCAAGATTAGGAAAAGTCGCCGCAATGTATTAAAATTAGCAATAGCCGCCGCAACTTAATAAGATTAGGAATAGCCACCGCAACGTAGTATGTTTAGGAATAGCCGCCGCAACGTATCAAGATTAGGAATACCCGCCGCAATGTATTAAGGTTAGGAATAGCTACCGCAAAGTATCAAGATAAGGAATAGCCGTCGCAACGTATTAAGATTAGGAATAGCCAACGGAACGTATTAAGGTTAAGATTAGCCACCGCAAAGTACTAAGATTAGGAATAGGCGCCGCAACGTGTTGAGATTAGTTATAGCCGCCGCAACGTATTAAGAATAGGAATAGCCGCCGCAATGTATTAAGATTAGGAATAGCCGCCGGAGCTTATTAAGATTAGGAATAGCCGCCGCAACGTATTCAGTTTAGGAATAGCCGCCGCAACGTATCAAGATTAGGAATAGCCGCCGGAGCTTATTAAGATTAGGAATAGCCACCGCAACGTATTAAACTTAGGAATAGCCGCCGCAACGTATCAGGATTGGGAATAGCCGCCGGAGCTTATTAAGATTAGGAATAGCCGCCGCAACGTTTTAAACTTAGGAATAGCCGCCGCAACGTATCAAGATTAGGAATAGCCGCCGGAGCTTATTAAGATTAGGAATAGCCGCCGCAACGTATTAAACTTAGGAATAGCCGCCGCAACGTATCAAGATTAGGAATAGCCGCCGGAGCTTATTAAGATTAGGAATAGCCGCCGCAACGTATTAAACTTAGGAATAGCCGCCGCAACGTATCAAGATTAGGAATAGTCGCCGCAATGTATTAAAATTAGCAATAGCCGCCGCAACTTAATAAGATTAGGAATAGCCACCGCAACGTAGTATGTTTAGGAATAGCCGCCGCAACGTATCAAGATTAGGAATACCCGCCGCAATGTATTAAGGTTAGGAATAGCTACCGCAACGTATCAAGATAAGGAATAGCCGTCGCAACGTATTAAGATTAGGAATAGCCAACGGAACGTATTAAGGTTAAGATTAGCCACCGCAACGTACTAAGATTAGGAATAGGCGCCGCAACGTGTTGAGATTAGTTATAGCCGCCGCAACGTATTAAGAATAGGAATAGCCGCCGCAATGTATTTAGATTAGGAATAAGCAATAGCCGCCGCAACTTATTAAGATTAGGAATAACCGCCGCAACGTAGTATGTTTAGGAATAGCCGCCGCAACGTATTAAACTTAGGAATAGCCGCCGCAACGTATCAAGATTAGGAATAGCCGCCGGAGCTTATTAAGATTAGGAATAGCCGCCGCAACGTATTGAACTTAGGAATAGCCGCCGCAACGTATCAAGATTAGGAATAGTCGCCGCAATGTATTAAAATTAGCAATAGCCGCCGCAACTTAATAAGATTAGGAATAGCCATCGCAACGTAGTATGTTTAGGAATAGCCGCCGCAACGTATCAAGATTAGGAATACCCGCCGCAATGTATTAGGGTTAGGAATAGCTACCGCAACGCATCAAGATAAGGAATAGCCGTCGCAACGTATTAAGATTAGGAATAGCCAACGGAACGTATTAAGGTTAAGATTAGCCACCGCAAAGTACTAAGATTAGGAATAGGCGCCGCAACGTGTTGAGATTAGTTATAGCCGCCGCAACGTATTAAGAATAGGAATAGCCGCCGCAATGTATTAAGATTAGGAATAGCCGCCGGAGCTTATTAAGATTAGGAATAGCCGCCGCAACGTATTCAGTTTAGGAATAGCCGCCGCAACGTATCAAGATTAGGAATAGCCGCCGGAGCTTATTAAGATTAGGAATAGCCGCCGCAACGTATTAAACTTAGGAATAGCCGCC
Organism: Convolutriloba macropyga; assembly: GCF_964194025.1. Classification (NCBI taxonomy): domain Eukaryota; kingdom Metazoa; phylum Xenacoelomorpha; order Acoela; family Convolutidae; genus Convolutriloba; species Convolutriloba macropyga. The sequence goes on from NC_134472.1 coordinate 68,478,232, forward strand.
GCAACGTATCAAGATTAGGAATAGTCGCCGCAATGTATTAAAATTAGCAATAGCCGCCGCAACTTAATAAGATCAGGAATAGCCACCGCAACGTAGTATGTTTAGGAATAGCCGCCGCAACGTATCAAGATTAGGAATACCCGCCGCAATGTATTAAGGTTAGGAATAGCTACCGCAACGTATCAAGATAAGGAATTGCCGCCGCAATGTGTTAAGATTAAGAATAGCCACCGCAACGTAGTATGTTTAAGAATAGCCGCCGCAACGTATGAAGATTAGGAATAACCGCCGCAATGTATTAAGGTTAGGAATAGCTACCGCAACGTATCAAGATAAGGAATAGCCGTCGCAACGTATTAAAATTAGGAATAGCCAACGGAACATATTAAGGTTAAGATTAGCCACCGCAACGTACTAAGATTAGGAATAGGCACCGCAACGTGTTGAGATTAGTTGTAGCCGCCGCAACGTATTAAGAATAGGAATAGCCGCCGCAAGGTATTAAGATTAGGTATAGCCACCGCAACGTATTAAGTTTAGGAATAACCGCCGCAACGTATCAAGATTAGGAATAGCCGCCGCAATGTATTAAGGTTAGGAATAGCAACCGCAACGCATCAAGATAAGTAATAGCGGCCGCATTGTGTTAGGATTAAGAATAGCCACCGCAACGTAATAAGAATAGGAATAGCCGTCGCAACGTATAAGATTAGGAATAGCCGCCGCAACGTTTTAAGATTAGAAAAAGCCACCGCAACGCATTAATGTTAGGAAGGGCCGCCGCAACGTATTAAGATTAAGAATAGCCGCCGCAACGTTTTAAGATTAGAAATAGCCTTCGCAACGTGTTAAGATTAGTTATAGCCGCCGCAACGTATTCAGACTAGGAATAGCCGCCGCAACGTATTATGATTAGGAATAGCCACCGCAACGTTTTAAGGTTAAGAAAAGCCGCCGCAACGTATTAAGATTAGGAATAGTCGCCGCATTGTATTATGATTATGAATAGCCACCGCAACGTTTTAAGGTTAAGAAAAGCCGCCGCAACGTATTAAGATTAGGAATAGTCGCCGCAACTTATTAAGATTAGAAATAGCCAACGGAACGTTTTAAGGTTAAGAAAAGCCGCCGCAACGTATTAAGATTAGGAATAGTCGCCGCAACGTATTAAGATTAGAAATAGCCAACGGAACGTATTAAGGTTAAAAATAGCCGCCGCAATGTATTAAGGTTTATAATAGCCGCCGCAACCAATTAAGATTAGGAATAGCCACCGCAACGCATCAAGATTAGGAGTAACCGCCGCAACGTAATAACACTAGGAATAGCCCCCGCAACATATTAAGATTAGGAATAGCCGCCACAACGTTTTAACACCAGGAAAAGCCGCAGCAACGTATTAAGATTAGGAATAGCCGCCGCAACGTTTTAAGGTTAAGAAAAGCCGCCGCAACGTATTAAGATTAGGAATAGTCGCCGCAACGTATTAAGATTAGAAATAGCCAACGGAACGTATTAAGGTTAAAAATAGCCGCCGCAACGTTTTAAGGTTAAGAAAAGCCGCCGCAACGTATTAAGATTAGGAATAGCTGCCGCAATGTATTAAGATTAGTTCTAGCCACCGCAACGTAATAAGACTAGGAATAGCCGCCGCAAAGTATTATGATTAGGAATAGCCACCGCAACGTTTTAAGGTTAAGAAAAGCCGCCGCAACGTATTAAGATTAGGAATAGTCGCCGCATTGTATTATGATTAGGAATAGCCACCGCAACGTTTTAAGGTTAAGAAAAGCCGCCGCAACGTATTAAGATTAGGAATAGTCGCCGCAACGTATTAAGATTAGAAATAGCCAACGGAACGTTTTAAGGTTAAGAAAAGCCGCCGCAACGTATTAAGATTAGGAATAGTCGCCGCAACGTATTAAGATTAGAAATAGCCAACGGAACGTATTAAGGTTAAAAATAGCCGCCGCAATGTATTAAGGTTTATAATAGCCGCCGCAACCAATTAAGATTAGGAATAGCCACCGCAACGCATCAAGATTAGGAGTAACCGCCGCAACGTAATAACACTAGGAATAGCCCCCGCAACATATTAAGATTAGGAATAGCCGCCACAACGTTTTAACATTAGGAAAAGCCGCAGCAACGTATTAAGATTAGGAATAGCTGCCGCAATGTATTAAGATTAGTTCTAGCCACCGCAACGTAATAAGACTAGGAATAGCCGCCGCAACGTATTATGATTAGGAATAGCCACCGCAACGTTTTAAGGTTAAGAAAAGCCGCCGCAACGTATTAAGATTAGGAATAGTCGCCGCATTGTATTATGATTAGGAATAGCCACCGCAACGTTTTAAGGTTAAGAAAAGCCGCCGCAACGTATTAAGATTAGGAATAGTCGCCGCAACGTATTAAGATTAGAAATAGCCAACGGAACGTTTTAAGGTTAAGAAAAGCCGCCGCAACGTATTAAGATTAGGAATAGTCGCCGCAACGTATTAAGATTAGAAATAGCCAACGGAACGTATTAAGGTTAAAAATAGCCGCCGCAATGTATTAAGGTTTATAATAGCCGCCGCAACCAATTAAGATTAGGAATAGCCACCGCAACGCATCAAGATTAGGAGTAACCGCCGCAACGTAATAACACTAGGAATAGCCCCCGCAACATATTAAGATTAGGAATAGCCGCCACAACGTTTTAACATTAGGAAAAGCCGCAGCAACGTATTAAGATTAGGAATAGCCGCCGCAACGTTTTAAGGTTAAGAAAAGCCGCCGCAACGTATTAAGATTAGGAATAGTCGCCGCAACGTATTAAGATTAGAAATAGCCAACGGAACGTATTAAGGTTAAAATTAGCCGCCGCAACGTTTTAAGGTTAAGAAAAGCCGCCGCAACGTATTAAGATTAGGAATAGCTGCCGCAATGTATTAAGATTAGTTCTAGCCACCGCAACGTAATAAGACTAGGAATAGCCGCCGCAACGTATTATGATTAGGAATAGCCACCGCAACGTTTTAAGGTTAAGAAAAGCCGCCGCAACGTATTAAGATTAGGAATAGTCGCCGCAACGTATTAAGATTAGAAATAGCCAACGGAACGTATTAAGGTTAAAAATAGCCGCCGCAATGTATTAAGGTTTATAATAGCCGCCGCAACCAATTAAGATTAGGAATAGCCACCGCAACGCATCAAGATTAGGAGTAACCGCCGCAACGTAATAACACTAGGAATAGCCCCCGCAACACATTAAGATTAGGAATAGCCGCCACAACGTTTTAACATTAGGAAAAGCCGCAGCAACGTATTAAGATTAGGAATAGCCGCCGCAACTTATTAAGATTCGGAATAGCCAACAGAACGTATTAAGGTTAGGAATAGCCGCCGCAACGTATTCAGATTAAGAATAGCCGCCACAACGTATTAGGATTAGGAATAGCCACCGCAACGTAATAAGACTAGGAATAGCCGCCGCAACGTATTAAGATTAGGAATACCCGGCGCAACGTTTCAGGATTAGGAAAAGCCGCCGCAACGTATTAAGATTAGGAATAGCCACTGCAACGTATTAAGATTAGGAATAGCCAACGGAACGTATCAAGATTAGGAATAGCCGCCGCTATGTATTAAGATTTGGAATAGCATTTGCAACGTAATAAGAATAGGAATAGCCGACGCAACGTATTAAGATTAGGAATAGCAGCCGGAATGTTTAACGATTAGGAATAGCCACCGTAACGTAATTAGCCTAGGAATAGCCGCCGATGCGTATTAAGATTAGGAATAGCCAACGGAACGTATCAAGATTAGGAATAGCCGCCGCTATGTATTAAGATTTGGAATAGCAACCGCAATGTAACAAGACTAGGAATAGCCACCACAACGTATTAAGATTAGGAATAGCCGCTGCAATGTATTAAGATTAGGAATAGCCACCGCAACGTAATAAGCCTAGGAATAGCCGCCGATGCGTATTAAGATTAGGAATAGCCAACGGAACGTATCAAGATTAGGAATAGCCGCCGCTATGTATTAAGATTTGGAATAGCAACCGCAACGTAACAAGACTAGGAATAGCCGCCGCAACGTATTAAGATTAGGAATAGCCGCCGCAATGTATTAAGATTAGGAATAGCCACCGCAACGTAATAAGACTAGAAATAGCCGCCGCAACGTTTTAAGATTAGGAAAAGCCGCCGCAACATATTAATTTTAGTAATAGCCAACGGAACGTGTTAAGGTTAGGAATAGCCGCCGCAACGTTATGAAATTTAGAATAGCTGCCACAACTTATTAAGACTAGGAATAGCCACCGCAACGTAATAAGACTAGGAATAGCCGCCGCAACGTATTAAGATTAGGAATAGCCAACGGAACGTATCAAGATTAGGAATAACCGCCGCTATGTATTAAGATTTGGAATAGCAACCGCAATGTAATAAGACTAGGAATAGCCGCCGCAACGTATTAAGATTAGGAATAGCCGCCGCAATGTATTAAGATTAGGAATAGCCACCGCAACGTAATAAGCCTAGGAAAAACCGCCGATGCGTATTAAGTTTAGGAATAGCCGCCGCAACATTTTAAGATTAGGAAAAGCCGCCGCAAAGTATTAAGTTTAGGAATAGCCGCCGCAACATATTAATTTTAGGAATAGCCAACGGAACGTATTAGGGTTAGGAATAGCCGCCGCAACGTTATAAAATTTAGAATAGCCGCCACAACGTATTAAGATTAGGAATAGCCGCCGCAACGTATTAATTTTAGGAATAGCCAACGGAACGTATTATTGTTAGGGATAGCCGGCGCAACGTTATAAAATTTAGAATAGCCGCCGCAGCGTATTAAGATTAGTAATAGCCGCCGCAACGTTTTAAGATTTGGAAAAGCCGCCGCAACGTATTATGATTGGGAATAGGCGCCGCAACATAATAATTTTAGGAATAGCCAACGGAACGTATTAAGGTTAGGAATAGCCGCCGCAACGCTATAAAACTTAGAATAGCCGCCACAACGTATTAAGATTAGGAATAGCCGCCGCAACGTATTAATTTTAGGAATAGCCAACGGAACGTATTAATGTTAGGAATAGCCGCCGCAACGCTATAAACTTTAGAATAGCCGCCGCAGCGTTTTAAGATTAGTAATAGCCGCCGCAACGTTTTAAGTTTTGGAAAAGCCGCCGCAACGTATTAAGATTGGGAATAGCCGCCGCAATTTATTAAGATTAGGAATAGCCGCCGCAACGTATTAGGATAAGGAATAGCCAACGGAACGTATTAAGGTTAGGAATAGCCTCGGCAACGTAATCAGGTTAAGAACAGCCGCCGCAACGTAGTAAGATTAGGAATAGCCCCCGCAAGATTTTAAGATTAGGAAGAGCCGCCGCAACGTATTAGGATAAGGAATAGCCAACGGAACGTATTAAGATTAGGAATAGCCGCCGCAACGTATTAGGATAAGGAATAGCCACCGCAACGTTTTAAGATTAGGAAAAGCCACCGCAACGTAATAAGCCTAGGAATAGCCGCCGATGCGTATTAAGATTAGGAATAGCCAACGGAACGTATCAAGATTAGGAATAGCCCCCGCAAGATTTTAAGATTAGGAAGAGCCGCCGCAACGTATTAGGATAAGGAATAGCCAACGGAACGTATCAAGATTAGGAATAGCCACCGCAACGTAATAAGCCTAGGAATAGCCGCCGATGCGTATTAAGATTAGGAATAGCCAACGGAACGTATCAAGATTAGGAATAGCCGCCGCTATGTATTAAGATTTGGAATAGCAACAGCAATGTAACAAGACTAGGAATAGCCGCCGCAACGTATTAAGATTAGGAATAGCCGCTGCAATGTATTAAGATTAGGAATAGCCACCGCTTCGTAATAAGACTAGGAATAGCCGCCGCAACGTTTTAAGATTAGGAAAAAGCCGCCGCAACATATTAATTTTAGGAATAGCCAACGGAACGTATTAAGGTTAGGAATAGCCGCCGCAACGTTATAAAATTTAGAATAGCCACCACAACGTATTAAGATTAGGAATAGCCACCGCAACGTATTAATTTTAGGAATAGCCAACGGAACGTATTAATGTTAGGAATAGCCGCCGCAACGTTATAAAATTTAGAGTAGCTGCCACAACTTATTAAGACTAGGAATAGCCACCGCAACGCAATAAGACTAGGAATAGCCGCCGCAACGTATTAAGATTAGGAATAGCCAACGGAACGTATCAAGATTAGGAATAACCGCCGCTATGTATTAAGATTTGGAATAGCAACCGCAATGTAATAAGACTAGGAATAGCCGCCGCAACGTATTAAGATTAGGAATAGCCGCCGCAATGTATTAAGATTAGGAATAGCCACCGCAACGTAATAAGACTAAGAATAGCCGCCGCAACGTTTTAAGATTAGGAATAGCCGCCGCAACGTTTCAGGATTAGGAAAAGCCGCCGCAACGTATTAAGATTAGGAATAGCCAACGGAACGTATCAAGATTAGGAATAGCCGCCGCTATGTATTAAGATTTGGAATAGCATCCGCAACGTAATAAGAATAGGAATAGCCGACGCAACGTATTAAGATTAGGAATAGCCGCCGGAATGTTTAAAGATTAGGAATAGCCACCGCAACGTAATTAGCATAGAAATAGCCGCCGATGCGTATTAAGATTAGGAATTGCCAACGAACCGTATCAAGATTAGGAATAGCCGCCGCTATGTATTAAGATTTGGAATAGCAACCGCAATGTAACAAGACTAGGAATAGCCACCGCAACGTATTAAGATTAGGAATAGCCGCCGCAATGTATCAAGATTAGGAATAGCCACCGCAACGTAATAAGCCTAGGAATAGCCGCCGATGCGTATTAAGATTGGGAATAGCCAACGGAACGTATCAAGATTAGGAATAGCCGCCGCTATGTATTAAGATTTGGAATAGCAACAGCAATGTAACAAGACTAGGAATAGCCGCCGCAACGTATTAAGATTAGGAATAGCCGCCGCAATGTATTAAGATTAGGAATAGCCACCGCTTCGTAATAAGACTAGGAATAGCCGCCGCAACGTTTTAAGATTAGGAAAAAGCCGCCGCAACATATTAATTTTAGGAATAGCCAACGGAACGTATTAAGGTTAGGAATAGCCGCCGCAACGTTATAAAATTTAGAATAGCCACCACAACGTATTAAGATTAGGAATAGCCACCGCAACGTATTAATTTTAGGAATAGTCAACGGAACGTATTAATGTTAGGAATAGCCGCCGCAACGTTATAAAATTTAGAATAGCTGCCACAACTTATTAAGACTAGGAATAGCCACCGCAACGCAATAAGACTAGGAATAGCCGCCGCAACGTATTAAGATTAGGAATAGCCAACGGAACGTATCAAGATTAGGAATAACCGCCGCTATGTATTAAGATTTGGAATAGCAACCGCAATGTAATAAGACTAGGAATAGCCGCCGCAACGTATTAAGATTAGGAATAGCCGCCGCAATGTATTAAGATTAGGAATAGCCACCGCAACGTAATAAGCCTAGGAAAAGCCGCCGATGCGTATTAAGTTTAGGAATAGCCGCCGTAACATTTTAAGATTAGGAAAAGCCGCCGCAAAGTATTAAGTTTAGGAATAGCCGCCGCAACATATTAATTTTAGGAATAGCCAACGGAACGTATTAGGGTTAGGAATAGCCGCCGCAACGTTATAAAATTTAGAATAGCCGCCACAACGTGTTAAGATTAGGAATAGCCGCCGCAACGTATTAATTTTAGGAATAACCAACGGAACGTATTAATGTTAGGAATAGCCGGCGCAAGGTTATAAAATTTAGAATAGCCGCCGCAGCGTATTAAGATTAGTAATAGCCGCCGCAACGTTTTAAGATTTGGAAAAGCCGCCGCAACGTATTAAGATTGGGAATAGGCGCCGCAATGTATTAAGATTAGGAAAAGAGGCCGCAACGTATCAAGATTAGGAATAGCCACCGCAATGTATTAAGATTAGGAATAGCCACCGCAACGTAATAGGACTAGGAATTGCTGCCGCAACGTATTAAGGTATGGAATAGCCGCCGCAACGTTTTAAGATTAGGAAAAACCGCCGCAACGTATTAAGATTAGGAATAGCCGCCGCAACGTATTAATAATAGGAATAACCAACGGAACGTATTAATGTTAGGAATAGCCGGCGCAACGTTATAAAATTTAGAATAGCCGCCGCAGCGTATTAAGATTAGTAATAGCCGCCGCAACGTTTTAAGATTTGGAAAAGCCGCCGCAACGTATTAAGATTGGGAATAGGCGCCGCAACATAATAATTTTATTAATAGCCAACGGAACGTATTAGGTTAGGAATAGCTGCCGCAACGCTATAAAACTTAGAATAGCCGCCACAACGTATTAAGATTAGGAATAGCCGCCGCAACGTATTAAGATTAGGAATAGCCACCGCAACGTAATAAGCCTAGGAAAAACCGCCGATGCGTATTAAGTTTAGGAATAGCCGCCGCAACATTTTAAGATTAGGAAAAGCCGCCGCAAAGTATTAAGTTTAGGAATAGCCGCCGCATCGCTATAAACTTTAGAATAGCCGCCGCAGCGTTTTAAGATTAGTAAAAGCCGCCGCAACGTTTTAAGATTTGGAAAAGCCGCCGCAACGTATTAAGAATGGGAATAGCCGCCGCAATGTATTAAGATTAGGAATAGCCGCCGCAACGTATTAGGATAAGGAGTAGCCAACGGAACGTATTAAGGTTAGGAATAGCTTCGGCAACGTATTCAGGTTAAGAATAGCCGCCGCAGCGTAGTAAGATTAGGAATAGCCGCCGCAACGTATTAAGATTAGGAAAAGCAGCCGCAACGTAATAAGGTTAGGAATAGCCGCCGCAACGTATTAGGATAAGGAACAGCCAACGGAACGTATTAAGTTTAGGAGAGGCCGCCGCAACGTATTAGGATTGGGAATAGCCGCCGCAATGTATTAAGATTCGGGATAGCGCCGCAACGTATTAGGATAAGGAATGGCCAAAAGAACGTATTAAGTTTAGGAATAGCCACCGCAACGTATTAAGATTAGGAAAAGCAGCCGCAACGTAATAAGGTTAGGAATAGCCGCCGCAACGTATTAGGATAAGGAACAGCCAACGGAACGTATTAAGTTTAGGAGTAGCCACCGCAACGTATTAAGATTAAGAATAACCACCGCAACGTAATAAGATTAGGAATAGCTGCCGCAAAGTATTAAGTTTAGGAATAGCCGCTGCAATGCATCAAGATTAGGAATAGCGGCCGCAAGGTTTTAAGATTAGGAAAAGCCACCGCAACGTATTGGGATAAGAAATAGCCAACGGAACGTAATAAGACTAGGAATTGCCGCCGCAACCTATTAGGATTAGGAATAGCCGCTGCAACGTATTAAGATTAGGAATAGCCGCCGCAAGGTTTTAAGATTAGGAAAAGCCGCCGCAACGTATTGGGATAAGGAATAGCCAACGGAACTTATTAAGGTTAGGAATAGCCGCCGCAACGTAGTAAGATTGGGAATAGCCGCCGCAATGTATTAAGATTAGGAATAGCTGCCGCAACGTATTAGGATAAGGAATAGCCAACGGAACGTATTAAGGTTAGGAATAGCCGCTGCAATGCATCAAGATTAGGAATAGCGGCCGCAAGGTTTTAAGATTAGGAAAAGCCACCGCAACGTATTGGGATAAGAAATAGCCAACGGAACGTAATAAGACTAGGAATTGCCGCCGCAACCTATTAGGATTAGGAATAGCCGCTGCAACGTATTAAGATTAGGAATAGCCGCCGCAAGGTTTTAAGATTAGGAAAAGCCGCCGCAACGTATTGGGATAAGGAATAGCCAACGGAACTTATTAAGGTTAGGAATAGCCGCCGCAACGTAGTAAGATTGGGAATAGCCGCCGCAATGTATTAAGATTAGGAATAGCTGCCGCAACGTATTAGGATAAGGAATAGCCAACGGAACGTATTAAGGTTAGGAATAGCCTCGGAAACATATTAAGGTTAAGAATAGCCGCGGCAACGTAGTAAGATTAGGAATAGCCGCCGCAATGTTTTAAGATTTGGAACAGCTGCCGCAACGTATTAAGATTGGGAATAGCCGCCGCAATGTATTAAGATTAGAAATAGCCGCCGCAACGTATTAGAATAAGGAATGGCCAAAAGAACGTATTAAGTTTAGGAATAGCCACCGCAACGTATTAAGATTAGGAAAAGCAGCCGCAACGTATTATGATTAGGAATAGCCGCCGCAACGTATTAAGATTCAGAACAGCCGCCGCAACGTGTTAAGATTAGGAATAGCTGCCGCAATGTATTAAGTTTAGGAATAGCCGCTGCAACGCATCAAGATTAGGAATAGCGTCCGAAAGGTATTAAGATTAGGAATAGCCAACGCAACGTATTAAGTTTAGGAATAGCCACCGCAACGTATTAAGATTCAGAACAACCGCCGCAACGTATTAAGATTAGGAATAGCTGACTCAATGTATTAAGTTTAGGAATAGCCGCTGCAACGCATCAAGATTAGGAATAGCGGCCGAAAGGTGTTAAGATTAGGAATAGCCAACGCAACGTATTAGGATAAGGAATAGCCAACGGAACGTATTAAGTTTGGGAATAGCCACCGCAACGTATTAAGATTAAGAATAGCCGCCGCAACGTATTAAGATTAGGAATAGCTGCCGCAAAGTATTAAGTTTAGGAATAGCCGCTGCAACGCATCAAGATTAGGAATAGCGGCCGAAAAGTATTAAGATTAGGAACAGCCAACGCAACGTAATAAGACTAGGAATAGGCGCCGCAACGTATTAAGATTAGGAAAACCCGCCGCAATTTATTAAGATTAGGTATAGCTGCCGCAACGTATTAAGAATAGGAATAGCCGCCGCAATTAATTAAGATTAGGAATAGCCACCGCAATGTAATAAGACTAGGAATAGCCGCCGCAACGTAATAAGACTAGCAATTGACGCCGCAATGTATTAAGATTAGGAATAGCTGCCTTAACCTATCAAGATTAGGATTGCCAACGCATTGTATTAAGATTAGAGAAAGCCGCCGCAACGTAATGGGATAAGGAATAGCCAACGGAACGTATTAAGATTAGGAATAGCCGCCGCAACGTATTAAGATTAGGAAAAACCAACGGAAAGTATTAAGGTTAAGAATAGCCGCCGCAACTTATTAAAATTAAGAATAGCTGCCACAACGTGATAAGACTAGGAATTGCCGCCGCAACGTATTAAGATTAGGAATAGCCATTGCAACGTAATAAGACTAGGAATTGACGCCGCAACGTATTAAGATTAGGAATAGCCGCCGCAAGGTTTTAAGATTAGGAAAAGCCGCCGCAACGTATTAGGATAAGGAATAGCCAACTGAACGTATTAAGGTTAGGAGTAGCCGCCGCAACGTATTAAGATTAAGAAAAGCCGCCGCAACGTATTAAGATTAGCAATAGCTGCCGCAAAGTATTAGGTTTAGGAATAGCCGCCGAAACGCATCAAGAAAAGGAATAGCCGCCAAAAAGTATTAAGATTAGGAATAGCCAACGCAACGTAATAAGACTAGGAATATGCTCCGCAACGTATTAAGATTAGGAATACCCGCCGCAATTTATTAAGATTAGGTATAGCTGCCGCAACGTATTAAGACTAGGAATAGTCGCCGCAAGGTTTTAAGATTAAGAAAAGCCAACGCAACGTATTAAGATTAGGAATAGCCGCCGCAACGTATTAAGATTAGGAAAAGCCAACGGAACGTTTTAAGGTTAAGAATAGCCGCCGCAACGTATTAAAATTAAAAATAGCCGCCACAACGTAATAAGACTAGGAATTGACGCCGCAACGTATTAAGATTAGGAATAGCCCCCGCAAGATTTTAAGATTAGGAAGAGCCGCCGCAACGTATTAGGATAAGGAATAGCCCACGGAACGTATTAAGATTAGGAATAGCCGCCGCAACGTAATAGGATAAGGAATAGCCAACGGAACGTATTAAGGTTAGGACTAGCCGCAGCAACGTATTAAGATTAAGAAAAAGCCGCCGCAACGTATTAAGATTAGCAATAGCTGCCGCAAAGTAGTAAGTTTAGGAATAGCCGCCGCAACGCATCAAGATTAGGAATAGCCGCCGAAAGGTTTTAAGATTAGGAATAGCCAATGCAACGTAATAAGACTAGGAATTGCCGCCGCAACGTATTAAGATTAGGCATAGCCACCGCAATGTCTTAAGATTAGGAATAGCCACCGCAACGTAATAAGACTAGGAATTGCCGCCGCAACGTATTAAGATTAGGCATAGCCGCCGCAATGAAATAAGACTAGGAATTGCGCCGCAACGTATTAAGATTAGCAATAGTCGCCGCTAGGTTTTAAGATTAAGAAAAGCGGCCACAACGTATTGGGATAAGGAATAGCCAACGGGACGTTTTAGGATTAGGAATAGCCGCCGCAACGTATTAAGATTAGGAAAAACGAACGGAACGTTTTAAGGTTAAGAATAGCCGCCGCAACGTATTAAAATTAAGAATAGCCGCCACAACGTAATAAGACTAGGAATTGCCGACGCAACGTATTAAGATTAAGAAAAGCTGCCGCAACGTATCAAGATTAGGAATAGCCACCGCAATGTATTAAAATTATGAATAGCCACCGCAACGTAAAACGACTAGGAATTGACGCCGCAACGTATTAAGATTAGGAATAGCCAACGGAAAGTATTAAGATTAGGAATAGCCGCCGCAACGTATTAAGATTAAGAAAAGCCGCCGCAACGTATTATAATTAGCAATAGCTGCCGCAAAGTAATAAGTTTAGGAATAGCCACCGCAACGCATCAAGATTAGGAATAGCCGCCGAAAGGTATTAAGATTAGGAATAGCCAACGCAACGTAATAAGACTAGGAACAGGCTCCACAACGTATTAAGATTAGGAATACCCGCCGCAATTTATTAAGATTAGGTATAGCCGCCGCAACGTATTAAGAATAGGAATAGCCGCCGCAATGTATTAAGATTAGGAATAGCCGCCGCAATGTAATAAGACTAGGAATTGCGCCGCAACGTATTAAGATTAGGAATAGTCGCCGCTAGGTTTTAATATTAAGAAAAGCCGCCGCAACGTATTGGGATAAGGAATAGCCAACGGGACGTTTTAGGATTAGGAATAGCCGCCGCAACGTATTAAGATTAGGAAAAACGAACGGAACGTTTTCAGGTTAAGAATAGCCGCCGCAACGTATTAAAATTAAGAATAGCCGCCACAACAAAAAATAAGACTAGGAATTGCCGCCGCAACGTATCAAGATGAAGAATAGCTGCCGCAACGTATTAAGATTAGGAATAGCCCCCGCAAGGTTTTAAGATTAGGAAAAGCCGCCGCAACGTATTAGGATAAGGAATAGCCAACGGAAAGTATTAAGATTAGGAATAGCCGCCGCAACGTATTAGGATAAGGGATAGCCAACGGAACGTATTAAGGTTAGGAATAGCCGCCGCAACGTATTAAGATTAAGAAAAGCCGCCGCAACGTATTATAATTAGCAATAGCTGTCGCAAAGTAATAAGTTTAGGAATAGCCACCGCAACGCATCAAGATTAGGAATAGCCGCCGAAAGGTAGTAAGATTAGGATAAGCCAACGCAACGTAATAAGACCAGGAATAGGCTCCGCAACGTATTAAGATTAGGAATACCCGCCGCAATTTATTAAGATTAGGTATAGCCGCCGCAACGTATTAAGAATAGGAATAGCCGCCGCAATTTATTAAGATTAGGAATAGCCACCGCAACGTAATAAGACTAGGAATAGCCACCACAATGTATTAAGATTCGGAATAGCCGCCGCAAAGTTTCAAGATTAGGGAAAGCCGCAGCAACGTATTAAGATTAGGAAGAGCCGCGGCAAAGTAATACGATTAGGAAAAACCAACGGAACGTATTAAGGTTAAGAATAGCCGCCGCAACGTATTAAGATTAAGAAAAGCCGCCGCAACGTATTAAGATTAGCAATAGCTGCAGCAAAGTAATAAGTTTAGGAATATCCGCCGAAACGCATTAAGCATAGGAATAGCCGCCGAAAGGTATTAAGATTAGGAATAGCCAATGCAACGTAATAAGACTAGGAATAGGCTCCGCAACGTATTAAGATTAGGAATACCCGACGCAATTTATTAAGATTAGGTATAGCCGCCGCAACGTATGAAGAATAGGAATAGCCGCCGCAATGTTTAAAGATTAGGAATAGCCACCGCAACGTAATAAGACTAGGAATTGCCGCCGCAACGTATTAAGATTAGGAATAGCCGCCGCAATGTAATAAGACTAGGAATTGCGCCGCAACGTATTAAGATTAGGAATAGTCGCCGCAAGGTTTTAAAATTAAGAAAAGCCGCCGCAACCTTTTGGGATAAGGAATAGCCAACGGGACGTATTAGGATTAGGAATAACCACCGCAACGTATTAAGGTTAGGAAAAACGAACGAAACGTTTTAAGGTTAAGAATAGCCGCCGCAACGTATTAAAATTAAGAATAGCCGCCACAACGTAATAAGACTAGGAATTGCCGCCGCAACGTAGTAAGATTAGGAATAGCTGCCGCAACGTATCAAGATTAGGAATAGCCACCGCAATGTATTAAAATTATGAATAGCCACCGCAACGTAAAAAGACTAGGAATTGACGCCGCAACGTATTAAGATTAGGAATAGCCCCCGCAAGGTTTTAAGATTAGGAAAAGCCGCCGCAACGTATTAGGATAAGGAATAGCCAAAGGAACGTATTAAGATTAGGAATAGCCGCCGCAACGTATTAGGATAAGGAATAGCCAACGGAACGTATTAAGGTTAGGAATAGCCGCCGCAACGTATTAAGATTAAGAAAAGCCGCCGCAACGTATTAAGATTAGCAATAGCTGCCGCAAAGTAATAAATTTAGGAATAGCCACCGCAACGCATCAAGATTAGGAATAGCCGCCGAAAGGTATTAAGATTAGGAATAGCCAACGTAACGTAATAAGACTAGGAATAGGCTCCGCAACGTATTAAGATTAGGAATACCCGCCGCAATTTATTAAAATTAGGTATAGCCGCCGCAACGTATTAAGAATAGGAATAGCCGCCGCAATGTATTAAGATTAGGAATAGCTACCGCAACGTAATAAGACTAGGAATAGCCAGCACAACGTATTAAGATTCGGAATAGCCGCCGCAAAGTTTTAAGATTAGGAAAAGCCGCAGCAACGTATTAATATTAGGAAGAGCCGCGGCAAAGTATTACGATTAGGAAAAACCAACGGAACGTATTAAGGTTAAGAATAGCCGCCGCAACGTATTAAAATTAAGAATAGCCGCCACAACGTATTAAGTTTAGGAATAGCTGCCGCAAGGTATCAAGATTAGGAATAGCCTTCGCAATGTTTTAAGATTAGGAATAGCCACCGCAACGCAATAAGACTAGAAATTGCTGCCGCAACGTATTAAGATTAGGATTAGCCGCCGCAACGTTTTAAGATTAGGAAAAACCGCCGCAACGTATTAAGATTAGGAATAGCCGCCGCAACGTATTGAGATTAGGAATAGCCAACGAAACGTATTAAGGTTGGGAATAGCCTCCGCAACGCATTAAGATTAAGAATAGCCGCCACAACGTATTAAGATTAGGAATACCCACCGCAACGTATTAAGACTAGGAATAGCCGCCGCAATGTATTAAGATTAAGAATAGCCGCCACAACGTATTAAGATTAGGAATAGCCACCGCAACGTATTAAGACTAGGAAAAGCCGCCGCAATGTATTAAGATTAGGAATAGCCGCCCTAACGTATTAAGATTAGGAAAAGTCAACGGAATTATCAAGATTAGGGATAACCGCCGCAATGTATTAAGATTAGGAGTAGCCGCCGCAACGTTTTAAGATTAGGAAAAACCGCCGCAATGTAATAAGATTAGGGAAAGCCATCGCAACGTATTAAGATCAGGAATAGCCGGCGCAATGTATTAAGATTAGGAATAGCCACCGCAACGTAATAAGACTAGGAAGAGCCGCCGCAGCAAATTAAGATTAGGAATAGCCGCCGCAACGTATTTAGATTAAGAATAGCCAACGGAACGCATTAAGGTTAGGAATAGCCGCCGCAACGTATTAAGATTAAGAATAGCCGCCGCAAAGTATTAATATTAGGAATAGCCGCCGCAACGTAATAAGTTTAGGAATAGCCGCCGCAACGTATCAAGATTAGGAATAGCCGCCGCAATGTATTGAGAATAGGAATAGCCACCGCAAGCTTTTAAGATTAGGAATAGCCACCGCAACGTTTTATGATTAGGAAAAGCCGCCGCAACGTATTAAGATTAGGAATAACCGCCGCAACCTATTAAGATTAGGAATAGCCGATGCAACGTATTAAGATAAAGAAAAACCGCCGCAACGTATTAAGATTAGGAATAGCCGCAACAACGTATTAAGAATAGGAATACCCGCCGCGGTGTATAAAGATTAGGTATAGCCACCGCAACATGTTAATGTTAGGAGTAGCCGTGGTAATATTGCGGGAGTAGATCAGCTGCATTTTTGGAAGCCGGTCATTAACCTTTGTGCGCAGGGAATTGTACAGGCGGGGAATTGTAAAGACAGCGGATAATTCCCTTCGCAGTAAATTTAAACATTTTTATTAATATAACCAGCGCAATTTATTAAGAATAGGTATAGCCGCCGCAATGTATTAAGATTAAGTATAGTCGCCGCAACTTATTAAAATTAAGAATAGCCGCAGTAGAATAGTGTGAGTAGATCAGCTGCATTTTTGGGAGCCGGTCATTAACCTTTCCGCGTAGGGAAAAGTACAGGCAGCGCGCACATGAATTGTACAGGCGGGGAATTTTACAGGCAGCGGATAATTTCCTTCGCAGTGAGTTTCAACATTTTTATTAATATAACCAGCGCAATTCATTAAGATTAGTTATAGCCGCATTGGATTAAGATTAGTTATAGCCGAAGCAACGTGTTAAGATTAGGAATAGGCGCCGCAATGTATTAAGATTAGGAATAGCCACCGCAACGTAATAAGACTAGGAATTGCCGCCGCAGCGTATTAAGATTAGGAATAGCCGCCGCAACGTAATAAGACTAGGAATTGCCGCCGCAACGTATTAAGATTAAGAATAGCCGCCGCAAGGTTTTAAGATTAGGAAAAGCGCCGCAACGTATTGGGATAAGGAATAGCCAACGGAACGCATTAAGATTAGGAATAGCCGCCGCAACGTATTAAGATTAGGAAAAACCAACGGAACGTATTAAGGTTAAGAATAGCCGCCGCAATCTATTAAAATTAAGAATAGCCGCCACAACGTAATAAGACTAGGAATTGCCGCCGCAACGTATTAGGATTAAGAATAGCCGCCGCAAGGTTTTAAGATTAGGAAAAGCCGCCGCAACGTATTGGGATCCGGAATAGCCCACGGAACGTATTAAGATTAGGAAGAGCCGCCGCAACTTATTAAGATTAGGAAAAACCAAAGAAACGTAATAAGGTTAAGAATAGCCGCCGCAACCTATTAAAATTAAGAATAGCCGCCACAACGTAATAAGACTAGGAATCGCCGCCGCAATGTATTAAGATTAGGAATAGCCACCGCAACGTAATAAGACTAAGAATTGACGCCGCAAGGCTTTAAGATTAGGAAAAGCCGCCGCAACGTATTAGGATAAGGAGTAGCCAACGGAACGTATTAATATTAGGAATAGCCGCCGCAACGTATTAGGATAAGGAATAGCCAACGGAACGTATTAAGATTAGGAATAGCCGCCGCAACGTATTAGGATTAGGAAAAGCCCCCGCAAGGCTTTAAGATTAGGAAAAGCCGCCGCAACGTATTAGGATAAGGAATAGCCAACGGAACGTATTAATATTAGGAATAGCCGCCGCAACGTATTAGGATATGGAATAGCCAACGGAACGTATTAAGGTTAGGAATAGCCGCCGCAACGTATTAAGATTAAGAAAAGCCGCCGCAACGTATTAAGATTAGCAATAGCTGCCGCAAAGTAATAAGTTTAGGAACAGCCGCCGCAACGCATCAAGATTAGGTATAGCCGCCGCAACGTATTAAGATTAAGAATAGCCGCCGCAATGTATTGAGAATAGGAATAGCCACCGCAAGCTTTTAAGATTAGGAATAGCCACCGCAACGTTTTAAGATTAGGAAAAGCCGCCGCAACGTATTAAGATTAGGAATAACCGCCGCAACGTATTAAGATTAGGAAAAGCCAACGGAACGTTTTAAGGTTAATAATAGCCGCCGCAACGTATTAAAATTAAAAATAGCCGCCACAACGTAATAGGACTAGGAATTGACGCCGCAACGTATTAAGATTAAGAATAGCCGCCGCAATGTATTGAGAATAGGAATAGCCACCGCAAGCTTTTAAGATTAGGAATAGCCACCGCAACGTTTTAAGATTAGGAAAAGCCGCCGCAACGTATTAATATTAGGAATAGCCTCCGCAACGTAATAAGTTTAGGAATAGCCGCCGCAACGTATCAAGATTAGGAATAGCCGCCGCAATGTATTGAGAATAGGAATAGCCACCGCAAGCTTTTAACATTAGGAATAGCCACCGCAACGTTTTAAGATTAGGAAAAGCCGCCGCAACGTATTAAGATTAGGAATAACCGCCGCAACCTATTAAGATTAGGAATAGCCGCTGCAACGTATTAAGATAAAGAAAAACCGCCGCAACGTATTAAGATTAGGAATAGCCGCAACAACGTATTAAGAATAGGAATACCCGCCGCGGTGTATAAAGATTAGGTATAGCCACCGCAACATGTTAATGTTAGGAGTAGCCGCGGTAATATTGCGGGAGTAGATCAGCTGCATTTTTGGAAGCCGGTCATTAACCTTTGCGCGCAGGGAATTGTACAGGCGGGGAATTGTACAGACAGCGGATGATTCCCTTCGCAGTAAATTTAAGCATTTTTATTAATATAACCAGCGCAATTTATTAAGAAAAGGTATAGCCGCCGCAATGTATTAAGATTAAGTATAGTCGCCGCAACTTATTAAAATTAAGAATAGCCGCAGTAGAATAGTGTGAGTAGATCAGCCGCATTTTTGGGAGCCGGTCATTAACCTTTCCGCGTAGGGAAAAGTACAGGCAGCGCGCACATGAATTGTACAGGCGGGGAATTTTACAGGCAGCGGATAATTTCCTTCGCAGTGAGTTTCAACATTTTTATTAATATAACCAGCGCAAATCATTAAGATTAGGTATAGCCGCATTGGATTAAGATTAGTTATAGCCGAAGCAACGTGTTAAGATTAGGAATAGGCGCCGCAATGTATTAAGATTAGGAATAGCCACCGCAACGTAATAAGACTAGGAATTGCCGCCGCAGCGTATTAAGATTAGGAATAGCCGCCGCAACGTAATAAGACTAGGAATTGCCGCCGCAACGTATTAAGATTAAGAATAGCCGCCGCAAGGTTTTAAGATTAGGAAAAGCGACGCAACGTATTGGGATAAGGAATAGCCAACGGAACGCATTAAGATTAGGAAAAGCCGCCGCAACGTATTAGGATTAGGAAAAACCAACGGAACGTATTAAGGTTAAGAATAGCCGCCGCAATGTATTAAAATTAAGAATAGCCGCCACAACGTAATAAGACTAGGAAATGCCGCCGCAACGTATTAAGATTAGGAATAGCCGCCGCAAGGTTTTAAGATTAGGAAAAGCCGCCGCAACGTATTGGGATCCGGAATAGCCCACGGAACGTATTAAGATTAGGAAGAGCCGCCGCAACTTATTAAGATTAGGAAAAACCAAAGAAACGTAATAAGGTTAAGAATAGCCGCCGCAACGTATTAAAATTAAGAATAGCCGCCACAACGTAATAAGACTAGGAATTGCCGCCGCAATGTATTAAGATTAGGAATAGCCACCGCAACGTAATAAGACTAAGAATTGACGCCGCAAGGCTTTAAGATTAGGAAAAGCCGCCGCACAGTATTAGGATAAGGAATAGCCAACGGAACGTATTAATATTAGGAATAGCCGCCGCAACGTATTAGGATAAGGAATAGCCAACGGAACGTATTAAGATTAGGAATAGCCGCCGCAACGTATTAGGATTAGGAAAAGCCCCCGCAAGGCTTTAAGATTAGGAAAAGCCGCCGCAACGTATTAGGATAAGGAATAGCCAACGGAACGTATTAATATTAGGAATAGCCGCCGCAACGTATTAGGATAAGGAATAGCCAACGGAACGTATTAAGGTTAGGAATAGCCGCCGCAACGTATTAAGATTAAGAAAAGCCGCCGCAACGTATTAAGATTAGCAATAGCTGCCGCAAAATAATAAGTTTAGGAATAGCCGCCGCAACGCATCAAGATTAGGTATAGCCGCCGCAACGTATTAAGAATAGGAATAGCCACCGCAACGTAATAAGATTCGGAATAGCCGCCGCAAAATTTTAAGATTAGGAAAAACCGCAGCAACGTATTAAGATTAGGAAGAGCTGCGGCAAAGTATTAAGATTAGGAAAAACCAACGGAACGTATTAATGTTAAGAATAGCCGCCGCAACGTATTAAGAATAAGAATAGCCGCCACAACGTATTAAGTTTAGGAATAGCAGCCGCAACGTATCAAGATTAGGAATAGCCACCGCAACGTAATAAGACTAGGAATTGCTGCCGCAACGTATTAAGATTAGGAATAGCCCCCGCATAGTTTTAAGAATTGGAAAAGCCGCCGCAACGTATTAGGATAAGGAATAGCCGCCGCAACGTATTAAGATTAAGAAAAACCGCCGCAACCTATTAAGATTAGCAATAGCTGCCGCAAAGTAATAAGTTTAGGAATAGCCGCCGCAACGCATCAAGATTAAGTATAGCCGCCGCAACGTATTAAGAATAGGAATAGCCACCGCAACGTAATAAGACTAGGAATAGCCACCACAACGTATTAAGATTCGGAATAGCCGCCGCAAAATTTTAAGATTAGGAAAAGCCGCAGCAACGTATTAAGATAAGGAAGAGCTGCGGCAAAGTATTAAGATTAGGAAAAACCAACGGAACGTATTAATGTTAAGAATAGCCGCCGCAACGTATTAAGATTAAGAATAGCCGCCACAACGTATTAAGTTTAGGAATAGCAGCCGCAACGTATCAAGATTAGGAATAGCCACCGCAATGTATTGAGATTAGGAATAGCCGCCACAACGTAATAAGACTAGGAATTGCCGCCGCAATGTATTAAGATTAGGAATAGCCACCGCAACGTAATAAGACTAAGAATTGACGCCGCAACGTATTAAGATTAGGAATAGCCCCCGCAAGGTTTTAAGAATTGGAAAAGCCGCCGCAACGTATTAGGATAAGGAATAGCCAACGGAACGTATTAAGATGAGGAATAGCCGCCGCAACGTATTAGGATTAGGAATAGCCCCCGCAAGGCTTTAAGATTAGGAAAAGCCGCCGCAACGTATTAGGATCAGGAATAGCCAACGGAACGTATTAATATTAGGAATAGCCGCCGCAACGTATTAGGATAAGGAATAGCCAACGAAACGTATTAAGGTTAGGAATAGCCGCCGCAACGTATTAAGATTAAGAAAAGCCGCCGCAATGTATTAAGATTAGCAATAGCTGCCGCAAAGTAATAAGTTTAGGAATAGCCGCCGCAACGCATCAAGATTAGGTATAGCCGCCGCAACGTATTAAGAATAGGAACAGCCACCGCAACGTAATAAGGCTAGGAATAGCCACCACAACGTATTAAGATTCGGAATAGCCGCCGCAAAATTTTAAGATTAGGAAAAGCCGCAGCAACGTATTAAGATTAGGAAGAGCTGCGGCAAAGTATTAAGGTTAGGAAAAACCAACGGAACGTATTAATGTTAAGAATAGCCGCCGCAACGCATTAAGATTAAAAATTGCCGCCACAACGTATTAAGTTTAGGAATAGCAGCCGCAACGTATCAAGATTAGGAATAGCCACCGCAATGTATTGAGATTAGGAATAGCCACCGCAAGGTAATAAGATTAGGAATTGCTGCCGCAACGTATTAAGATTAGGAATAGCCGCCGCAACGTTTTAAGGTTAGGAAAAGCCGCCGCAACGTATTAAGATTAAGAATAGCCGCCACAACGTATTAAGATTAGGAATAGCCACCGCAACGTATTAAGACTAGGAATAGCTGCCGCAACGTATTAAGATTAGGAATAGCCTCAACGTTTTAAGATTAGGAAAAGCCGCCGCAATGTATTAAGATTAGGAATAGCCGCCGCAACGTTTTAAGATTAGGAAAAGCCGCAGCAATGTATTAAGATTAGGAAAAACCGCCGCAACGTATTAAGATCAGGAATAGCCGCCGCAATGTATTAAGATTAGAAATAGCCACCGCATTGTAATAAGACTAGGAATAGGCGCCGCAACGTATTAAGATTAGGAAAACCCGCCGCAAATTATTAAGATTAGGAATATACGCCGCAACGTATTAAGATTAGGATTAGTCAACGGAACGTATCAAGATTAGGAATAACCGCCGCAATGTATTAAGATTAGGAATAGCCGCCGCAACGTTTTAAGATTAGGAAAAGCCGCCGCAATGTATTAAGATTAGGAAAAACCGCCGCAACGTATTAAGATCAGGAATAGCCGCCGCAATGTATTAAGATTAGAAATAGCCACCGCAACGTAATACGACTAGGAATAGGCGCCGCAACGTATTAAGATTAGGAAAACCCGCCGCAATTTATTAAGATTAGGAATAGCCGCCGCAACGTATTAAGATTAGGAATAGTCAACGGAAAGTATCAAGATTAGGAATAACCACCGCAATGTATTAAGAGTAGGAATAGCCGCCGCAACGAATTAAGATCAGGAATAGCCGCCGCAATGTATTAAGATTAGGAATAGCCGCCGCAACGTATTAAGATTAGGAATAGTCAACGGAACGTATCAAGATTAGGATTAGCCGCCGCAACGTTTTAAGATTAGGAAAAGCCGCCCCAAGGTATTAAGATTAGGAAAAGCCGCCGCAACGTATTAAGATCAGGAATAGTCGCCTCAATGTATTAAGATTAGGAATAGCCACCGCAACGTAATAAGACTAGGAATAGCCGCCGCAGCGTATTAAGATTAGGAATAGCCGCCGCAACGTATTAAGATTAGGAATAGCCAACGGAACGTATTAAGGTTAGGAATAGCCGCCGCAACGTATTAAGATTAAGAATAGCCGCCGCAGAATATGAATATTAGGAATAACCGCCGCAATGTATTAAGATTAGGATTAGCCGCCGCAACGTTTTAAGATTAGGAAAAGCCGCCCCAAGGTATTAAGATTAGGAAAAGCCGCCGCAACGTATTAAGATCAGGAATAGTCGCCTCAATGTATTAAGATTAGGAATAGCCACCGCAACGTAATAAGACTAGGAATAGCCGCCGCAGCGTATTAAGATTAGGAATAGCCGCCGCAACGTATTAAGATTAGGAATAGCCAACGGAACGTATTAAGGTTAGGAATAGCCGCCGCAACGTATCAAGATTATGAACAGCCGCCGCAATTTATTGAGAATAGGAATAGCCAGCGCAACGTAATAAGACTAGGAATTGCTGCCGCAACGTATTAAGATTAGGAATAGCCGCCGCAACGTTTTAAGATTAGGAAAAGCCGCCGCAACGTATCAAGATTAAGAATAGCCACCGCAATGTATTAAGATTAGGAATAGCCACCGTAACGTATTAAGTTTAGGAATAGCTGCCGCAACGTATCAAGTTTAGGAATAGCCACCGCAATGTATTAAGATTAGGAATAGCCACCGCAACTTAATAAGACTAGGAATTGCTGCCGCAACGTATAAAGATTAGGAATAGCCGCCGCAACGTTTTAATATTAGGAATAGCCACCGCAATGTATTAAAATTAGGAACAGCCACCGCAACGTATTAAGTTTAGGAATAGCTGCCGCAACGTATCAAGATTAGGAATAGCCACCGCAATGTATTAATATTAGGAATAGCCACCGCAACGTAATAAGACTAGGAATTGCTACCGCAACGTATTAAGATTAGGAATAGCCGCCGCAACGTTTTAAGATTAGGAAAAGCCGCCGCAACGTATCAAGATTAGGAATAGCCACCGCAATTTATTAAGATTAGGAAAAACCGCCGCAACGTATTAAGATTAGGAAAAGCCGCCGCAATGTATTAAGATTAGGACAAACTGCCGCAAGGTATTAAGATCAGGAATAGCCGCCGCAATGTATTAAGATTAGGAATAGCCACCGCAACGTAATAAGACTAGGAATAGGCGCCGCAACGTATTAAGATTAGGAAAACCCGCCGCAATTTATTAAGATTAGGAATAGCCGCCGCAACGTATTAAGATTAGGAATAGTCAACGGAACGTATCAAGATTAGGAATAACCGCCGCAATGTATTAAGATTAGGAATAGCCGCCGCAACGTATTAAGATCAGGAATAGCCGCCGCAATGTATTAAGATTAGGAATAGCCGCCGCAACGTATTAAGATTAGGAATATTCAACGGAACGTATCAAGATTAGGAATAACCGCCGCAATGTATTAATATTAGGATTAGCCGCCGCAACGTTTTAAGATTAGGAAAAGCCGCCGCAAGGTATTAAGATTAGGAAAAGCCTCCGCAACGTATTACGATCAGGAATAGCCGCCGCAATGTATTAAGATTAGGAATAGCCACCGCAACGTAATAAGACTAGGAATTGCTGCCGCAACGTATAAAGATTAGGAATAGCCGCCGCAACGTTTTAAGATTAGGAATAGCCACCGCAATGTATTAAAATTAGGAACAGCCACCGCAACGTATTAAGTTTAGGAATAGCTGCCGCAACGTATCAAGATTAGGAATAGCCACCGCAATGTATTAATATTAGGAATAGCCACCGCAACGTAATAAAACTAGGAATTGCTGCCGCAACGTATTAAGATTAGGAATAGCCGCCGCAACGTTTTAAGATTAGGAAAAACCGCCGCAACGTATCAAGATTAGGAATAGCCACCGCAATGTATTAAGATTAGGAAAAACCGCCGCAACGTATTAAGATTAGGAAAAGCCGCCGCAATGTATTAAGATTAGGACAAAGTGCCGCAACGTATTAAGATCAGGAATAGCCGCCGCAATGTATTAAGATTAGGAATAGCCACCGCAACGTAATAAGACTAGGAATAGGCGCCGCAACGTATTAAGATTAGGAAAACCCGCCGCAATTTATTAAGATTAGGAATAGCCGCCGCAACGTATTAAGATTAGGAATAGTCAACGGAACGTATCAAGATTAGGAATAACCGCCGCAATGTAATAAGATTAGGAATAGCCGCCGCAACGTATTAAGATCAGGAATAGCCGCCGCAATGTATTAAGATTAGGAATAGCCGCCGCAACGTATTAAGATTAGGAATAGTCAACGGAACGTATCAAGATTATGAATAACCGCCGCAATGTATTAATATTAGGATTATCCGCCGCAACGTTTTAAGATTAGGAAAAGCCGCCGCAAGGTATTAAGATTAGGAAAAGCCACCGCAACGTAATAAGACTAGGAATTGCTGCCGCAACGTATAAAGATTAGGAATAGCCGCCGCAACGTTTTAAGATTAGGAATAGCCACCGCAATGTATTAAAATTAGGAACAGCCACCGCAACGTATTAAGTTTAGGAATAGCTGCCGCAACGTATCAAGATTAGGAATAGCCACCGCAATGTATTAATATTAGGAATAGACACCGCAACGTAATAAGACTAGGAATTGCTGCCGCAACGTATTAAGATTAGGAATAGCCGCCGCAACCTTTTAAGATTAGGAAAAACCGCCGAAACGTATTAAGATTAGGAAAAGCCGCCGCAATGTATTAAGATTAGGACAAACTGCCGCAACGTATTAAGATCAGGAATATTCGCCGCAATGTACTAAGATTAGGAATAGCCACCGCAACGTAATAAGACTAGGAATAGGCGCCCCAACGTATTAAGATTAGGAATAGTCGACGGAACGTATCAAGATTAGGAATAACCGCCGCAATGTATTAAGATTAGGAATAGCCGCCGCAACGTATTAAGATCAGGAATAGCCGCCGCAATGTATTAAGATTAGGAATAGCCGCCGCAACGTATTAAGATTAGGAATAGTCAACGGAACGTATCAAGATTAGGAATAACCGCCGCAATGTATTAATATTAGGATTAGCCGCCGCAACGTTTTAAGATTAGGAAAAGCCGCCGCAAGGTATTAAGATTAGGAAAAGCCTCCGCAACGTATTACGATCAGGAATAGCCGCCGCAATGTATTTAGATTAGGAATAGCCACCGCAACGTAATAAGACTAGGAATTGCTGCCGCAACGTATAAAGATTAGGAATAGCCGCCGCAACGTTTTAAGATTAGGAATAGCCACCGCAATGTATTAAAATTAGGAACAGCCACCGCAACGTATTAAGTTTAGGAATAGCTGCCGCAACGTATCAAGATTAGGAATAGCCACCGCAATGTATTAATATTAGGAATAGACACCGCAACGTAATAAGACTAGGAATTGCTGCCGCAACGTATTAAGATTAGGAATAGCCGCCGCAACGTTTTAAGATTAGGAAAAACCGCCGAAACGTATTAAGATTAGGAAAAGCCGCCGCAATGTATATTAGGACAAACTGCCGCAACGTATTAAGATCAGGAATATTCGCCGCAATGTACTAAGATTAGGAATAGCCACCGCAACGTAATAAGACTAGGAATAGGCGCCCCAACGTATTAAGATTAGGAATAGTCAACGGAACGTATCAAGATTAGGAATAACCGCCGCAATGTATTAAGATTAGGAATAGCCGCCGCAACGTATTAAGATCAGGAATAGCCGCCGCAATGTATTAAGATTAGGAATAGCCGCCGCAACGTATTAAGATTAGGAATAGTCAACGGAACGTATCAAGATTAGGAATAACCGCCGCAATGTATTAATATTAGGATTAGCCGCCGCAACGTTTTAAGATTAGGAAAAGCCGCCGCAATTTATTAAGATTAGGAATAGCCGCCGCAACGTATTAAGATTAGGAATAGTCAACGGAACGTATCAAGATTAGGAATAACCGCCGCAATGTATTAAGATTAGGAATAGCCGCCGCAACGTATTAAGATCAGGAATAGCCGCCGCAATGTATTAAGATTAGGAATAGCCGCCGCAACGTATTAAGATTAGGAATAGTCAACGGAACGTATCAAGATTAGGAATAACCGCCGCAATGTATTAAGATTAAGATTAGCCGCCGCAACGTTTTAAGATTAGGAAAAGCCGCCGCAAGGTATTAAGATTAGGAGAAGCCGCCGCAACGTATTACAATCAGGAATAGCCACCGCAATGTATTAAGATTAGGAATAGCCACCGCAACGTAATAAGACTAGGAATAGCCGCCGCAGCGTATTAAGATTAGGAATAGCCGCCGCAACGTATTAAGATTAGGAATAGCCCACGGAACGTATTAAGATTAGGAAAAGCCGCCGCAAGGTATTAAGATTAGGAAAAGCCGCCGCAACGTATTACGATCAGGAATAGCCGCCGCAATGTATTAAGATTAGGAATAGCCACC
The DNA here is from genome assembly GCF_964194025.1 of Convolutriloba macropyga. Taxonomy (NCBI): domain Eukaryota; kingdom Metazoa; phylum Xenacoelomorpha; order Acoela; family Convolutidae; genus Convolutriloba; species Convolutriloba macropyga. Next base: position 68,505,899 of record NC_134472.1, read on the forward strand.
GCAACGTAATAAGACTAGGAATAGCCGCCGCAATGTATTAAGATTAGGAATAGCCACCGCAACGTAATAAGACTAGGAATTGCTGCCGCAACGTATTAAGATTAGGAATAGCCGCCGCAACGTTTTAAGATTAGGAAAAGCCGCCGCAAGGTATTAAGATTAGGAGAAGCCGCCGCAATGTATTAAGATTAGGAATAGCCACCGCAATGTATTAAGATTAGGAATAGCCACCGCAACGTAATAAGACTAGGAATAGCCGCCGCAGCGTATTAAGATTAGGAATAGCCGCCGCAACGCATTAAGATTAGGAATAGCCCACGGAACGTATTAAGATTAGGAAAAGCCGCCGCAAGGTATTAAGATTAGGAAAAGCCGCCGCAACGTATTACGATCAGGAATAGCCGCCGCAATGTATTAAGATTAGGAATAGCCACCGCAACGTAATAAGACTAGGAATAGCCGCCGCAATGTATTAAGATTAGGAATAGCCACCGCAACGTAATAAGACTAGGAATTGCTGCCGCAACGTATTAAGATTAGGAATAGCCGCCGCAACGTTTTAAGATTAGGAAAAACCGCCGAAACGTTTTAAGATTAGGAAAAGCCGCCGCAATGTATTAAGATTAGGACAAACTGCCGCAACGTATTAAGATCAGGAATATTCGCCGCAATGTACTAAGATTAGGAATAGCCACCGCAACGTAATAAGACTAGGAATAGGCGCCCCAACGTATTAAGATTTGGAAAACCCGCCGCAATTTATTAAGATTAGGAATAGCCGCCGCAACGTATTAAGATTAGGAATAGTCAACGGAACGTATCAAGATTAGGAATAACCGCCGCAATGTATTAAGATTAGGAATAGCCGCCGCAACGTATTAAGATCAGGAATAGCCGCCGCAATGTATTAAGATTAGGAATAGCCGCCGCAACGTATTAAGATTAGGAATAGTCAACGGAACGTATCAAGATTAGGAATAACCGCCGCAATGTATTAAGATTAAGATTAGCCGCCGCAACGTTTTAAGATTAGGAAAAGCCGCCGCAAGGTATTAAGATTAGGAGAAGCCGCCGCAACGTATTACAATCAGGAATAGCCACCGCAATGTATTAAGATTAGGAATAGCCACCGCAACGTAATAAGACTAGGAATAGCCGCCGCAGCGTATTAAGATTAGGAATAGCCGCCGCAACGTATTAAGATTAGGAATAGCCCACGGAACGTATTAAGATTAGGAAAAGCCGCCGCAAGGTATTAAGATTAGGAAAAGCCGCCGCAACGTATTACGATCAGGAATAGCCGCCGCAGTGTATTAAGATTAGGAATAGCCACCGCAACGTAATAAGACTAAGAATAGCCGCCGCAATGTATTAAGATTAGGAATAGCCACCGCAACGTAATAAGACTAGGAATAGCCGCCGCAGCGTATTAAGATTAGGAATAGCCGCCGCAACGTAATAAGTTTAGGGATAGCCGCCGCAACGTATCAATATTATGAACAGCCGCCGCAATGTATTGAGAATAGGAATAGCCAGCGCAACGTAATAAGACTAGGAATTGCTGCCGCAACGTATTAAGATTAGGAATAGCCGCCGCAACGTTTTAAGATTAGGAAAAGCCGCCGCAACGTATCAAGATTAGGAATAGCCACCGCAATGTATTAAGATTAGGAATAGCCACCGCAACGTATTAAGTTTAGGAATAGCTGCCGCAACGTATCAAGATAAGGAACAGCCACCGCAATGTATTAAGATTAGGAATAGCCACCGCAACGTAATAAGACTAGGAACTGCTGCCGCAACGTATAAAGATTAGGACTAGCCGCCGCAACGTTTTGAGATTAGGAATAGCCACCGCAATGTATTAGGATTAGGAACAGCCACCGCAACGTATTAAGTTTAGAAATAGCCACCGCAACGTATTAAGTTTAGGAATAGCTGCCGCAACGTATAAAGATAAGGAATAGCCAACGCAATGCATTAAGATTAGGAATAGCCACCGCAACGTAATAAGACTAGGAATTGCTGCCGCAACGTATTAAGACATGGAATAGCCGCCGCAATGTTTTAAGATTAGGAAAAGCCGCCGCAACGTAATAAGATTAGGAATAGCCGCCGCATCGTATTGAGATTAGGAATAGCCAACAAAACGAATTAAGGTTGGGAATAGCCGCCACAAGGTATTAAGATTAGGAAAAACCGCCGCAACGTATTAAGATTAGGAATAGCCGCCGCAACGTATTGACATTAGGAATAGCCAACGAAACGTATTAAGGCTGGGAATAGCCGCCGCAACGTATTAAGATTAAGAATAGCAGCCACAACGTATTAAGATTAGGAATAGCCACCGCAACGTATTAATACTAGGAATAGTCGCCGCAATGTATTGAGATTAGGAATAGCCGCCGCAACGTTTTAAGATTAGGAAAAGCCGCCGCAACGTATTAAGATTAGGAATAGCCGCCGCAACGTATTAAGATTAGGAATAGTCAACGGAACGTATCAAGATTAGGAATAACCGCCGCAATGTATTAAGATTAGGAAAAGCCACCGCAACGTTTTAAGGTTAGGAAAAGCCGCCGCTATGTATTAAGATTAGGAAAAGCCGCCGCAACGTATTAAGGTCAGGAATAGCCGCCGCAATGTATTAAGATTAGGAATAGCCACCGCAACGAAATAAGACTAGGAATAGCCGCCGCAGCGTATTAAGATTAGGAATAGCCGCCGCAACGTATTAAGATTAGGAATAGCCAACGGAACGTATTAAGGTTAGGAATAGCCGCCGCAAAGTAATAAGATTAAGAATAGCCGCCGCAAAATGTTAATATTAGGAACAGCCGCCGCAACGTAATAAGTTTAGGAATAGCCGCCGCAACGTATCAAGATTAGGAATAGCCGCCGCAATGTATTGAGAATAGGAATAGCCACCGCAACGTAATAAGACTAGGAATAGCCGCCGCAACCTATTAAGATTAGGAATAGCCACCGCAAGGTTTTAAGATTAGGAAAAGCCGCCGCAACGTATTAAGATTAGGAATAAACGCCGCAACGTATTAAGATTGGGAATAGCCGCTGCAACGTATTAAAAAAAAGAATAACCGCCGCAACGTATTAAGATTAGGAAGAGCCGCAACAACGTATTAAGAATAGGAATACCCGCCGCAGTGTATAAAGATTAGGTATAGCCACCGCAACATGTTAAGATTAGGAGTAGCCGCAGTAGTATTGTGGGAGTAGATCAGCTGCATTTTTGGAAGCCGGTCATCAACCTTTGAGCGCAGGGAATTGTAAAGGCGGGAAATTGTACAGGCAGCGCACAGGGGAATTTTACAGGCGGGGAATTGTACAGACAGCGGATAATTCCCTTTGCAGTAAATTTTTATTAACATAAATAGCGCAATGTATTAAGATTAGGTATAGCCGCCGCTATGTATTAAGATTAGGAATAGCCGCCGCAACGTTTTAAGATTAGGAAAAGCCGCCGCAACGTATTAAGATTAGGAATAGCCGCCGCAACGTATTGAGATTAGGAATAGCCAACAAAACGTATTAAGGTTGGGAATAGCCGCCGCAACGTATTAAGATTAAGAATAGCAGCCACAACGTATTAAGATTAGGAATAGCCTCCGCAACGTTTTAAGATTAGGAAAAGCCGCCGCAACGTATTAAGATTAGGAATAGCCGCCGCAACGTATTGAGATCAGGAATAGCCAACAAGACGTATTAAGGTTGGGAATAGCCGCTGCAACGTTTTAAGATTAGGAATAGCCGCCACAACATATTAAGATTAGGAATAGCCAGCGCAACGTAATAAGACTAGGAATTGCTGCCGAAACGTATTAAGAATAGGAATAGCCGCCGCAACGTTTTAAGATAAGGAAAAGAGGCCGCAACGTATCAAGATTAGGAATAGCCACCGCAATGTATTAAGATTAGGAATAGCCACCGCAACGTAATAGGACTAGGAATTGCTGCCGCAACGTATTAAGGTATGGAATAGCCGCCGCAACGTTTTAAGATTAGGAAAAACCGCCGCAACGTATTAAGATTAGGAATAGCCGCCGCAACGTATTGAGATTAGGAATAGCCAACAAAACGTATTAAGGTTGGGAATAGCCGCCGCAACGTATTAAGATTAGGAATAGCCGCCACAACGTATTAAGATTAGGAAAAGCCGCCGCAACGTATTAAGATTAGGAATAGCCGCCGCAACGTATTGTGATTAGGAATAGCCAACGAAACGTATTAAGGTTGGGAATAGCCGCCGCAACATATTAAGATTAAGAATAGCAGCCACAACCTATTAAGATTGGGAATAGCCACCGCAACGTATAAAGACTAGGAATAGTTGCCGCAATGTATTAAGATTAGGAATAGCCGCCGCAACGCTTTAAGATTAGGAAAAAATTCCGCAACTTTTTAAGATTAGGAATAGCCGCCGCAACGTATTAAAATTAGGAATAGCAGCCACAACCTATTAAGATTAGGAATAGCCACCGCAACGTATCAAGACTAGGAATAGTTGCCGCAATGTATTAAGATTAGGAATAGCCGCCGCAACGTTTTAAGATTAGGAAAAAATTCCGCAACGTATTAAGGTTAGGAATAGCCGCCGCAACGTATTAAGATTAGGAATAGTCAACGGAACGTATCAAGATTAGGAATAACCACCGCAATGTATTAAGATTAAGAATAGCCGCCACAACGTATTAAGATTAGTAAAAGCCGCCGCAATGTATTAAGATTAGGAAAAACCGCAGCAACGTATTAAGTTCAGGAATAGCCGCCGCAATGTATTAAGATTAGGAATAGCCACCGCAACGTAATAAGACTAGGAATAGCCGCCTCAGCGTATTAAGATTAGGAATAGCCGCCGCAACGTATTAAGATTAGGAATAGCCAACGGAACGTATTAAGGTTAGGAATAGCCGCCGCAACGTATTAAGATTAAGAATAGCCGCCGCAAAATATTAATATTAGGAATAGCCGCCGCAACGTAATAAGTTTAGGAATAGCCGCCGCAACGTATCAAGATTAGGAATAGCCGCCGCAATGTATTGAGAACAGGAATAGCCACCGCAACGTAATAAGACTAGGAATAGCCGCCGAAACCTATTAAGATTAGGAATAGCCACCGCAACGTTCTAAGATTAGGAAAAGCCGCCGCAACGTATTAAGATTAGGAATAACCGCCGCAACGTATTAAGATTGGGAATAGCCGCTGCAACGTATTAAGATTAGGAATAGCCGCAACAACGTATTAAGAATAGGAATACCCGCCGCAGTGTATAAAGATTAGGTATAGCCACCGCAACATGTTAAGATTAGGAGTAGCCGCAGTAATATTGTGGGAGTAGATCAGCTGCATTTTTGGAAGCCGGTCATCAACCTTTGCGCGCAGGGAATTTTGCAGGCGGGGAATTGTACAGGCAGCGCACAGGGGAATTGTACAGGCGGGGAATTGTACAGACAGCGGATAATTCCCTTCGCAGTAAATTTAAACATTTTTATTAATATAACCAGCGCAATGCATTAAGATTAAGTATAGCCGCCGCAATGTATTAAGATTAGGTATAGTCGCCGCAACTTATTAAAATTAAGAATAGCCGCAGTAGAATAGTGTGAGTAGATCAGCCGCTTTTTTGGGAGCCAGTCATTAACCTTTCCGCGTAGGGAATTGTACAGGCAGCGCGCACATGAATTGTACAGGCGAGGAATTTTACGGGCAGCGGATAATTTCCTTCGCAGTGGGTTTCAACATTTTTATTAATATAACCAGCGCAAATTATTAAGAATAGGTACAGCCGCATTGGATTAAGATTAGTTATAGCCGAAGGAACGTGTTAAGATTAGGAATAGCCGCCGCAATGTATTAAGATTTTTTATACCCACTAAAACTTGGTAAAATTGCAAATTTTTAAAAGAATGTATTATGAAGGTACAAAAAGACAGACACACTATAGATAAAGTACATTATAAATAATTTTAAACACAACAGAGAGCGCTCTCAATATGACAAGCAATTAAGTTGTTTACAAGTTCAGGGGTACAGTATGAATTCCATCAGAAAGCACTATTCGTTCAAGATAAAATTGTAAAAGTCCTATCTTTGTTTGTTCATAGGTAGCGACACAGTGGCTGATTATCCAAAATCCTTTATTTGTAGATGTTAAATAATTTCGTCCATCACTCGCCGATACATTTCCAATGGTCCATCTCCAGTTTCTTCCAATGTTTGTTTTTTAGTCTTTTGCTGCTGAATTTGAACATATCCGATCTGGCATCGTAGCAACAGTAAGTTTCGCTACAAAGACAAATCGTTTCTGTAGATCTAAACTTTTCCTTGAACAAACCCGGCTCACGCCTATCTTGCTTTTTATGTTTATCACAACATGTTCTCGGGAAGAAAATTTGTACGGCATAAGCTTTGAAAGAATCATCACAATCGTGTTCCCTCAGAGCTTCGAACTCTGCGTTTTTAGATGGACGAATGCAATTGCACAATTTATTGTGTGCTAGAGCTAAGTATAAGGAGTCAGTGTCCGTTCCTAACTTCCGTTTCTTAATACGTCCACATCCCAAATTTTATCAAAAAAACTGCCATAAAGCTCCAGCATACGTAGTTTTGCGTACTGAAGTATAAAAAAGCCGACTATTATTGGATCGCGGTGCTCAGTATTTGATTTTACAAGTTTAATTTTGTATAGTTTTTTCGACACATTGTTTGGTCTATTAAACACTTTCCCGTTGATTGCTTTGTGTGTCTTTTTATCGTTCAGGTATTTTGTCTCAGTATGTCTGCTTCTGTCCATGATCTGGTATCCACAGGAAGTGTTCTCTAACAATTTCATTGTTTCTGCTGCAACGCTTGATTCCAAGATTTTCATCTCCAGCTCTTCTAGCATCAACAACCACCTGGACAAAATTGTTGAAGCATTTTTTTGGGTTTGTACTGAACGAAGCGATAAATTTTGGTGCATTTCAGCCCAAGACTAAGGTAAAAGTTGAGTAAAGGTGTTATGACTGTTCCATTCTCCAACATGAAGCTTGAAATCAACATGCGTTGCGGTTGCTTGAGTAAATCCTTATCAATTGCTTAGTTCCTCATATAATCACCATTATCTGCTCGACTAACGTTGAAACTTTTAAAGATTGGTGGAAAATTCGAGAACTTTCATTTCAAACCATCTGGAACTTCGTGATCACACTGAACGTAACCAAACAGTTTATCTTCTATTATCTTAGCAAGTACAGATTCTTGAGTCAGAGGTTGTACGAACGGGAAACTGTTTTTCATGTGAGTTTTTACAGATTCATCGCCTTTGAGAGTTTCCCACCAGTCACATTCCCATATCTCAACAACTTTATATCTTTTGTTCCGTAAAAAGTCTAGTCTCAGTTCATCGTATTCCCGTTTTTAGAGCCCTCTCTGGTTCTCTTGCTCTTACATACTTGCTATTGCTTCCTGACATGCACAAATGTGAAAGTAACAAACCATTGCTTCAAATATAATTTTACAGTGAGCACAAATTCCGTCTACAATAAAACAACCGATCTTTTTCTGAATTCCCGTTGTGTAGTAACTTTCAATGGTGCAGTTATGACGCTGAGATTATGGGTACAACGTAACCATGTTCTCAAATTTCCTCGATTTATTTTGCCTAGCTTTGATTTTCTGAGTGTCTGAATCATATGCTCATCTATTAAAAAACCCAGAGGGCATTTCTTGACACATTGAGAAGGGGTAAAATTGACTATTGACTGGTGTCTATACCCACAATTTGTTTGTAAATGTTTTCTGAGTTTCGAATATATGTTTGGTTTGACCCACAACCGTTTTTCTAGTAAAGACAATAGAGGGACCACCGGTCATATCCTCGCTTATTTTATCATGTAAATCTTTGTCTACTTCAACGAAAGGATAAAATTTGTTATTATTTTTTGCATAGACAAAAATTCGCCAAATTAGATAGTGTGCAACCAAGTTTTAAAATATCAAATTTTTGTTATGATAAAATTCCGAAATTTTCTGCATCGCTTCTAGTGTCGGGACAACATCCTTGTTGTTATGCCACCTAATAAAGTTTAAAGTTGTCATTCGTTCCTGCTTGCACACACTTTTCGAGTTGTCAACTCCCGAGGGGGGCACTACCTTCAACCTAAACTTTTCAGAGCCTCATGTTTGGAAAGTCCACTATTCAATAATTTTGTGAAATCCGTAAATTCTTTCTCCAAGGGATTGTGATCTCTCAACTTACTCAAAAAACATTTGTAAGGGGGAAAGAAAGTTGCATCCAATTTGTGTGGTGAGGCGAACCATTCATAGGGGAAAAATTTTTTGGTCTAATTTGTCTTGTTAGCATTAATGAACGAAACTAGTGAAAATAACTAGTAAATAAGACTCGAAAAGATTCAGATCATATTTCCCGCTGTTGAATCCAAATACAGGTAAAGTGTTGACATAACGTTCAAAATGTTGTTGTAGTTCAAAAAGTTTATTTTTCTGAATTTGGAGGAATAAAGTTGACATATTAATTTTTTCTTCTTCGATATTTTGAAATTCAAACATTGGAGTACTCTCATTTTTCCTGCCATTCAACTTCTCAAAAAAAGAAGCCACTCTCGTTATTATTGCATTTTCAATGGAGGAAAATTTTGGCATCATTTCTGCTTTACTTTTGCTAGCTAGTTCTTCTAGTGTTTTAACAAAAGTTACAATCAATGTCTTGGGGTCTTTGTTGCATAGGAATATGGGTTCTTGTAATAAATTAGAGGAAATTGAAACAGAGATTGGTTATTGTTTTCCTATCCAAGTGGTTGTATTGGTATCTTTTAGTTAATTAGATGGGACGCAGATTGATTTGAAATCAAAAACAGCCATGTTTTTGAACAGTTTTTGATCATGCTCATATCTAATTCCAAATCCGCCAAGTTTATCGAACGAAGTTTCTCTCAAATCGTAAACAATCTTCGGATAAACGTGCTGTATCCTATTTTAACAAGATTTCACGTGACGATGGAAATTACCAGCACGCCTAATAAAAGTATTACAGTTAGGACAGCGAAATCGTTTGAAGAACGTGTTGATATCACCAAAATAGCAAATGTGGTTGTTGTAGCGCAGTAGATTAATGCTGTTCTCGTACATCTCAATAATTCTTCTTGCAAGTTCACCTACAAAATCCCCGTCCTCAATGTCAAAGTCATATATGGAAAAGTTGTGTTTTATAGCGTTTTCAACGAACACAAGGTGATCCATCGACACTCCTCTAAAGTTAATGGCGTCAGGACCAGACTCGAGGAGAAAGTCACTGAACAACTTAGCTGCGTTTGTTTCCAGCTCAGCTGATCCATACAAGTGAACACCTACAGCTCTAAACAAGCAAGGCAGTCCTTGTAGGTTTCTTCGTAACCATTCGTAACAAGACAATTTACATCTGATCTTATCAACAACTGTTCAGGTATAACAGCGTCTAATCATCCCATTTGGATATTGTTGAGAAAAGCGCAGAAAACTGTCACATTCGTGGTTAGTGTATTGCGCCATTTTGTATTTGCCATTTCTTGAGCACAAGTCTCAACCAAATCCATTTTCTCTACTCTATCCTAAGAGAAACTAAGTCCCTCTTAGAACACAATAAATGAGAATTCTCAAAGAAGGTGTTGATCTCTTGAGCAAAACTGTATCGGTAGTTATCTCTGTCCACATTTCGTAAAAACAATCCAAGAGCTAAACTAATTTTTGCAGCGCCATTAAACATTTCAAACACTTCCTTCAGTTTTTCATTAATTCTGCTGGGATCAAGTTTCGACATTTTGAAATTGAATACTCTATGTCTCCCATTCTCTATATCAGTATAGTCAAAGAAATGTTGACAGTCACTAAGTTCCTGCTGTAACTGTTCGTTGTTCTTATCCAATTCTTCCAATTCTAGAACTTCTTACAAGCATTCATTGGATTTGGTTCCAACTTTGTTCAATGTTCCGTGTTTTCGTCTCTTATGCTATTGAAAAGCATAAAAAATTGGAAATTCCTCCAAGCATATAGTGCACACTGTACTAAGCTTCTTATCTAGAGGAGCATGATGCTTTCGAGGTGGTAAATCCAGTCATATTTCCTCTTTGTATAGATATGTGGACACTTGGGACAATTTAAAGTCCCAATATCACAAGATTTTTTATAACGAGCCATTTGCAACTCCAAAACCATTTTTTCCGATCAACTGTATCTGTCCATCCACTGTATCTGAAAATAAAGTGAGAATGAATACAATTTTTTGTTTGTTGGTTAGAATAACTCGTATCACTCATTATTTCCATATAAGGAAATGACGTAATTTCTATTTTTACTAACATTACGAATTAAGAAAGTTATATACAATTGATGTTAACCTGATTATATTAAAAAGGACAATCCAATCAAATTTTAGTGTTCAGAAACTTGTTGTAAAAGTTAATGATAGGGTTTTGTTCATCTCGTTTTCTGTTTTAACATTTTTTTATTTTAATAGTTTAATACGTGAAATTTTGCTCATTTGTGAAACATGTTGATCAAAAATCACTTACAAATTTGGGAGAAAATTTACAAAAGTAATGAGGGTATACCTGATGCATACAAAATTGACGAAATCGATGTAGATTCATGATTTTTCACAATTTCTTGGATATTTTCACGAAATCCAACAGATTAATCCGATTTAGTAAAGGTCTTGAGAGTGCAACGTTCTGCAACATTTGAATATGAGGAGTTTATTTCAAAACAGTATTTCCATTTATCCTCAGAATTGCATGTAAGCAAATACGAACTGTTGTTTATTTTGAACTCCGTCCCCGATATATTGGAGCAGTACAGAAATTTTTCACAACCAAAATTTTTTCTTCTCCCAGACCCAATAACAATAACTTCTAATGCTTTGTATTTTCATTACTATTACAACAACTACAATTTAGTGGGAGTACGAATCAGGTTCGATATGTTCCTTGATCTGAAATTCGATGAATTGAAAAAAAGATTGTCAAAGCTTGATTTTTTTGGTAAATTATGTAACCTCATTTCAAATAAAATAGACCGAATAAAATAGACGAAAACTTGTGCGTATCCTTCATTTCCTACCCTGTTAATAAATTTTACCCAAAATTTGGATTTGACTTTCAGTTCTTCCAGAAATTTCAAGCTAAACATCACTCTCTCTCAAAAAATCTCCATCTTTGGTTACTGTTCTCTGATTGGATAAAGCACACTATATATAGAGGTTGTTGACTTTGACATTATCATTTGATCCGATCCAACTTCTTTGAAGACATCCTCGCTACTGTTTTTCACCATTGTTTTAACTACTCGTCAACACTTTATCCTGCCATCGATATCCAACATTCAAACTCTTTTTATTAAAAAATACTTACTTTAGTTAAACTTTTTTTTAAATCTAATTTAGATATTCTCTTTTCTTCCTAAAAGGTAAAATTTGCTTCCTCCTAACTTACTCTCCACTGATCACTTTTATCTCATTCTCAATTTGAATCTTGTTATCCAATCTCAAAACCTTCTAATAAAAGATCTCATTTATCATTTAATCTAAAATGGAGTTCACTGTTCAAAACAATAGCCTTCAGTACTCAGTTTCTTTCACTGAGTAGATTGCGTGGATAGGAGTTCGAGATTTATGAAACGGACTGTATGACGGACTTTACTCATTACTGTGTGGCACAATAATGAGCACTAGCGACAACAGTTTGATACTCATCATCAGGGACAGCTTTCAATCACAGAGAATCAGCTTGGAACACAAGCGATAGGCACGAAGTTGCTGTTGTTAGTGAACACCACTATCCTCACGTTAATGGATCTGATTTTCCCACTAATTACGAAGATGGAAGCATTCAGTGCACATTTTCGTGAGAGGGAGGGCAAACAGCTGGTTCACTACACCAAACAGCTGGTTCACTACACCGGAGGTGTGTCATGTATCAAGCCCTGAGGTGGAAAACAATCTTCTCCAAATAGTTTCAAGAGCTCATACTAGAGAACAAAGCGTTCTGAGTATCGATACTAGTACCACCTCGTCATTTAACAATCTGGGAAACTTTGATCCAGCGCAGTACTATGGATCTACTGATATGTCAACTACACCCTCGATGAAAACAACTTCGTTTGAGGAAAGAACAGCTCACAACTCTATCTTTTTGAGTGAAGTACCCAATAACCCAGTCACTGGTCAACCAACGCAATTACCTGGAAGAATTGAGCGACAAAGATGTTTCGGTAATGAAAATCAGAAATTGCCAGAATATGTTATTGAATCTCTTTTTGAAGGATTTCTATGTTCAGTTTTGTAAACTATGTTGTATTTGTTCATAAAAATATCAAAGTTGTTGAATGATTTTTAGGTGTTTCGTATTAAATTTACATTTTAATTATATGCATTTTTATCTACTTTTTTCAAGTTTTTCAGAAAGAATATTAACAGGAAAAGTTAGTTGATATTTTAAGTGCTTGGTTATTATTAAAAACTTTATTTTTCGACAATTAAGAAAAATGGCGAATTTAGTTTTGACATTAAAAAAATTTTAAATTTTTTTTTGATTAAATTTTTACAAAAAATGTCGAGAATAAGCTCGATTTTTAAAAAAGAATGGTTGTAAATAATCCGATTTTTAAGCTGCAAGAACAGACTCAAAACTTGTCATTTTAAAAATTATTAAATTTTTTGTTTTTTGCTTAAAATCATACCGTAAAACTAAGAAAAATGAGGAAAAAATTGCACATTTTGTACGCACAATTTGGTAATATTTTTCGATTTTTAACGAAAAAACTTAGGTTCTATTCTTGACTTTTATCAAAAAATTTTGTTTGAAAATTCGAGATTCAGCAAATAAAAAGAGTTCAAATTTCGACTTTTAGAATATACACTACATTTAAAACATAATATGAAAGCTGAATTACCCGATAAAAATTTGATATTTTTAAACAAAGATCTAGTAAACAATCAACAAATTTTATTAATTCACTCTCATACTTTGTGTTCTTAAGTGTCTGAATTCGGTCGAAGAGGTATGATCTCAATGTTTCTGTGCTTGCAATTCTTTGCTCAGCTCTCAGTAGATGTCTCTTGATATTCTTTCTACTCAAACTCTTCTTGGACACGCTGGGTAAATTTTCAACAAGTTTGTTTTCCGAATTATGTTGTACCGCTCTCTTCAATTGAGTAAAAGCAAGTCTTGTTTCGTCCATTGTATGATCAAATTGTATATTATCAAATTGTATATTGATCAAAATATTAAATTGTCAAGTTTTATACAAGGTGTATAAGCAGTCCACTGTCTAATATTGAAAAGATAAATCATTCATCTTTTGGAATTATTCATTAGTGGAGGATGAAAAGAGAATTATGTGTTGTGAACAATTTGTCAGAGCTCAAAAAGTAAGCAAGTAAGGTTCATAATCCTTAACCAATACGCAAATGAGCAAAGCTTTCTCGCAACTTTTTTTTAAATAAAAGTCAAGTAAAACTTGACACATAACTAATGTCATTCTGTAACCAATCTGATTTTGGAGTGATTCTTTTAAACTACTGTATAAGGAAGTAAATAAATTCAGATCAAAAAGTTCAACAAAAATTTCATTTGAAAAATGACACAGTTAAAGAGAAGGCAGCTCAGAAAAGTCCGCTGTTTTACTTGTTCTGAATAATTCAAACAGTATTACCCGCAAATGCAACACAGACACGCTAAACATCAAGATAAATAAGCTGCTCTAGTTCAAATGTTTGCTCAACTCAATTTTCTGACTAAGTTTCCTTATAAGAAATTTTTACAAAATGACGCAATTTAATTTTCCATATTTGGAAACGAAAGAAGAATAATGACATCATTACCAAAAAAAGGCGATCGGACACAATAGAGGGAATAAAATTATAAGTAAAATCAAATAATTTCCCTCTGTCAGATCAAGTTGATAAAATGTCTCTCTAAAGTCTCTCTGTTTTACTCGAGTGCCTCTTCTATGTTTACCGATTTTCAACCTAAAACTGGAACTGATTCGGTGCCCTTTCATATAAGATTTGGGAGATTTGCTGTGTCCCAGATTTTTAAAAATGGACCAAATTATTCTGAATCAACTTTCCAATTCTTCAAAAAAGATAACTCTGGAACCTTTGAGAATTACCAACAATTTCGAATTGGAGATTGCGAATTCAAAAAACTCTGTTTCCTCAAGAACAATATCCTGAATAGGGAGTTGAAACTAAGTGAGCACCCGGCTCAATTTGATAAGAATACATGTTTGGAGGATGTGCTGCAACGAGGTCACAAAGTCAGAGAGGTCAGCATAGGACGTACTAAACGAATATATGTGACTTTCTTTCAATACGTTCAGGAGAATGCAGCCTCCATTTATGTGCAGATTCGAGTCTTTTGTCGTGCAGAAAACAATGAGTTCAAGCAGGTGACCTATGTCAGCTACACTTTGGACAAGTTTAAGAAACTAATTCAATATTTGAATGACTTTTCTAACATTGAACAATGTGCATTTCAGTAATAATAGTTGTGTGATTTTGTAATATGTCTTTGTCTACTCTACAATAAAATTTTCATTTTCAAAGTCTTTGAACTGAGATTGAGTTGGGATATTGGTTGCTCAAGAAACGTTTTTTTGAGTCTCAGTGATAAGTCAAACTTTTTTCACGTTAGATTTCATTAGGAACTTAGAAGATATTCCTATACAGTTCTTGAAGCTCAAATTTTCCCAAATAAGAAACTAGAGTCCGAAATTTCAGAACTTAAGTGGGTTATTCATAACGGATTACGCAGAACAAGTCTTAAATATCGTTCAGATAAACAACAGGTTACCATTTCACAATTTCGTTGGAACGGATATTAGTGGAGTTTTCTGACAACTATTGATTTAAAAAAAGAATTGTACGAGAAATTACTAGAGCATCTCCCTACACTTTTATCTTATATTGAAAACTTTAAGAAAACTTACATTGACTTGGACGAAGGAACGAAAATTTGATGGATATTGTCATTCTTGTCAACATATTCAATTGTTATGGGAGCATACTTTCAATTTTTCCCAAAAACGAAAAACGCAAAAACTGTTTTTTTGTTTTTTAGCAGCCTGTATTAATTGGGTCGAAAATATAAATTTGGTAGAAATTTAGACTTTTAGAATATACACTACATATAAAACATAATATGAAAGCTGAATTACCCGATAAAAATTTGATATTTTTAAACAAAGATCTAGTAAACAATCAACAAATTTTATTAATTCACTCTCATACTTTGTGTTCTTAAGTGTCTGAATTCGGTCGAAGAGGTATGATCTCAATGTTTGTGTGCTTGCAATTCTTTGCTCAGCTCTCAGTAGATGTCTCTTGATATTCTTTCTACTCAAACTCTTCTTGGACACGCTGGGTAAATTTTCAACAAGTTTGATTTCCGAATTATGTTGTACCGCTCTCTTCAATTGAGTAAAAGCAAGTCTTGTTTCGTCCATTGTATGATCAAAAATCAAGTTTTATACAAGATGTATAAGCAGTCCACTGTCTAATATTGAAAAGATAAATCATTCATCTTTTGGAATTATTCATTAGTGGAGGATGAAAAGAGAATTATGTGTTGTGAACAATTTGTCAGAGCTCAAAAAGTAAGCAAGTAAGGTTTATAATCCTTAACCAATACGCAAATGAGCAAAGCTTTCTCGCAACTTTTTTTTTATAAAAGTCAAGTAAAACTTGACACATAACTAATGTCATTCTGTAACCAATCTGATTTTGGAGTGATTCTTTTAAACTACTGTATAAGGAAGTAAATAAATTCAGATCAAAATGTTCAACAAAAATTTCATTTGAAAAATGACACAGTTAAAGAGAAAGCAGCTCAGAAAAGTCCGCTGTTTTACTTGTTCTGAATAATTCAAACAGTATTACCCCCAAATGCAACACAGACACGCTAAACATCAAGATAAATAAGCTGCTCCAGTTCAAATGTTTGCTCAACTCAAGTTTCTGACTAAGTTTCCTTATAAGAATATTTTACAAAATGACGCAATTTAATTTTCCATATTTGAAAACGAAAGAAGAATAATGACATCATTACCAAAAAAAGGCGATCGGACACAATAGAGGGAATAAAATTACAATAAAGTCAAATAATTTCCCTCTGTCAGATCAAGTTGATATAATGTCTCTCTAAAGTCTCTCTGTTTTACTCGAGTGCCTCTTCTATGTTTACCAATTTTCAACCTAAAACTGGAACTGATTCGGTGCCCTTTTATATAGACTTTGGTTGTAACCCAAAAAGATTTGGGAGATTTGCTGTGTCCCAGATTTTTAAAAATGGACCAAATTATTCTGAATCAACTTTCCAATTCTTCAAAAAAGATAATTCTGGAACCTTTGAGAAGTACCAACAACTTCGAATTGGAGATTGCGAATTCAAAAAACTCTGTTTCCTCAAGAACAAAATCCTGAATAGGGAGTTGAAACTAAGTGAGCACCGGCTCAATTTGATAAGAATACATGAGTGGAGGACGTGCTGCAACGAGGTCACAAAGTCAGAGAGGTCAACATAGGACTTACTAAACGAATATATGTGACTTTCTTTCAATACGTTCAGGAGAATGCAGCCTCCATTTATGTGCAGATTCGAGTCTTTTGTCGTGAAGAAAACAATGAGTTCAAGCAGGTGACCTATGTCAGCTACACTTTGGACAAGTTCAAGAAACAAATTCAATATTTGAATGACTTTTCTAACATTGAACAATGTACATTTCAGTAATAATAGTTGTGTGATTTTGTAATATGTTTTTGTCTACTCTACAATAAAATTTTCATTTTCAAAGTCTTTGAACTGAGATTGAGTTGGGATATTGGTTGCTCAAGAAACGTTTTTTTGAGTCTCAGAGATAAGTCAAAGTTTTTTCACGTTAGATTTCGTTAGGAACTTAAAAGATATTCCTATACCGTTCTTGAAGCTCAAATTTTCCCAAATAAGAAACTAGAGTCCTAAATTTCAGAACTTAAGTGGGTTATTCATAAAGGATTACGCAGAACAAGTCTTAAATATCGTTCAGATAAACAACAAGTTACCATTTCACAATTTCGTTGGAACGGATATTAGTGGAGTTTTCTGACAACTATTGATTTAAAAAAAGAATTGTACGAGAAATTACTAGAGCATCTCCCTACACTTTTATCTTATATTGAAAACTTTAAGAAAACTTACATTGACTTGGACGAAGGAACGAAAATTTGATGGATATTGTCATTCTTGTCAACATATTCAATTGTTATGGGAGCATACTTTCAATTTTTCCCAAAAACGGAAAACGCAAAAACTGTTTTTTGTTTTTTAGCAGCCTGTATTATTTGGGACGAAAATATAAATTTGGTAGAAATGAACCGAAAAAAATCTTGATGGAGGACTTATTGGCTATGGAAATTCCTTTTTAGACTTTTTCTTTGCTAGATTGAAAATTTTTTCGATAACACTCTATACTACACTCTTCTGCTGGAACGGTTAAGACAACTACAAACAAGGGTCCAGGATACTGTTACATTTTACCAAATTTTCCAAGTTCATGTTTCTTGGGACATTTAACAGGGTTAATCTTCTGTGCTTTCATTAAGTTTTATCATCCTCAAACTTTCAAAATGCTAGACTGCTAATCATTTGTGTAATAATCCAATCTAGAAAAAACCCAAAGACTATAAACCTAATTTTCAAGCAAAATGAAACACTAAAAATTTACATGGGATTAATTGGAACAATGGAAAACTGGAATATACTGAGTTGTCATCAATCATTCACCAATTTTGTTCACCTACAACAGAATATTTTGCAAAAGGGTTAGAGATTCTAGATTATATTTGTTGTCCAAAAGTTTCCAAACGTCTCAACAACTCTGAAACTGACTGTGATTGTAGCAACTATCCGTATCAACACGAAAAGATATTTCACTGTGCAGAGAAGAAACTTAGACTCTTGGTTTTTTTGATAACGTATAATATTTGTAGTTTCTAATTGTATTTGTGATCGTTTTGTGATTAATTATGTTTATTTTACTACTTTTGAAATCAGATAAAAGTCGCATTCCCAGTTGAAAAATTGATTTTCCCCTAAAAATAATTTATAAATAAACGAGCATACAGATAACAGTTTAAACTGAGATAATTTTGTTTTTGATGATAATAGTCAGGAACGACAATCGTGGAACTGTTTTGGGCAGACTTGTAATTGACCTCTGGTGGTTTTTTTGTCCCAATTTTTTGTTATTGTGTTAAAATTAGCCTGCTGTATAGTAAAAATAACGTTTGCCGAAACTTGTGAACAAACAACAGTTTGGATTGCCATATTTTTCCGAGTACATTCGGTTGTATTTTACCTTTTCCTAAACTATGAACAAAAGAACTTTTACAAAAGAACGCATTTTTAATTCATTGTTGGGACCAGGTGGGTCTGGAAGATCTCATCTCATCCATGATTGGTTAAATACAGGAACTTTTCAACCCGACTTCGATAAAATTAACTATTTTTATCAACATTATCAATCACTTTACCGACTAATGTCCAAAAAGTTAAAAATATTCATTTTATTCAAGGAATTGACTTTGAATTCATTCAGAGTCTACACAAAAATGGAGTATTGTATTTGCTGATTTTTGATGAATCTTGTGAGAAAATCTCAAACTCGAAAGATTTTGTCAAAAATTCAACCGCTGGAAGACACAAAGGACTTAGTACAATATATATAAAGCACAATCTTTTTCATCAGAGTAGGTTGGGAAGAGATATTGAGTTACAAAATACTCATAGAGTTTTTTATTCAAGTCTCCTAGGGATGTTCTCAAAATTGACACTCTTAGTCAACAGCTCGAGTTAGGATCACAATTAAAAGATTGGTATACAAAAGCTAATTAGATCCCGTATGGTCATTTACTCATTGATCTGACTCCGAAAACAATGGATTCTCTTAGATTTTGCACGAACAGTGGTTCTATTTCCACTATTTTTTTCTCCCTAAAACGAAACAAGAAATTTTTTTTTGAACGATGAACACACAACATCTCTCTACATTGATAACGTTCCGAACGTATTCCCAGAACTTCAAGAAAATTTTCCTTAGATATTGTCGCAATGATTTCATTCAGTTTCTAAACAAATGCATAGTAAACCTCCTCGGAGGACAACTACGGGAAATACAAAAACAAGACGTAATAAAGTACAGAGACGAAATTCATCAACTCATGCTAAAAAGAACTAGAATGAAAAAAAAAGAAGAGAAATTTTAATTTCACGAAAAGGAATAGAGCTCATATCAATTTTGACACCATCTAACAATAATCGATTGTATTGAAATGGAGCAGTTCGTTTTGATTCTTGAACACCTTTACGAACAAAAAATTTAAAGTAAAAGTCAAAAACTTGGACCCTTTTGAGCAGAAACCAGTTTCTGTCCCAACACATTTGAACCCTGACTACAAGGAAATCAGCAACAGAACCAGAACAAAAAAACCGAATCAATTGTAGAACAAATTTTGATTTTGCTGTGAGTCCAGCTACCTCTCTCTGACACATTTTTGTCAGATGGAAGAGATACAGAAGAAGCTTTGGCATATTTTACATTTGCTTTAAAAAAAATAACGTTGATTTTACCGACATATATTACAAAATACTTGATGCTACCCGCATAAATCAGCTAAAAGTTAAAAACAAAGATGCCAAAGATTCCTGTTAAAGATTCCCACAAAAAGTATCGTCCTGCAACACGACTTTTCAAAAGCTTTCCAGCTTTTGCTAAGCAAAACAATGAGATTTGGTGTCTCGATCTGGCTTTTATGGATAAATTATCGGACTCTAATAATGGAGTGAAGTTTCTATTAGTATATGTTGACGTCTTTTCTGGCTTTGTTCGTGTGCAACCGATGAAGTCAAAGTACTCTACCGGTGGAGTTGTAGCTTTCAAAAAATGTTACGTAAAAAAGTATGCCAGCGAAAGTATGGGTTGATCACGGAACAGAGTTTAGTGGTGGGCTTTGAAATTTTATTACGGACAAGAAAATCAAAATTTACTCTACTAGAAGTGAAACAAAGCTGTTGTAGCAGAACGAGCTATAAAATCCCTGAAAAACATTATTTATCCTTAAATGGAAGAAATTGGTGACAAATACATACAAACAATGGATTCCTTTCTCAAAACTATGAACACAAGAGTTAATCGCTCAAGAGGTAAAGCTCCAAAAAATTTAACAAACAAAAACATTTGTCAATTTTTTACAGTAACCCAATTAACCAATATATGTGGTCACGTTTTAAAGTTGGTGAAAATGTTCGTATATCAAAAAAGGATATTCCGCTCAGAAAAGGTTACCAAAAATTTCAACTGCTGGAAGACACAAAGGACTTGGTACAATATATATAAAGCACAATCTTTTTCATCAGAGTAGGTTGGGAAGAGATAGTGAGTTACAAAATACTCATAGAGTTTTTTATTCAAGTCTGCTAGGGATGTTCTCAAAATTAACACTGTTAGTCAATAGCTCGAGTTAGGATCACAATTAAAAGATTGGTATACAAAAGCTAATTCAATCCCGTATGGTCATTTACTCATTGATCTGACTCCGAAAACAGTGGATTCTTTTAGATTTTGTACGAACAGTGGTTCTATTTCCACTAGTTTTTTCTTCCTAAAACGAAACAAGAAATTACTTTTTTGAACGATGAACACACAACATCTCTCTACATTGATAACGTTCCGAACGTATTCCCAGAACTTCAAGAAAATTTTCCTTAGAAATTGTCGCAATGATTTCATTCAGTTTCTAAACAAATGCATAGTAAACCTCCTCGGAGGACAACTACGGGAAATACAAAAACAAGACGTAATAAAGTACAGAGACGAAATTCATCAACTCATGCTAAAAAGAACTAGAATGAAAAAAAAGAAGAGAAATTTTAATTTCACGAAAAGGAATAGAGCTCATATCAATTTTGACACCATCTAACAATAATCGATTGTATTGAAATGGAGCAGTTCGTTTTGATTCTTTAACACCTTTACGAACAAAAAATTTAAAGTAAAAGTCAAAAACTTGGACCCTTTTGAGCAGAAACCAGTTTCTGTCCCAACACATTTGAACCCTGACTATAAGGAAAACAGCAACAGAACCAGAACAAAAAAAAACGAATCAATTGTAGAACAAATTTTGATTTCGCCGCGAGTCAAGCTACCTCTCTCTGACACAATTTTATCAGATGGAAGAGATACAGAAGAAGCTTTGGTAGATTTTACATTTGCCTTAAAAAGAAAGAACGTTGATTTTACCGACATATATTACACAATACTTGATGCTACCCGCATAAATCAGCTAAAAGTTATAAACAAAGATGCCAAAGATTCCTGGTTAAGATTCCCACACAAAATATTGTCTTGCAACACGACTTTTCAAAAGATTTCTAGCTTTTGTTAAGCAAAACAATGAGATCTGGTGTCTCGATCTGGCTTTTATGGATAAATTATCGGACTCTAATATTGGAGTGAAGTTTCTATTAGCATATGTTGACGTCTTTTCTGGCTTTGTTCGTGTGCAACCGATGAAGTCAAAGTACTCTACCGGTGGAGTTGTAGCTTTCAAAAAATGTTACGTAAAAAAGTATGCCAGCGAAAGTATGGGTTGATCACGGAACAGAGTTTAGTGGTGGGCTTTGAAATTTTATTACGGACAAGAAAATCAAAATTTACTCTACTAGAAGTGAAACAAAGTTGTTGTAGCAGAACGAGCTATAAAATCCATGAAAAACATTATTTATCGCTAAATGGAAGAAAATGGTGACAAATACATACAAACAATGGATTCCTTTCTCAAAACTATGAACACAAGAGTTAATCGCTCAACAGGTAAAGCTCCAAAAATTGTAACAAACGAAAACATTTGTCAATTTTTTACAGTAACCCAATTAACCAATATAAGTGGCCACGTTTTAAAGTTGGTGAAAGTTTTCGTATATCAGAAAAGGACATTCCGCTCAGAAAAGGTTATAAATCTCAGTTCACAAATAAAATTTTCAAAATTTTTAAAATTGCTACTTATAAACCACCAACCTATAACCTTTGGGGAGAACAAGGTGATGAAAATCTAGGTAAATTTTATTAACAAGTGTTTTCAAAGTGTATTATCTAAAGATGAGTTCTTTTACTGTTGAGTTGGTTTCCTACGCGTCGTTTGATTGTTTCCCAAACAATACATTAAGTTCTTTCACGAATTTTCTACCTGAACAAATTAATTTGATGGTGAATGGGAGGTAGCGATAACAGAACTGTCGTATCCTTCCTTGTACAAAACCTAAGAGAGGGTAAATTCTTCTATCTGGATGAAGTAACACCAGATACAAAACCATCGGATTATTACACACCTGATCCAAGTCTATGCCCCTTGATCTCTGATAATGTCAATGAAAAAATTAGAAATGGTCAGGATTATAAAATGTATGAAAAAAGCCAATCATGTTACACATTAACAAAATTACACAGCAAATTTTTTTTAGTCTTCCTATTTAAAACTTCTTACTTGTCATTTTTAGTGCAGATCTTTGTTATGTCTTTGGATGCGAAGTAGCTGTTTATGGTATGGGTGTCTTTATGAGTGGTGTTGGTCCACATTTTCCCAAGTTCCCTTATGACATTGTACGAATACACACATTAATGATATATACTGATATTGTTGAATAAAATACTGTAGCTGATACAAAAAGCTGCTCTTTTACGATGCATTCCGTTTGAATAAAAAGTTAAGAATGGAGACATCATCTCAACGGGACAATACATGAACTATCAATTTTTTCCAAACTTACAAATTAAAAAAATTCTAAAAAAACTCATTCCACAGCATAAAACTCGAGCTCCGGGACTCCTATGGTGAAAAAGTTCCTTTCAACTCTGTTGGTGTATCAAGAGCAGCACTATTAATTAGAAAATCTTCTGACAACCATTTTTAGATTTTATATTGTAAAAAATGGTTGGTGATAGTGATTTACCGTATTTTCGTGGTTATTCAAGAAAGAAGGGAAGAGGATTCGGAGCGTTAGCACAAAAAATTGGGAGGACAGCTATTCCATTCTTGAGGAGATATGTTGTCCCAGCAGCAAAAAGATTTGGTGCTGATTTGCTTGATATAGCTGCACCAGAAATCGGAAATGTTCTAACTGGAAAGAAAAAATTCAAATCTCTTTCTGCAGATGTTAGAAAGAAAACATTACGTACACAGATAGGTGGTGGAAGAATTAGGAGAATTCCCCCAAAAAACAGTCGATGTCCTCGAACTAGAGAAGATATTTTTTTCTAAGTGAAAATGAATTATAGATCAACAAACGATAGCAACTTTCGTTATGGACACTTTAAAAACTCTTGCTTGGAAATTCCTGTCTTTCAACCAATTGAATCTTCCACGTTCAAGAAGTGTGTCCCAGTGCTTCATTGGATGGATGCAGCACTGAATTCGAGTTTGAAACAGATAGAAGCATATACCTTGATATGAGAGAAATCCACCTTCAAATCAAAGTTGGTTTACAAAGGGAAGATTGTTTGATGACTTTATGCAAAAAGACGAGCATGGAAAAGCAGATATGGGAATGCCTTTCACAGATGATGATTTACTATATCTAGCTCACGTCAACAGTTTTTTACACTCGCCCTTCTCCAACTGTGAAGTGTATCAGAACAATCAACATGTTTACAACTTAAATGGTCTCTATGGACACAAGGCTTTAACGTCCAATGAATTTAACGCTTCCACAGGAAATAATGAAGGTATTTTGGCGTGCCATGGTTACGAATTTGAAAGGGAGCCTGGCAACTTTGAGAAAAGCCCTTTTATAGATCGAGAGGAAGAACTTTTGCGGAAAATTGAACAAATTATTACGCTAAATTAGCAACTGATTTGTTCCAATATGAGAAGTTACTGCTTCAAAATACAAAAGTTAGACTGAAATTGATTCGTGCAAGACGCAATTTTTAAATGATCTCATACAATCCACAACGTCTTCCTTAAAGTTCTTGACTGTTCCCTGTTTACAAGACGTGTTGTTGTTAACGAAGTGTATCACCAGACTATCAAACATCAATTAACGCATCAACCTGCTTGTTATAAGTTTTGGAAAAAATTTCACGTACCTTTTTTATTCCCTCAGGACAGAACCAGTTTATTCACAAAAATGTTTTTAACAATGTTCCACTCAGAAAAATAGCTATCAAGATGAGCACAAATTCAGCATTCACAGGACATTTTTAAGAAAATCCTTTCCAATATCAGACATTTGGTTTAGAGAACTAAGAATTGTTCGAAATATGTCGCCCACCAATTTGCAACAGCTCAGGAATTCACGAAAACTAATTTTTTGACTTTGGTCCCAAAAGATTCATTAGCGAGTTCTGTCTCCCCAAGTAATTAATTGAAACAAAGCGTTGGTTATTCAACCCTTTTTTCGTTCCAAGCTCTCTAGATAGAATTGTAGACAGTTAATTTCAGGTACTAGAAAGGCTCATAGTTTTGATAGCTGATAACAACGGGATGTATTTTTAAAACAAGAGCTGAATGTGCTAGAATATTTAAAAAGATTGAAATTTTGAAACATCTATAAAAGTCACGAGCACTAATTTGTTTTTCGTCTGTTGAAATTAGTTCAATCCCAAGATCAATATCTCGGAAAAAAAGCAATTTCCATGAATATTGTTTTCATTTATGCTATTTATACATTTGATCACGGTAAAATTTAAAAGGTTTTTTTTCGAAATACATCGAGGAAAATCTTTTCTGTTTTCGGAGAATAATCTAATTCGCATAGATCTGCCTTGGGAGGAAAATGGAACCAACAAAACCCACAGATATGAAAACCAAGCTTGTAGTTGTTACCAAATGCTGCGACTCCTTCGAAAAAACCTGGATAAGATAGGGTGTAAAAGGTATCGGAAAGTACATCATAAACGTACACAGCCCAAACATGCTGATTCTGACATTAGTAGGCAGCAACCCCGACAACTTCAACCAGGTAATTGTCGAAACGATACAACCCAAAATATAAACTATAGAAACTAAAAGAACAGCTGCCCAAATTACCGGACATAAATACAAGCAAGCATTAATAGCTATACAAACAGTGAAACAAATCATTATGGTAGGCTTCACTGCGAAATTCATTTTGTAAACTACGGCCACTCCGACGGCACCGAAAAAATCGGCAATAACTTGGAAAAATAACAACAAAAGATAATCACTACGGTCGAGATAATATGTTTTACTTCCTGTTCCGTCACAATAATCAGAGCTATTATTTTCACCGTTCATGTAAACCAACTCAGTTTTGACAAAAGACATTCCATAAAATATAAAACGTGACGCAATTCCCATAAGAGTTAAGCAAATTACGCAACGCAAAATATCCCAATTCTTGCAAACAATTTCCAGTTTTTCGCATAATGAAAGTTTCGGGTCGTCAGAATGGGCTAGTTCGTTGTCAGGAATCAATTTTATTTGTTTCGGCATTAAAATGTTGTTTCTTTCAGCCATTTTTGTTAATATTTCAAGAGCTTTGTCTTGTTTTCCTTTCGACATGAGATACCTCGGAGACTCGTCCAGGAAAAAGTAGACTAAAACTACGAACAGTATAAGGGGAATGATCATAATGAACATGTAATACCTCCAAGCGTACGACACGGCGTCTGCAGTGAATATGAAGTAGGCTAATAAAATGGCCATTTGGCATCCGAGAGCATTTCCGACTTGGTTCGATAGAAGAACTCCCATCCACTGGTAGTCTCGGCTGAGGTATTCGTACAGGAATGGAATGATCAAGTTCACAGCTCCTAAATTTTTCAAACAATTACAAATTAAAGGGATACAAATGAGCAATACCGTACTGATGAGTGGGCTCAAAATTTGATTTAAAAAAAAATTGAAAAATGGTGAAAATGCATTGTACAGAAAATTTTGAAGAATGACGAAAAAACTATGCATTATAATGTGGGATTTTGCAAGATTTTTGAATGATTTCATTTCTGGGGTATTGGCCCAAATTGTAAACAACTGAAAAATTCTATACATTAAAACAATTTTGATGGCAAAATGTATGGTCGCATTTTAAGAAGTTAACCCAGACAACTAGCAGACAACTACCCAAGCGAATTGAGTTTGTTTATCTTGTAAGATTTTGTCAAATCTTACAAAAAGATACATGGTCTGACAAGAATTATGACAAAATTTAAAATTTTTACACGAGATAAACATTCGGGTCTTTCTCAGTATACCCCCCAGCTTAGTGGTCAGATAACCTATAGTCCCCCCCCCCCCCCAATCATAATAAATAATGGGGAGGGGCTATAATAGGAAAGACCCATACTTTCGTCTTACAAGTTTCTGACAAGAAAAACATTTATCTTAAAAGGTTCTCAGAAAATAAAACCTCTCCTTGCCATGGTCTTACAAGCACGAACAAATCTGGATGTGATTGGTATATTGTGAAACCATAATAAAATTGTTTTTCAAAATTGAAAGCCCAAAGTCAGCACATTTTTGAGACAAATACAATAATAACCAAAAAACGCAATATTTAAGGATATAACTGTTTCATTTTTGTTCATCCATAGTAAATGTGAAAAAGTGAATCTAAAGTTACATCTAATTATTAAACGTTTCCTTCGGAACTGCAAAATCATTACATTCAAAAAAGTATAAAAGTTTTTTTCACGGATGCGGAAATTTTCTGGCATTATAACAAATCTAGATATTATCATCTTTTTCCTCAAGAGAGGAAAATTGAGTTTGTTTTCTCGGAAATCAAATTCAAAAGAAATCAATCGCAAAAAAAAACATATTATCAACTTGTAAGATCTGTCAGAGTTACAATACCGTTGCACCCTGGGTAACGTTCTGTTCAAATATGTGTCAAAAATATGATCATCTTACAACTGGCTGTTTCCGTTATTTCGGGAGTAAACCAGGCTACTACCTGGGTTACGAAATTAGTAATCTCTGAAATTCGCACTATTACTGATATTAACACAATGACCCATTGGTTGGAAAAAGAATATACGCAAACCATATGGCATCGATGGAAGTCTTATTTAAAGATACGAGAAATACAAAACAAATTGGTTTTGGTAAAATCTTTTTAAATCTTACGATTTTGAACGCACTGAGTAAATTACCATTTTAATAAAAGTTATGTTTTCCCGGATCTGAGTGTCATAATAATTCGATATTGAATCGATTGGATATTGAATAACGGAATAATCGTCCAGATTCCGTTATTTAATATGGGAACTATAATGGGAAAGACCCGGATATTACAGTGCAATCAGTACAGATTGGGACAGTTCCCCCCCCCCCCCCCCCCGGATAGAGCGATGGCTTAAAGTCGGAACGGAATAACGAACGGAACGGAATAACGAATAACGGAATAGTCGTCCAGATTCCTACCCCCCCCCCCCCCCCCCCCCCCACCCAGCCACCCACCCCGACCACACCCAGTAACCAGAGCAAATCTAGCAAGATTCTACTTCGCATCGCGACTGTTTTAGGTTTTCATGCTCTAATTCATCATCATGCACATTTCCAGATTTTCGAAAATTTCAATTTTTCAATGAAATCTTTATGAACATAATGAGGAATCAAAAACATGATGTTCAGTAAAAATTCATTGCAAAAAACCATTCTGAGTTTATTCTGTACATACTGCAAAAGAAAAAACTCTTAGATTACCATGATTCAGTACTGATTTGAACTTTTACTATTGGATTATGATGAATCAGTACTGATTTACTATGGCACTCGGGTCCGGGTTGTTAGTAAATGAGATTCCACTCACTAAAATTGATAAAAATCGACGAATGCTTCGTTTTTTGAAGCAGATGTAAGAACCCAAAAATGTTCCAAACAAAAAGCATTCGGGATATAATGTCTCTGAACTGCCAAATGGGTTTCAAACGGTTTGTCATAATCACGCATGCCAATTTTTAATAAAAATTTTTCTACTCGCGTCAATTTTGATGATATTGGAATTTTCCTTTTCAGGTTTTTTCACTCTGAAAGTATTGTGAATATTGAACAAGGATGTGCAGTAGATATGAAAAAAAGCTTTACTTTGAGCTATTTAATTGCATAGTAAACAAAGCCTTCATACTTAATGTGAAACATATGACCTGCAAAATATCAATGCTTGCATAGAAGGTTAGGGTGTTTGTTCTTAAGAGAACGAGCGTGGTGTTTGAATATAAGAAACAGTGTAGGTACAATTGATGCACTGACAAAGACGCCGAGACCACTTGCTAAGTACTTACAGTACACGGACATACCAAAAATACATAATGAGGTTAAACGGATTCAGTAATGATTTCGACTGGGGATACAATCCGGGTATACAGCGAGATAAACATGATAGTTAGCCTTTTAATAGGGTTAAACAAAAAGTGAAAACCGTGTTTCAATTTTGTTTTAAAACCGTTTGGGATAACGTGAGTTTTTTCATGTTGTTTTGTGGAAAGTCAACCACATCATTATATAAGACTATATTAATACTAATAGTCGTAATTAATAATTGTTTCAAAAAATTTCTTTTGATGAGAACCGATTTTATTTTTTTACTTCTCCTAGCTTTATGGCTAGATAAAGGAATAACCGCTCTATTGCTAATACGCTATTCTTGCGATTATCTAATGTGCATCTACATACAAGGGCGTCTAAATGGAAACAGTGGACTAACCAGGAAGCGCTATAGCCTAATTAAATGAACTTTCGAAATAAATATATTTGATTGGCTCTGCGGGCGGAAGAGTCCCCTCTCTGTCCGGCTTTGCAGAAATTTGAAGGACGATCCTCTTTATTTTTGTTTATCACCATAATGTTTGGATTTGTACTTGATAACACACATAGTCTGATTTAAAAAACACGATTACCAAATTGAGCAAATCTAACTGTCACTCATATGTTCAAATTCGACGATGGCAACGTAATTCAATTTTCCTTAAATACCTCGAAATTGCAGTTTCTATTTCTTTTACATTGAAAGTTATGATTTTACCCAAGATGACAAACAAGTCCTAGTCATCCCTATGACATGCCCTACCAGAATTGGCTGAATATTAAGAGAGTAAAAAATTTACATTATAAAATCTAAATTGTATTGTGTGGAAAATTACTATTATTTCAACACAAAACAGCTCAGATTAATTTGCATCTATCTTATCTATGTAATCTGTTGTCTAACAATTTCTCAGTTTTTCAACATTTCTAAGAGTCTACAATGCATTTCTTTGTGAAGCCATGTGTTTCTTGGTTGACGTGTGGTTTCGTTATTGTCATTTTTTCAGATTGTTTGCGTACTGAACCTCCATTTTTCTATATAACCAAGAAAAACGAGTACTGAAACAGTTTATTTGCTTCCAAGAAGTAGGCCAGTTTTTCCAAAAAAAACCAGAACAATTATTCAGACTTGTCAGAGTATTTTCTTAATAAAAACAGTGCACTGAAATTTTTGAAAACCATGAAACTCTCTGAGCATGCCAAAGAAGCATGCGGAATGCATGCATTTTTTAAAGACACGTTACCAGTTAACAGCTACATACTCTCCGCATACTCCTGCTGATACGGGAACTGGTTAATGACACTAAGCGATTGGGGTGCGTGCGGGGTGCGTCCAGGGTGCGTCCGGGTAACTCTTGGTTTACGTTTCGAGAACAACGTGGAGTTTGCGGTGATATAACCAGAACAGTTATACTCTCGACCTTCCGGGGCATTTAACAGGTGCTTTTTCGATCTCCCGGGTC
Source organism: Convolutriloba macropyga (assembly GCF_964194025.1). Classification (NCBI taxonomy): domain Eukaryota; kingdom Metazoa; phylum Xenacoelomorpha; order Acoela; family Convolutidae; genus Convolutriloba; species Convolutriloba macropyga. Next base: position 68,535,717 of record NC_134472.1, read on the forward strand.
ACTTAACAGGTGTATACACGATTTCCTCGGGTCGCTTAGCAGGTGTATTCACGATCTACCTTAAAACGGTGTAATTTAGTATGATGTGAATATGCCTGCGGTGTGATGAAGTATGTTGTGAATATGCCAGTGGTGCCATGTAGTATGATGTGAATATGCCTATAGTGTGATGTAGTATGGTGTGAAAATGCTTTTCGTGTGATGCACAATCAGCGCTGAAACAGGTTAAAAGCAGTGCTTTTTAGGCTGACAATCAGAGCTGAAGCATGTTTAAAACAAAATGGTTTCAGGCTCACAAGAGTTTCACAATAATGTTAATTAGGCTGATTCTTGGATGATAATAGTTATTAACAAATCAAAATCAGGATAAAATCAGAAGTACATTTTTTCTGATAAAGACACTGATCAGTGTAGATGGTGACATGAACAGGATCTGAACAAGTATAAAAAAGTTCATGTACAGTCTCTACATTTGCAATGTTTCAGTACTGCAATGCTCTGGGTGGTCGACCCGGGTTGCAGATAAAATTAACATGATTAAACTGTGATAGGTTCAAATTTATCACTCCTGGTCGCATTTACGTATGTTCTCGAATTTGGCTAATATTTTACAAAAAGACCAAGAAGACAATAGAAGCTCTGTCTTCATCTGGATATTAAAATTATTTAAAATCTTCAAAGTTTAAAAGAAAACTTTAGTTTTTTCAGGTTTGTATACATTTCTTAGAAATAATTTATGCTTAATTTAGCATTAACTGGCGCAAAAATCCAATTCAATTTTCTTCATTGAACTGCTTCAATAACTTTTAACAATCAATGGGGCTCTTAGGGAAAAATTTTTGCATAAAACATCGTTTGTTCTATGCAAGAACTTGCTCATTTTCACTTATAATTAGTGCAAGTTTTTTTGCCCCAATTTTGCTTGTTCATAGTTTTTTATCACATTTTTATGCTACAGAACAGAGAAAGATTCATCCAAAAGTAATCTCAATTGAGCCGCTAATCTGATGGAAGTAAAAACTAAATGCAAATTTTCGGCAGTTCTCTATGCGCTCAAGATGCATATCAAATATAAATTTCATTGCAGATCTGGAGACTTACGCACGCCTAAAATAGCATTATGTCAACCAATATACACCTGAATATACTATAAGTATACTAAAAATTCAGCCGCAGATAAAAAATTGAAAAAAAATTAAATACAATAAAAAGGGCTGCTCAGGTTTGTCTTCGTAAACCCCTCCGTGAAAATGAAATTAAAAACATAAAGTTCTCAAAAAACATTAAATATGAAAATATTTAGACTTTTGATTTCTAAGGATACCTCTTTACGAGGTATCTTGCAAAATTTTGTTATTGTTGCAAGATCTTGCAAGAGAATCTTGCAAGATTAAGCATAATCTTGCAAAATCTTGCAAAATTCTTGCAAGATTTACATCCTAAATCGACTAGGGTTTGCGTCTGTTTACCAAAAAAGACGGTTTCCTCACCTGCGCCAAAAGAGAACAGAATTCTGGTCACAATTAGCCAGTAGACATCTGGTGCCACACAACTCAAAAGACTCCAAAGCAGAACCCAGAGAGCCGACAACAACGTGGCAGACTTCCGACCAATCTTATCAGATATAAAACCCCACAGTGGGTAACCAACTGCGAATCCAGAGTAAGATGCAACGCCCAAGGCAGACTCCATTTCTTCAGTTAAACCCATCGAGACGTACAAATGTGTTGACAAAAGTGGCATGAGCTGGATTAAGCCATACTCACTTATAAAACCCAAAGATGTTATTAGGATAAAAATAATTTGTGATTTACCAAATCCGATAGTTTCGATAAAATGCGAGGGCTCATAAGTGAACTCAGCCCCGGAGAATAAATTTTGCTTCGGGTCGTCGAAGTCATCAAAAACAGGTAGTGTTGTATTGCCTAATGACCCGTAATCGAGTGATGAATTGTTTTTACTCTCATTAGAGGTTGAAGAGAGTTCTTTCTTTTCGCTCATTTTGAGCACCGCTTCGTACACCTTCAGATCTTTAAAGGCTAGTTAAGTTTAACTGAGTGTAATTTTTGCTCTCGTTCTTATTTGAGTTTTTATAATGTTATGAATGGTCATTTGTACGCATCTCAAACTTTGTTTTAGATGATAAAGTTAAAAAGAGGCACTGAAGAATTCTAATATATGACAAAGTTAAAGTGAGAGCAATCAAATCAAATACTTTTTGTTTGAGGTCACAAGAGAACAGATATGCCTTAAAACACTCAAAAGTTTTTCAACAGATAACAGAGAGCCATGATCAATCACTGATCCAGAACTTGCAATTTGACTGATTCAGTGCTGATTAAAAATTGATGTCCAGTGCACAGATTGTGATCACAATTCCACTCAGAACCCACCTACATTGAAACAAACAAGAGCAGTAAAATGTAACAAACATTAACAAGCAAAAACAATTTGTTCAGCTTGATAATGCTTACGAACGATCAATACCGATTTTGAAAAAAAATCTTGTTGCAGAATAACGGCAGAAAAACGATCATTCCTTGAAGAAGCAAGATCCTTTAAATTGATAGTAACTTTCATAGTCGCAAGCTTAAACAAAAAGACATATGCAGCAACAAACAGCTTTGGAAAAACAATTAATGAGTTTCTTGGCAGAACAAAAGGAATTCAAAAGGAGCGTTAGTTCCCTAGTCCAAATCTCGCAAGATCTTGCATTGATCTTGTAAATGACGCTTATCTTCAACATATAAGATCCGGACGTTTTTTTTTGACTTTGCAGAAGATTTTGCAAGATAGAATTCAAAAAATTTGTTCGAATAAATCTGCAAATTTTAAATCTACGTTAATTCATTGCCAGTTTTGTTAATGGATTATTGAGTTCGTTGACGTAACGTCTTTTGAAAATTAAAAATATACATAGCCCGAAACAGTAATCTTTACCTTTGCAAGCTATGTATTCCACTTGAATATCATTCAGAAGCAAAGAAGCAGTTCTAATATTGAGGTGCAAATTTATCGTCTATAGCGGTTTAAGGTAATGAGAATACTCAATCTTACAAAAATGGTTCCAATGTGGTTTTTTGAATTATTTTGCCTTTAACTAAAGTTATTAGTTTGCTAAGCAAGAATAGACATCATACCAAAGCCTCCAGGAACATCCATCTAATGATACATCAAGTTTTGTCAAAATTTTTAATAAAAAAATTCTCTGACTGCAGTCACATTGAACCGACGATTCTGTTGCAAGATTCGTGCATACCCGAATGCCATCTTGCAAGATCTTGAACATGATGAGTAATCTTGGAAGACTCTTGTCAAAATCTCACCGTCAGTAATAGACTAGGTTTGAATAGTGCTTTTCAATGGGTCAACAAAATAAAAAGCAACGGGAAAAAACCCAAAGTTGAGAGCTAAAAAACTTTGAGGAAACATCTATGTTAATGGAGCAACCTCATGGGATAAGCTCCGTAAGTACTGCTGTCCTTATTCTTCCCGAAACGAGTTGTTCTTATGGCAAAAGCTCAAAAATCACATTCTGGGAGGCTTGAAAGTTCGAAATTAGACGGATGCTAACATTGCATGAAGTGCTATTTAAAATTATGTAAAAAACTGTGACGTCTGGTCGACGAAAACAGACAGTTTGAAGGAAAAGTTTGAAAATGTTTGGAGAAATAGTACTGCTTAAAAAATCTAGATTAATTAAAAACTATCTGAAAAATGTAGGTTGATTAAAAAAAATACTACCTGAAAAATTCTTTTATAATTGTTATTTAAAACTTATTTATCTCGTTATTTATTCAAACTTTTCCACACCTTTCGATACAACTTTCTCAAATAATTTTAGGAGTTGTGTGACCACGAGTAGTTATTTATTTACATCATCTTGTGTGCACTAGATATTTGGATTATTAGAACCACTCGCCAGAAGTTACAAGAATGGAATTTGTAGTCTATCCCAGAGATGCATTTGAAGCTAATCTTGCAATAATAAATTTTGGAAGATTAACATCCCGACACGAACAGGCTCGCAGAAGAGCATACGAACCATGAAAGATAAATAAATGTCAATAAATCTCAATAATCTAGATTTTGACTCTAAAATGGATTTTAAACTTAGGGGTGATCCCTGAGGGGTTTCAAAGGTGAAAAACTTTTTATAGGTAAGAAAACAAAAAAAATCACAAAAAGCAAAAGAAAAACTATGAGGAGTGCCTGAAAAAACTCAAAAACGTCAGTATAACGATTATATATATATATATATATATATATATATATATATATATATATATATATATATATATATATATAATATAATATTACGATTCGAAGCTATCATCAATTTAAAACACTGATGGGAAATAAAATTGTTTCAGTTGGAAAAAAACAAAAGAAATTGCTAGAAGAAATTGCTAGAAGAAATTGCTAGAAGAAATTGCTAGAAATTGCTAGAAACAAAAGAAAGAAATTGCTAAAACAAAAGAAATTGCAACTGGAGAGCCATCGGTGCAAGAAAGATGAGAAAAGTTAGAGTCTGCAATTAGAGTTATGACATTAACTTGGAAGCGACGGAACTATATTTCGTAGATTCCTTATGTTGAAGCTGCAATTTTCTAAACAGTTGATTGAATCGAACTCGAAGCAAAAAAAACATAGCAGGACAAGCCCAATAGAATTCAACGAATTTTTATTGAGTTGACAAAAACATATTGGTAATATACTATGAATGGATTGGGAAAACCATTTAGAACCTAAACAGATAAAAAATGATAAAATAGTAAAATTAAATGTCAACAGACCGCACATGAACAGAAAAAAAAGCAAGAAAGAGAACTTTTGTTCGAACACCGTTTTCTCACTGTACTTGAAAATAATGGTGAAACTATTTTACGCCACAAAACCACTCGCTTTTTTGCTCCACTTCATGTTGCGGCGTGACTGAAAATCATCATTTCAGTTTGAATTGAAGAATTATGAAAATGAGTGATCTTAAAAAACATAGTCAGGAGACTCCAGAATGGACTCCCAGTAGATATTCAATTAGAACCAGCCAGCTACTGAACGGCCAAATTGAATCTCTATTCAGTGTTTTGTTTGAAATAAAGTAAAAAAAAACAGTAAGAACCTCATAAGAAAAACTTAATCTGATAGAAGATGAAAAAATATGATTCAATTTTGTCACAAGTTGAGCATCCGAATAACTAGTGGCGAAAAAACTTGCAGAAAAAACAGTTCCTACGTAAGTACTGAATAACAATTGAAAAAACCAGAACTCGAAAAAACCCGCAGAAAACTGAGAAACCAGAAAGAAACTGCAAAATTTTTTGTTTACAATTTACCTACAAAATACTGTTTCCTATCAATTACTCTGAGGAAACCCTTTGAGGAAAAAATTAAATTTTTTGCTGCTTCATCAAAAACCTAGCCAAGGACTGCCTGTCAGGGATATCCTAGTCAAGGATTCAAAAAAAAACAACAAAAATTACAAATGGAATCATTTATTATATTATACAAAGTGCACTATTTAACATTGAATAATTAACTTTTTGACAATAGTACTTAATAAATACCTGTCAAATAACAGGAAAACAAAAAATTTTGTGGAAAAGCTCATAAATTAGAAGAAATATGCAGAAAATGTGAAAAAAAATCACGAAATTGAGCCAAATTTTGAATAAAGTTACACAATATCTCAAATCACTAATTATCAAAATCAATCCAGTCAAAGATTGCCGAATATACTACAAAACTAGAATGAAACAAAAAAAAATTCGAATTCATCACAAAAATTGAAGATCGTAAAAATGCTTAAAAAAAGCGTTCCACAAGATAAAGGGGCAAAGTTAGATCAAAATATCATCTAAAAGTCAATTTTTTGCATCAGATAGTAAAAATACTTTAAAAGAGAGTATCTATAGCAAAAATAGATGCAAAAACCTCTAGCTCTAGTTCACAACTAGACAACCCAGCAATCATGAGGACACAATTTCCGTCCAGAAGATTTTGAAAATAAGTTCTCTGTCCCATGTCGCGCCACTAGCATGCTACTTAAAAAATTTTAACTATGGTTTCTCACAAAATAATGCGGAATTTTTTTGCTGCGGAGTCGATTATGGAAATGCAATTTTGTGATCTCTTAAAATGCAATTTTGTGATCTGTCGTCGCCAATATTACGGCAAATATTCTACCAGTTAAAATCTATAGATCTTTTTATTGCATAAAACTTAGTGCAAGACACTATAAAATTCTAAATAAAATTCGAAAACTTGATCAATTTTAGAAATTTATTTAGAATTTTACAGTGTGGACATCCCAAAGTTCAGCTAACGTCTTTAGCTAACTGTTTTATACCTGCATACCCGGGTCGAAGTTTGGCAGTGAATCTTCGTAAGAAATGCGGTGAAATGCCGTGAAAAAGAATAATTTTCACAGCGTATTTCTTACATCTTTTTGCGGTGAATGCGGTGAATCGCGTTAAACTATTTATTTTCATCGCGTTTTTGGTATTCTTACAAAAAAGACACTCGCATACACGGGATCGAACCTCTTACCTCCTGCATGTCTTCAGCTCCTTTTTCCACTGAAACAACTGTCACTTACCTCTATAATATTTCTTGTGAAATTAAAAAAAAACGTTCAAAAACGAATGCTGTGAACTTTCTCAAAAAATGCGGTGAATTTTTGCAAAAAATTCGGTGAAATATTTTTTTTCACTGCATTCACAGCAATCACCGCATTTTTTTTTACAAAAACCCCTCGAATTCACCGCATTTCATACAAAAACTCACCCAAAAACCTGGACCCAGGTAATGAGAGTGAAGAAATTGAACTTAACAAGGCTGTCAATATATCTTACTCCGTTACTGGGTAGCGAACAATTGCAACAGTTCTTTCCCAATAATTACAAGGTTTTCAAAGCTAGCCTCCTCATCTCAATTCTCAAAGCATTGATTGCATCCCTCAGTAGTCATATCCCATAAAGTTACAACGCAAGCGAACGTTCGATAAATTCTCGGCGCGCAAATAAACAACAAAAGGCTGATCTTCGCATGTTTTTTATTTGAACTATGACTTTTGATTCGTTTGGTAGCGTTGCAACTTCATGATACGGACTATAGTAAGTCCCATAAAGTTGCAACGCTATCGAACGTTTCCAAGGTCAAAGGTCAATTCTAAAACATGGAGATATCTGGCAAAAAGATGCTCATTTGCATACCTCGAGTTTTTCGAACGTTCGCTTTTGTTGCAACTTTATGCGACTTACTATATTTTTTCAAATTCCGTCGTTTTGCTCTTTCCATTAAGCTGGTCATTTAACAATTTTAGACTTTGCGAAGAAAGTGCTTATCAAACAAATGGTCTGAATTTACCGTGACGTGTGGTAAATTGGTCTGAAACTGAATAAAATATTCAGCTCCAGCCTAACATAGATCTCAATTGATTTTTTTTCAAAGTGCCATCAACAGTGAAATGCGAATTATACCCTTATAATTGGTTAATGTTGAGTTAGAATCCAAACCTGAGTTTTTAGTCTCTTTAATAGAACTCTTTACCTAGCTAATATCAAGTTTGGTTAAATTCTGTTTTATGATCATTATTTTCATTTTTAACCTGTAATTTATTTCTCTTCATCTCGTTTTTTATCACTTTAGTGGGAGAGGAATGGCAAGATTTTTTTATTTTCCGTTCTTTTTCACGGAGTTATCGAGGTATAGAATTTTGTTCACTATTTTTGTTGTTGTTGTTCACATTTCCTTATATTTACGTAATTTTTTCCCTTTTTTGCCTATTGGCTAAAAATTATATGTTAAAATTGGCAACGAACGCTGGTAGCGGTAGTGTTGGTTCTACATACAGAAATGGAAAAGTGTTGCTGAACTGTTAAACTAGCAGGCCCCCAAAAGCATTGCCAGAAAATCATTTAACAGAATAGTGGGCTTAAATGGAATTGGGATTTTTTTGTATCCCATCCTGGTCTCGAACCCAAGCTCCTCGAACCCAAGCATAGAGCAGAAGCTCCTCGTCATAGGGCAAAAGGCGAAAATAATAGGGATTGCGGACCTATGACTTAGGTCACCAATCCCTATTAATTTCGTCTTTTGCCCTATGAATCAGCAAGCTGCTTTTGGTCAACCTCTTTTCAGCTGTGATGTGTCCCATGTTTATCGAACGGTAAAAATTACTCAGATAACGAGCTTCTAAATGGTGACATAATGCGTCTGAAAATGCATGTATTACTTTACGCTAAAAATTTGAGGAGCATTAAAACATGCGAACACTAGAAGCTTAATCATAGTGATGTAGGACTTTAAACGAAAAAAAAAACATCTCATTGAAAGATAAAGGGGGAAGAAAAGAAGAAAGATACGCAGGAGTGGATGAAGAAAATTACTGCTATTTTTGAGCTAAAAGGGAGCAATGTTCGAACCTAATCCGCGCGCAAACCATTGCCCCTGGCTTGAGTCATAGTTCTCATTACTTACACTTAAAAATGGAGGTATAGTGCGCCTCAGAGCGCTTGAGTTCAAATCCAAACCTGAGTTTTTAGTCTCTTTAGTGGAACTTTTTACCTAATATCAAGTTTGGTTAAATTCTGTATTATAATCATTGTTTTCATTATTAACCTGTAATTTATTTCTTTTCATCCCGTTTTTTACCACTTTAGTGGGGGAGGAACGGCAAGATTTTTTCCAATTTCCGTTCTTTTTCACGGAGTTATCGAGGTATAGAATTTTGTGCACTATTTTTGTTGTTGTTGTACACATTTCTTTATATTTACGTAATTTTTTCACTTTTTTTGCCTATAGGCTAAAAATTATATGTTAAAATTGGCAACGAACGCTTTTAACGGTAGTATTGGTTCTGAGTGCAGAAATGGAAAAGTGTTGCTGAACTGTTAACCTAGCAGGCCCGCAAAAGCATTGCCAGAAATTCATTTAACAGAATAGGAGGCTTACATGGAATTGGGATTTTTTTGTATCCCATCCTGGTCTCGAACCAAAGCTCCTCGTTTGAAAGACATAGGTCACCAATCCCTATTGTTTCGTCTTTTGCCCTATGAATCAGGAAGCTGCTTTTGGTCAACCTCTTTTCAGCTGTGATGTGTCCCATGTTTATCGAACGGTAAAAATTGCTCCGATAACGAGCTTCTAAATGGTGACCTAATGCGTTTGGTAATTTGAGGAGTATTAAAACATGCGAAAACTAGAAGCTTAATCATGGTGATGTAGGACTTTAAACGAAAAAAACATCTCATTGAAAGATAAAAGGGGAAGAAAAGAAGAAAGATACGCAGGAGTGGATAAAGAAAACTACTGCTATTTTTGGGTTAAAAAGGAGCAATGTTCGACTTTAATTCGGGCGCAAACCATTGCCCCTGGAATAAGTCATAGGTCTCATTACTTAGGCTTAAAATGGAGGTAAAGCGCGCCTCAGAGTGCTTGTGTTAGGCTCGGATGCTGGTCCAAGGGCAGTTGAAGAATTTAAAGACAAAGCGGATAACCATTGCGCTCTATTGCGACTTACGTTTAATAGAACATAGAAAAAATTCTTTAGTAAAGAAAGATAAGAATTAAAGAGAAAGGATAAGAAAGCATTTAGAAAGACACGAGTGAATGAGAAAGAGCATTTAACCGTTTTTTGGGTCTTAAAAACCAGCCATATTTGTATCAACTTTGGTGCGAACACATGCTTCTCGTTAAACAGCCCTAGGTCTCCTCAATTAAGCTATCGATGCTTATTGCATTTGACCATTGCTCTTTATGAATCAGAAAACAAATTGGCCAATCTTTCGAACTGCTCGCCTATTTTGACAAGATTAATGAGTCAAAACATCAAAAAAGAGAAACAAAAGATGTAAAACAAAGAAAACGAAAAAGAAACAGAAGAAAAAGAAACCATCTTCTCAAATTTTAGTTCCAGCAGATTATGCGTCTTTTTCCGCCTTAAATTAGACTCGAATTTTTGACCCTCGCTCGTGAGTCATTGGTATTATCCTCTACGCTACCACTTCAATTGGTTACGGCTTTTAAATTTTCTAAGAAGATAATTTTCAGTTAGTGGCTACTTGGCTCGTTGGTTTTTGCTATTCTTCATGCTTTATGCGTGCAACTTGATGGAAATAGACAATTAAATATTGCGACATAGCGCGTCTCAAAACGTTTGCATTACGCTAGTTTGCATGTTGGGGACAGATAAAAAGTGAGGATTGGAACTTAAACGTGGTGGTACAGCTTCCATTGCGAAAATATTATAAAAGTAGCCAAAAAAATTCTTAACAAAGAAAGGTATGAAAGGATTAAAAAAAAACAAAACGAAAGCAAGAAAAAAAGAAAAGAGGGGCGAAAAGCAACCATTAGCTGTTTTTTTTCTAACAAAAAAACAAGAGCCACTTTTCGCTTCAACTCTAGTACGAACCCATTCCCCTCGCTCAACAGCCATAGGTCTCATTGCTGAGGCTACCGATGCGTATTTCATTTGACCATTGTCATGTCTGAATCACCAATAATTTGCTCAATCGGAACAATGGCTCGGTTGTTCTGGCATCCTTAAGAAGCAAGAAACAAGTGCAGAATAGGAACCAACACATGATAAAAAAAACTGGTAAAAGAAACAAAAAAGGAGCCAAGGAAAAGGATCGAAAAACATAACGAACAAATTAGAAAACAGACTTCCAAAAATTTGTGCTGTAGGAAATTATGTGCCTTCTTCCGCCTTTATCTAGATTCGAACCCCTGCCCCTCGCTTGACACTCAATGGCCTTATCCTCAACACTACCAATGCCTATTGCTTTGGCCTAATGAAAATTCTAATGAGCACATTCTTGAATAATGGCTATATGGCTTGATTGTTTTTGCTATTCTGCATGCTTTATTAGTGCAAAATGAGCAAAATTGACGCTTAAACAAGGCGATATACCGCGTCTCAAAACGCAAGCATTACGCTAGTCTGCATGTTTAAGGACCGTTAAACTTGTGAGGATCAGGGCGTAAAAAGGGTGGTACAGAATTCCAGTTTAAGAATCCCAGTTTTAATTCCAGTATTAAAATGCCAATAGATAAGAAAACTTTTATAAAGAAAGATAAGAAAGAATTAAAGAGAAAAAAAGCAAGCAAGAAAGAAAGACGAGAAGGGACGAAAAACAACAATTATCCTTCTTGGAGTAAAAAACAACCAGAGCTAAATTTTGAACCAGCTTCGGAAAAAACCAATGCCCCATGTCTAAAGTCATAGGTCATATCATTTAGGCTACCGATGAGTATTGCATTTGTCTATTACTAATTCTGAGTCAGCAACAATTTGGTCAATTGCGTTAATGGCTCGCTTGTTTTGGCAAGCTTAATGAGCGCAAAACATTTGCAGGTTAGGAGCCAGCACATGGCAAAAAAAGTTTTTGGAAAAACAGAAAAAACAAAAAGAAGCCAAAAAAAGGGATCAAAAAAAGAACGAACAAAAAAAAAAACAACTTCTAAAAATTTTTGCTGCAGGAAAATATATTTTTTGCGTTTATCCAGACTCAAACCCCTGCCCTTTGCTTGACATTCATTGCTCTTATCCTCATTGCTACCAATGCGCATTGTTTTTCGCCTATAGATGTAATGTGCACATTTTTGATTATCAGCTGTATGGCTTGCTTGTTTTGGCTATTCTGTCTGCCTAATGATTGAAAAATGAGCAAAACTGACGCTTAAACTGACGATATAGCGCGTCTCAAAATGCATGCATTACGATTGTCTGCATGTTTGAGCACCGTTAATTACATGAGTGTCATTGAGTAAAACATGGTGGTCCAGAATTCTAGTTCAAATTAAAATATGAATAGATATAAAAAAAAACTTAACAAATAAGATAAGAAAGAATTAAAGAGAAAGAAAAAGAAAGTACGACAGAAAGACAAGATTGGATGAAAAACAACAATTATCATTCTTTGAGTAAAAAACAAGAGCTAATTTTTGCACCAGCTTTGGTACGAACCCATGCCCCTCATTTATCAGTCATAGATCCTATCACTTAAGCTACCGATGCGTATCGCATTTGTCTATTGCTCTTTATAAGTCAGAAGCAATTTGGCCAATCGCTTGAATGGTTCGCCTGTTTGTAGGCTTCTTCAGCGCAAAACATATGCAGATTGGGAGCCAACATTTTAACAAAGAAAAAGATTGGAAGAAACAAAAAAAAACGAAAAGCATCGAAAACAAAGACCGAAAGAAAAAAACTGTTGCTTCAAATTTGTGGTCGAGGAACCTTTGCTCCTTTTTCTTCCTTTAAATAGTTTCAAAATAAGTTATTTTTGCTTAAATACATTAGTCTCATCCTCTGCGCTTCTGAAATCTATTCCGTACGCCTATTGATCTTTCTAATGAGCGAGCTTTTGTTTAGAGTTTATTTGGGTTGCTTGTTTTTGTTTTGCAGCTATCTTTATGACTGCAAAAAACGAGCCACTCAGGCGCTTCAAAATTTAGCGCTGCTCAAAACGCATGAATTACACTGAGCTGCATTTCTAAGTACACTTAAAACATTTGAGGCTGGGAGCTTAAACATGTTGATGCACTGATTGAGTTAGAATTTATATATGGATGGCATAAAACATTTTTTTATCTCAATTTGTAAAAATTATTTTTCACAACGAAAAACTGCTGACACAATCTTTTTTACTCAAAAAGTATAGTTCAACTTGTGCAGCCTTTGGAACTGTTCTTGAATAAAAATTTAGCCAGTGTAGCTCAAAACTGATACGTCATATTTTTGGTTATACTGATTTGTTTGTCAGTTTATCGATATCAATAAAATTAAACTCGGAGAAACATTTTTAACACAAACATTTTCCTAATCGATCAATGGAAATGTAACGGCTGGATTAGGTCTAATCACTGTTGAATAAAATCAAAACGAATTTGGATGTAATCATTTAAGAAAATAGCGAAAATTATTCA
>NC_134472.1:68548846-68654959 GCF_964194025.1 Convolutriloba macropyga
ATTTTGGATTACAACAGATCTCAATATCTTTGTTTTTAGGTATGATTAAACATTATCAATTTAAGGATTTCAATTGATTTATTAAATTTTTTATTAACTGAAACTATTTCTTTTCAAAAAAATTAGATCCTTTTTTCTTTACTTTGACCGTTTTGTTCTTTTTCAATGCTTTTTGCCTAGTTTAAGTTATCGGAGATCACGTACCTCAGTTTTGGTGTTCAAGGAAGGCGCAATTAATTTAGTTTGACAGTTTAAGGAAGAGATTATGGTTTTAACGGCTTCGACACCATTTTTTCAAAATTTAATGGAATTCTTTATTTTCGTCTGAAACTGTGGTTTGTTTTTGTAGACGTAGGATACGTTCGTTTTGGATAATGACAGGCCTCAATGCCATCATATTGAGGTATGAATGAACATTAACCTACTTTGAGATTTCAATTGCTATCTAATCTTTCGTTAATTAAAATTACCTTTTTTCAAAGAAACCTAAACGCATTTTGAAAAAATTGACCCTTTTTGTTTTTGTCTTATTGTTACCAAGTCTCATTAAAAGCTGGTTGATTTAATGTTTAGTGAATAAAAAGTTAATGTGTTCAATTCAGCTTTTATTCGAGGATATTTTGATTTTGTTATTACGTTTTTTTTTCAAAAAAATAGACATTGAGTTTTGACGTAAATTAATGTTGTTCTTCGATTTTTTTCTTGTCTTGTAGTCTGAATAATGGCTGGTCTCATTGGCTCACTAATATGGCATTATTTACTTTGCTAAATGATTTTAGTTGGAAGAAATTTTCTCTTTTTCTCTTTTTGTCAATTCTCAAAGAGAAAATGTTTTTTTTTCGTCCTTCTCATTTGTTTGAAAATTAAGTTCAAAATGTTGATGAGCGGAACATCATGAGCAAATGCACATTAATGAGCATCCTTGTTGAGCATCTGTGATTTAATACAAGCCAAAAATTATTTTAAATTCTAAATTTATATTAATGAAATACATAATTTACAAAATTCAATGAAGTTTAACAAATTTTAACTTTACAGTAGATAAAATGTAAGTCATCGATGACCAATAAAAGCTATCTTGGTATCTGTAGCAAAGATAAAAAAGTAATGGCGCAATATTATGGGAACAGTGTGGGCTCTGCAACACATGCGATTTCTGTTCAGTTGTCTTCTTTCTGCTACTCATGCAGATGTTTGATTTGTAGGTTGTTGGGGGGGGGGGGGGGGGGGGGGGGGGGTACGACCAACTAGATTCTTTGTATCCACAAAAATATTGGATCTTCTCCGTTGATAACCCAAGATCAAATTTTTGAACCCTTCATGTGCTATTGTATTGGAGAACACATCACGCTGTGCCACAAAAATGTGTATACATTTTTATATGATAAAATTGGAATAAAACGCTAAAATATGCAAGAAATTTGCTGCCATTTGTATTGATTATATCAATTTTATGATCAAATTCATATTTTGTTTTGCAATTTTTGCAGTTTTACTTTTCCGATCAACAAGATCAAAAACAATCACTTCTTGCGTTCCAACATTTTCTTGCATTATCAACACCTAATCCGAATTGAATTATCAGCTAGGGTTATTTAAAATTCAGGGTCACAAATTGTACTTTTTGGGTTTCATCGGAGAAGATCCTGAAAGTTATTTTCAGTTAGCATAAATCTCTTTAGGAAGAATTATTGATCCGATTAGACCGATGGAAATAAACACCATACACGTTGACGTCACTAAATGTTGCGACTCCTTCGCGAAGACTTGGATTAAAAAAGGCGAAATTGGCACCGGAATGTACATTATAAATGTACAAATGCCGAACAGGCTCGTTCTGATATTCGTGGGCAAAAGCCCAGATAAAGAAAGCCAGGAGAGTGATGATATAACAGTACCCATAACATAAACCACCGATTCCAAAAATATCGCAACCCAGATATCTGGGCACGAATATAGAAACCCTGTTGCAACAATACATACGACGTATCCTATAAATACAGTGAGTTTTACGCCGACGTTAAATTTGTAAACCAGAATAAAAGTCAGAAATGCGAAAAAGTCCCCGCCGATTTGAAACCATAATAAGGTCAGATAATCATTGCCTTTCAAAAGGTAAGTTTTCTCCGAAGTTCCGTCGCAATAATCGCTGCTGTTCTTTTGACCGCTCATGTAAATTAACTCAGTTTTAACGTACGACATTCCGTAAAATATAAAGCGAGCTGCCACGCCGACCATTACAATTGATAAAACACTCCGAAATATGTTCCAGTTCTTACAAACTATTTTGACTTTTTCCAAAAACGACAGCGACGGGTCATCGGACGACGCGAGCTCCTTATCGCGAACTAGTCTGATTTGCTTCGGCATTACAAGATTGTTTCTGCTCGCTAATTTGTTCAGAACTTTCAGCGACTTTTCATCCGTCTCTTTTGACATTAAATATCGCGGCGATTCTTCAAGGAACATCAGCACCAACATTATAAAAATGACAACAGGAACCGTCAAAATGAACAAATAGTAGCGCCATGCAATCTCGTTTTTGTCATTTGTGAATACGAGATAAGCCAATAGGATCGCTACCTGGTTGCCGATTCCTCCGCCAATTTGATTGGTCACTACAATTCCTATCCACTGATAGCTTCTTGGAAGGTTTTCGTATACGTAAGGCAGCATTAAATTGAAAGCACCTGAAAAGAATTCAGTTATAAACCCGTGCCGACTTCGATTGGTTATCTTGTAAGATTTTGCTCAAAGTCATTAGTACTAAAAACTATTTTCTTTGTAAAAACCTTGTTGTCTCGGCCCAAATACGTGGAAATTAAAAACTGACCATTTTTTCTCTAGGTCAACAAACTTGGTCTTTTCACAAGGTTTCGCTTCCACTAGTTGAAAAATCCTTGATTTTAATCATAACTGATGGTGGATGAAACTTTCCAGAATGCCCAAAAAACAATGTGTCTCAACTCGAACTCCACGACTGAATAAAATCTTAAAAGTATGTTTTGCATTACTAACAACGGTTAGGTCACATCATTCAAAAAGATTTAATAGGAACAAGTTGGAGTTTTTTGTGATCCATGTATGACTATTAAAAAATCACGCAACTAACAAGAGAATTATGTATGTGACAACTCGGACCTCCGAATTCGCATTTTAAGATTAACTCATTATAGCGAGGGTATTCACCACAGTATGAGGCATTCTAAGTTATTATTTCGAGAAAAAAAAGAAAACTCGTCGGACATACGAAAGTGTTCGCTTTCATATAACATAGCTGATATTGAAAAATGGCCTATAATTGATCGAAAAACTGTTTAGATTACATTGTTGTTACATTTTTCATGTTATAATTATGATCATAATGGTTCTGTGTGCCATTAATTTTCGACTAAACTTTTTACTTCCACAAACTTTTCTGGAAACTTTTTTCCTAGCTTGAAAGAATGTCTATAAAACAGCATCCGTGACGACTATTTGGAGGATGAACCCTTAGAAAAGAATTGAAAAAATCATGGATGAAATGCACCCAAAAGTTGTCGGAAAAAAAACTGGCCAGCAAAACTTTTGCAAAAATAGAAGATTAGCTGCTTCAGCAACTTGAAATCGCACCGTTCGAATTAAATTACATCAAAAACCAGTTTTTAAGAGAACTCAAAACTAACAAAATTTGACTCGCACGATTGTAAGCAATTATTTTAAATGCTGTTTTCATTGACTGATTTTAAAAAATTGGTTATAATATTAATTTGTTCGTGAAAAACACAAGGAGAAAAGATTGAGTTTTTGAAAAGAATATCTTGTTTTGAAGTCCAGTTCTGCTTTGTGTATACTTTTTACGTGGACTATTCATTTTTTGTTGATATAGTTGAGCTTGAATCAGCTAAGATTTCCAGCTAAACATTAAGTCAATTGAACAATTAAGTATGTAAAAAAATCAATAAACGAAAAAAAATTCTAAAAGAGTTAGAGATTTTGGAAACGTCCACTATGGCTATGACGCCACAGCGTATGAATTACTTAAAAGTATTGAGTAACTCGTGTTGATTCAAATTGTGTAATAACTCTTTTCAGCTGGAAAACTTAGCTTAATGTTTAGCTGGAAATCTTAGCTGATTCAAGCTCAACTATATCAACAAAAAATGAATAGTCCACGTAAAAAGTATACACAAAGCAGAACTGGACTTGAAAACAAGATACTCTCACTCTTTCAAAAACCCACTCTTTTCTCCTTGTGTTTTTCACGAACAAATTAATATTATAACCAATTTTTTAAAATCAGTCAATGAAAACAGCATTTAAAATAATTGCTTACAATCGTGCGAGTCAAATTTAGTTAGTTTTGAGATCTCTTAAAAACTGGTGTTTGATGTAATTTAATTCGACCGGTGCGATTTCAAGTTGCTGATGCAGCTAATCTTCTATACCCGTAAAACTCTTTTTAAAAACAAAAAGGTTACAATACTTTTGGAAAATAAAAAAAACAGTTACGACCTGTTTTTTCACCAACATTGGGACGTCCTTCAATCACCTGGAATCTTCATGAGTCTAAAAGGACAAAAAAATTGTTCTGGGACAAAAAATTTTTCTCTATCAAAAGGCAAAACTCGTTTGTTAGATTAGCGATACTAGATTGGAATGAACTACCCAGCGAAATTAAAACCAAACAAGACAAAAAAAGTTTCCCCAAGCAACTTAGAACTTTCTTCTCCTCAGCTTACAAAAGGAACCCTTTTTTGTGGAAGGTTACTTGTTCAACATGGCGTGATTTTAAATTTCGAAAATGAATTAGAACTACTGTTTACTGGTTGGGTTGACTTTATAAACTTAATTATTTTTATTTTGAGATATGCGACATAATTTGAATTTAACTAAAGTTTTCTGTTATAATATGTAAATAATAAATCCATTTAAATAATTACACTGCCGGACTAATATCAATTGTAATCGTTGATGTGGATCGGAATTCAGTGTTTTTTTTTCAGACTTTCTATCACCGCAAAATTTCGATGAAGGCTTTGAAACACTATTGCGATGAGCAAAATCACGTATGCCATTTTGACAGACTCTGTAATGTCTCGCTACAACGTGAACATATCTAGCAATCATTTAAATTTATTGTTCCGACCCCTCTTGAGGTGGGAGGAACTAAATACTCAAATGGTTTTTTTGTTCACACAATTTTGGCCGATCGATATATTCGTATTAGAAAGCTCGTCCAGCGTAGAATGCTGAATTAAATTGTTTTTATTTTCGTTTTTTACAAGGAGTTTTGAGAAAAGTTAAATGAATTCTGTTGTCTTTAATCACATTTTCCGTAATTTTTTACCAAATTTTCGTCATTTATGCTAAAATATGTCAAAAATTAATAACAATAGTACTTTTGATATTATTTTTAGAGACAAAAAAACATTGTTGGGCATTTTGATTCAATTTTTTGGCTAAAAATTTGGCTAAATATTTCAAAATTGAGCCGTTTTTATCAAAAATTGACCGAAATAAGCTGTCTTAGTCCACTCTGTTTAACTTTGCCGGAAGTACACACCAAAAAACCACTAACACAACCTTTGTAGACTGCATAACGAACCATTCCTACTTCCACTTTCCTTGAGAGTAGTCAGGAAATCAATTTCTACCGTTTTTGTTAACTCTGTTCTATGATTATCGAAACCGCAGCATTTATTTTTGATCTTTATACTAACAAATTGTCCAGATATATAACATTCCAAACATTTGAGTGTTCTTAATGGACGACGAGCAATAGAAAAGTTAGTTTTCAATAAATTTTGGAGTGTTACAATCCAAACACAATTCGGATTTTTATCAGTCGGTCTTTTAATTTAAAAAAATCTTTTAAATGTTAATTGAAAAAAAAAGAACAATTAAAACCGAAGCTCACAGTCGATAGGTCCAATTGACTTCCTAAGCAGTTCCAGATCAATATATCTAGTTTCTTTTCCCAGAGGTTATGGTCGTTTTGACTTTTGAAAATGTTCCATATCTGAATAAACAAGGGCTTATTAAACTTTGCCACTATTTTTCTCTTAAGTTGATCAACTTGTAGCATAGTGTTCACAAAGAAAGAATGCTTCTTCTGTCTCATTCTTGATGAGTTAGAATTTAATCTTTTTGAGGTTCTACGCTTGAAGATATGGATTTCTGGCTTTGATACTACAAGATTTTACAATTTTTTTTTACAAATTTTAGGCATTAGCCATTTTTCACGTCTTTTCTCCTTTTGTCACATTATCACATTATTGGCAGTTCACAAACTAGCTTATTGGTGTTCACAATAAAGCACAGTTGGCCATAAAAAAGACTTTAAAGGCATGGATTATTGTTTTAACGCCTTCGACAACCCTTTCTCGAAGAATTTTTTTTTAAATTTGTCTTCAAATGTCGTTCTTATTTTTTCTTTTTAGTCCAAAAATAGTGAATTAAAGATTCCTGGATAATGAAGGGTCTCATGGGTTTTATGGAGGAGAAATGAGCCTATATTCTGAATTGAGTAGATAGCTGATAGCTTTGAAAACAATTGCTTTCAAAAATAAAAAAAAACACTTTTAAACGTCGCATTTTTCCTTTTTGTCCAATTTTCACCAAGTCTCTTCAAATACTCGTCACATAGGACTTTCATGTCGTTGAAAGAACGCATTGTGTAAAGATCACAATTAAAACTATTGTTTTTAAAGACTTTTTTATGAATTTAGTGGCTTCGGCTCCGGTTTTTCGAAAAAAAAAACAAATTACTTTTTGGTCTTTGAATTTATTTGACGTTTTCTGTAGACTTAGGACATATTCTGATTAATCGCAGGTCTCAACCGTTTCTTTTGGACAATTGAGTGAACATATTTTAATGTTTTAACATTTTGAAGTTGATGGTTTTCATGACTTAAAAAACAGTTGTTTTCGAAAAAAAAAAACAAAAGTATTAATTAATTTTGCCCTTTTTCCCTTTTTTTGTAGTCTTGTTACCTATTCTCATTAAAGACATGTCGCATATCACATTATCGTCGTTCGAGGAAGGCTCAATTGAACATTTTTTGACGGGAAAAATATGGCTTTACGGCTTTGACAGCGTTTTCTCGCAAGTTTTGTGTGATTTTCTTGTTTGTTGTCTTTTTGTAACCGCTTAAAAAATGACAGGTCTTAATACCCGCCTATAGAGGCATCTGTGGAAATAAAACATTTGCATAACTTCAATTGATATCTCATGGCTTTCGTTAAATTGAAATTAATTTTTTTAAAATAAGCGAATTGATTAACTTTTGTTTTTTTTGTTATTTTTTTCTAAATGTTACCGAGCCTTATATTGGATTGGTCTATATATTTTTTAGTAAAGTACAATTATCATGGGTTGAGTTTCAGTTTTATCTGACAATCTTTTGACTTTGTTGATAAGTTTGTTTTTTTTGAAAAAAAAAATTGAAATAAAGTTTTGGATATAATTAAAGTTTGTTGATATTGTTGTTTGATTTTGTTGTTCCCCTTGGTTTGCTTTCTTAGTAATGGCTAATATCATCAATCTAATGAAGTATTTTCTACTCCACTGAGTTATTTGCGTTTCAGGCGATCATTTTGTTCATGCCCATTTTTTTAAACGAAGTTTTGGGCTTCTCTATCTGTTCCTCATTTGGTAGACATATATGCCAAAAATGCGGATGATCGGGGTCGGAACTTTATGCGCAAACGCACATTACCGATCCTCCTTGTTTATTTTTTCTAATAAAACTTTTTTACTGTTAATCAGCACGTTTTGAAAGATAAATTCAAAATAGACGCAGCAAGGCCAATTTGCACGTGTAATCCATCTCATTTGCTAAGCATTAATAAATGGTTAGGTATATACAATTAAATGTTTGCGCATATTTTTTTATGTGCTCATGAGGTAGCTTGTTTTAATTCTGCATTTTTGTATTGAGCCACTAGAAACCCAATAAATAATCGAAAATCTTTTTTATAAATATGTGTTAGGTCCGATTTTTGTTTTGTTCCCCCTTTTTCAAGAGCATAGAATGTTTGTGACCTCAGTATTGATTGTCTCATATTTTCTACAAAAAATTCTGTTCATTCATTAAATCATTTTTTAACAAAAGAAATCGGAAGGAGCGTTCTTGTCCTTATACCAAAACATGGCTTAAATTTCATCGAAAAAAATGCTGAAAACGCATTGCTCCGACAGTTTTGATGTTATAGTTCTGATTGATTAATGTTACAGTCTGGATTTTTTGTAGCACTGGCATAATTTTGTGTGGTCACATGAGATGAGTTGAATCTTCTTTGTTGACGATCCACCTTTCAAGATAGACATACCAAGAGCCACAAGCTGGACTAATGCACTGATAAACTTCAAATTCAAGTTGAAGTACCAACAAGGAGAAACAAAAATTAACGCAGTTGCTTTGGAAGGAAACAACTCACACAGAAGTTGATTGTGAGTGGCAATCAAGAATACACTAGTTTTTTGAAACAAAACACATTAAAGCTGAGCTGGCGAAGATTAAATAGTTTTTTCGAAATTGAGAAGCAAATAAATTGAGCCACCGAGCAAAAACTTTCATATAGGCTGAAAAACACTTCAAAACACAGAAAAAACCACAAAGGTTGGAAAAGTTTTTGGAGATATGTTGCGCTCTTCCTATGGAACCAATGCAAAATTTTTGATTTTTAATAAACTAAATGGACCGTTTCTGGATAAAATACTACCGACGCATTAATGATGTTAAGTTGGTAGCCTGGCATGTAAGAAAATCTACAAAGTTTTGTATGTATGTTTAAAGAATTTCAGTTGAATGAACAGTCCTTGGTTGAGAAAAATGGTTTCAATTGATCTCAGATGTGAACGAATGGAAATCGCAATTGAACTGAAGTTACGTTGAAAACTGAGTTAAAGTTTCAACTTCATGCGTTCATGCTCACCAAATGAACATTCTGGGATGTGGGTATAATTGGAAAAAGACAGCTGAGAACAGGCTACTGTTAATACACTGCATACTGAATGCTGCTCCGCTGCGATTACGCAGAAACACATTTATTAATTATTCTTACTACTATCGGAGAGGGAAAAATTTAGACAAAGCGAAACGTATCTGTTAAGTTGATTGAATTGAATGTGTAAACCAAAATGGTTCCGTCAACATTCAAGGGCGAGTACCTCAAGTTCACTCAACTAAGTTTTTTTTTTCCATCTTTCGTTCTTGTAGAGAAAATATAATAGCTTTTTTGAAAACACCAATCACAGACAGAAAAAATGGACGGTCTCAAAATTGACTTAGGAGTTTTTCATCAAAAAGAAATATTTGCTGGAGCAGTATCAGCGGATCAGAAAGATGGCGAGAAGGTGGCGAGAAACAAAAACAAAAAAATAAAAGTTTTGACGATTTAAAAAGACGGGCTTGCTTAGACATTGGGCATCAAAGGAGGTTGTGATAAGAGTTTTAAGTTTTCAAAAAATGTATCAAAAAATACAAATTTGAACCATAGATCCATGAATTAAGATCATATAGGGAAAAGAAAGCAACGTTTTTTATGAAAAGTTTTTTTTGTTGAAGTAGTGTCAGAATCCGATCGTTGAAAATACTTTGGGGAAATTGTCGAAAACCTAAAGAAATTTTTCAACTGGTAATCTATGGAAACGTCTTTTACCGCTGACGTCATTTGTTTCTATATGCGGGACGTAAAAAGCAATGAAATCGACGAAATACTATTGCACTGTGGCATAAAAGTCTCTGTTAGCTCTTAAATTATCGAACAAATTCTATAGAGTAATGGTACTGAGTTGGACACCAACCAGAACCAAGACAGCATAAATAAAATTCCACATTCCCAAGATAGGTGACAGCACGGATTTACATTCTCTGTTAAGAAAAACGATCAGTGTATAGAAAGTTGAGCTTAGTTCTCTATTTTTCAGTAAATTATAGAAAAATTCGATTTATCAACTTTTACGTGCATTTACTCCAAGTTAATTTTTGGGCTGATAATTTTGTTCTAAAAATTCTTTATCGAGTCACTTTTGATTAGGGGTTACCTTTTCTCATGGAGGCCCTCCACAACATATATCCATTGATCAAAATTGGCGCACCAAATTTCTTGAAAATGCAAAACTCAGCAGTGGCTAATTCCATTATTGACAGTTTGTCAGTAATCCTTTTAAAAATTGTGGAAAAAATAGTGTGATTGGAAAGTTCGAAAAATTTATTGTTACCATTGTTGCATAATTTCTTCTTATTTCAGGCATTTTCCTTTGTTTCTTGGCAAGATGTGGCCAGGAACTTCGTATTTTTGAGTTTCAGTTTTGTGCCAAAAAATTTAGAAAAGTTAATAGATATAATACAAAATTTATAGAAACATTATAATCAATCTAAATTGTCAAAGGAATTTATCCAGTAAAAAACAACACGCTAAGAATATCTTAAACAACAGACTAAAACCAATAAAAAATTGAGAATAAAAAATACATACAGGTTATTAGTTGATTGACAGCATCAAATTGTAAAAACAATAGAACTTTCATTTTATAAGAAAGTGTTTTGAAGTAATTTCTCCTTCAATTGGTTTGAGTGAGTCATCAGAAATTAAAAGCTAAAACATGTAAATTGAAATTGCTAAATTTCTCGATAAATGCTACCTGCTTTCAATTTCTTAATGGCTCTAAATAAATGAACAACTAAACAATGTTTTATTCACAAAATCTAATTGTTCGTATTTTTTGAGAATTTTCAGCGACACAAACTTTGAAAACAGATTGGTGTTCAATTGGATCATTTGTTATCTGTTGCATCAAGTTTCGTTTCCTGGTTTTAAACAGATCGATATGAAATTTTTTCAAGATTGAAACAATTGCTGGTTAAACTGACAGTCAAATTTGAAGTAATGAATGCGCTTTTTACTTGAAGTTGAATGGTTCCAAAAAAACATATCACTGTTTTTATTGTCTTTTGCCGGTATATTTTAAAGAATTGATGAAATGATAATTTTGTAACCTAATGGCGGATATGAATTGATTTGGTTCCCTTCTATCACTGATAGAATTCCAGTTTTAATTCTGCTCTTTTGTTCTATTTAAATTGCTGGTTGTAGAAAATTAGGAAGAAAAACTCGCTCGTGTCACTCAAATTCCAGATCAGTACTCTTTGATGATCTAGTGGAAATAAAAACGAGAAAATCAGATGGAACACCATATAGAAGTTCAACAAAAGCAATATTGTTATTCTTTTTTTCACTAGCAGCATGAGTTTCAGGTTTGATCAAATAAGTAATCTTTTCAAGTGTTATCGAATGTTAGAAAAATTAGAAAAATTTGTCATATAGCGAATGGATTTTCCACTACCACCTGTTTCTAAAGAGTTTAATGAGCGTTAATTTATGTTCTTAAGTTTTTAAAGAATTTTTCATCTGCAAGCTGCTGCCTGCAAAAGACGACAATTTTGCAAATAATTAGCAGAGAAAAATCAATTTGAACTCACTACTTGTTTCACAACAATTGACTTGATTTTCAAAATACTTTACTGCAATCATTTTGGAACAAAGCAGATTTTTTAAAAGAAATGCGTTTTTTTGAGTCAACAGCAGAAACCTGAGGACAATAGTTGGCGATTTTTCTACACTGCTTATTATTTGACGGATTGGAGCAGTTTGTGCTAACGCATATCACCAGTTCGTATTGTTTCGCTTATTTTCTGGATAATTAATCGGCCCAAATCTGCAAACAATTGTATTATGATATAAAATCTGATATACCTTCCTAAAATTATCACTTTCAATGCACCAGAATTTTGTCAAATGTGTTGAAATTCGAATATATGTGCCCAGGATGAGGTCTGGGGTCTGAGCATGTTCGACGGCCTGGAATCCGGACCGAACAGCCCCAAAGTCACGCCAGACTTTAAAAAACCTAGACGTTAGGCCAGACATAGACCTAGCCCATGAGAGCGAGCCTGGCCCAAACCGAACAAACCAAAGCCAAACCCTGGGTCAGACTGAACTGTTCCAGGCCACGGGCTAGACCAAACGAGAGGAACAGACGACCCAACAAAATTTATCCAATCTATCCCCCCCGCCGCCACGCGACCCCAATCTGTCTGATCACTACTTGTCTTGTGCTCCGGGTCTAATTCTATGCAAGCGTTTCTTAGAAACGTTTTCCAAAAATTACGAGAAATTGACGAACCTCCTCCAAGCGAGAACAGAACTCTGAATGCAATTAACCAATAGATGTTGGGCGCCAGACAGCAAAGCATGCTCCAAAACGCCACCCAAATAGCCGCCATCACTGTGCAGTTCTTCCGACCCACCCTGTCAGAAATATAACCCCAAAACGGGTAACTAATCGCGATTCCCGAATAAGAAGCAATGCCCAGCGCCGCTTCCAGTTCCTCTGTCAAACCCATTTGAACATACAACCGGGTTGAAAGCAGAGGCAATGATTGGATTAGCCCATACTGGCTTATAAAACCCAAACAAATAATGGAAAGAAGGACAATTTGTGCCCTGCCGAACCCGATAGCTTCGATAAAATTGGAAGGGGTGTATGTGAATCCATCATCCGTTAGCAATGCTTGCTGTGCGTGGTCTTTTATAGTGGGCAGTCGGATATTACGTAATGTTCCATATTCGGAGGGGGAGTTATCGTCGTTGTTTTCGTCAGTTCGAGAAGAGAGTTCTTGTTTTTCATCACTTTCGCTCATTTTGCATAACGCCTGAGAAAAACAAATGTAAGCTCATTTAAGCACGGGTATTGAACTGAATTTTCAATGGTCCAGAAGTATTCACAATTTAAAGTTTAATTTTTGTTCATTAAAAGTGGTCTTAAGTTATGCGCACAAATGCAGTACAAATAACTAAATGCAAAATAATTTTGTTTGTTTTCTTATCGGAGCGCGTTCTTTGCTCCTGTGCAGCAATTTTAGCAATTGATTCAGTTCATTTAATTCTGCTTTATTTTCAATTTTTGCTCAAAATCATTAGATATTACTTTTTGAGCCCAGTCGCGTTGAAAGTAATTTGGCTGTGAGCTCTATGTATACTTTGATGACTTCTGAGCTAGCAAATAAGTGCAAAGGTATAGCTGAACAAAATTTACTGTGATTTCTTAAAAATAATTTTCAAAATGCTTTCTAATTTTTTGTTTCCTTTTTACATTTCGCTTCTCCATTTCGATTATTTTATATGGAGTTTCTGATCATATGTTCCGAGCCAAAGTTCTGCTCCATCAATGTAATCTGAAAAGTTTAATATATGGTTTTCCTTTGAAACTTTTTCCAAAATGGGAGAAAATATCTATGAGGCCGGCTTTTTTCTTCATGAGTCAAATTTTTATTTCTGTCTGCAATTCGTAGAGAAAAAAAGGACCATAGTTTTATAGCTCATCAAAATACTTTTGATTTTCATTGGACATCAAATTATATTTCAGGCGGAAAAAGAGATCAGCTAAAAAAATGCAAGGAAAAATGAAAAAATATGAGGAAAAATCGGGGGAAAGGGGGATAAATTGACAGTAGACTTTTTTAGCATTTTTCTATTATGTTAATAAGAATTAAATTGAGCTATACAAATCGCTATCAAAAGAATTAAAATTCAATATTTCTTTACAACTGTGTAGCAGAGAATAATTAATTGAACAAGAAATCTTTTTCTTCCTTTTCTTCCAATTCATCTCCTTCGTGAATACTTTCTCGTCTTCCTTGTAAATGTTTCGATTTATTTAATAGAGTTTTGATATAAATCAGAAAAAACAGATATGGGAACCAAACGCAAAAGAGTTAAGACCAAACGCAATTTTCTAGCAAACAATAATTTTTATTTACTTTTTTCTCTTCGTTGAGGACCGGAGTTAACATTTTAGCTTAAAATATCTTCTAATATTTTCAATACTTTGATGAGGAAATCACCCGTACAAAACACTCGAAGACGAAATACGTGATGTTGAAAAAAGAAAAATTTTTATCATTTATCTACTTGGCTTCTTAAGTATATCAAACAAACTAAATAATTGTCAATTGATTGCGTCTACATAAAATACATCTCAATTGAGCTACAATTTTCTAGGAGCATAAGGGTATTTAATTCCAATTACGAGAAAAGATCAAACTGTCATTAAAATAAAATAAGAAAAGAATAATCCTTCAATTTGTTGTGAATTCTTATATTGAACTCGAATACACAATATTTAACTATTTTCAAAAATGAGCAGCCAATATTTTACATATCGCAGTGCACATGTGATATTTTTCACAAAAACGTAAGAATTTTTTTTGAGAATAATACTATTTTTTTTGTCAACTCCAGCTTCTCGTTTTCTTTTCCTAACGCTCCAAAAGAGTTTGAATTATCAGCTGTTGTTAGTTGCGGTCAACAAAAAAATAACCTGATTTTTCCGCAGGTGTTCCCTTCATATACGAAAAGCAACACAGTTTGTGATAGAATTGTTAAAAATTCGCAATGGCTAACAGAAAAATCGCTGCTGTTATATTCTCAACTGTGCATTGAAATTCTGAAGTTGAGCTCTTTGGGAGTTTAATTGTTCAAATTCGGATTTTTTCGTCCCGACTCTTTACCTGCTTATTTATTGTCTCCAAAAGGCTTCCAGTTGATAAACAACTTTGAGAAAATTTGATTTGTTTTCTCATGAAACATCGTAAACCGGTCAAATGTGTTTGTGTTTCTGTTGACTCCAGGTTTAGCAGCAAGAAATGTCATTAACGTGGATGACTTGAGTGAGAATAACAAGATAAACGGTTTTTCATTGAAAGCGAAAATTTTAATCGTCGTTCAGCAACATCATCTTTTTCGTAAACTTGATGCGTAAATTAAAACATTTGTGTTTTTCACTTGAACTCGGGGTTGATGCACTTCAAAAAACAAAAAAAAAACAACTCACGGAAGTCTTTGAAATCTTTTATTTGGTTTTTTGAGACCGAGTTCAGTCAACCAGATGTGATTGTTTGCATTTTCAAACGAAACTTTTGCTTGAAAGACAATAGCCATAAATTACAACTCTAGATATTTTATATTTTCTCTTTACCTTGGAAAACTTTTTTCTTAAAAAGGTGGTAATAAAATTATTTAAATGAAAAAATAATCAAAGTCATTGGAAAAAAAATAATGAAAAACTCAACTGTTCTGGATTTCCAAAATTAAAAAGGCGCAAAGGACCAAAATGAGAAAAACTTGTTACCCGAAAAATTAACCAAAAACCTAAAAATAATTACAAGAGAAACCTACAAAAATGTCAAGAAATTGTTGAATATTGTACTAAGGAATTCCTTTCACAGAACTAAGTATTTCATATTTGGTTATTATTGCTGAACATCAGTTTTCCATTAAATTCCTTTTCATATGGGGAAACACTTTGCAATCTATACGGCCTAAACTTGGTAAATTTTTTCCCAATGAAGATTTTGAAATTCTCAGCCTGGTGATTTTGCTGAACGAAAACAGTACCCGAATTTGCTCCTCTGGTCTTGGCGTCAGCACTGCAACTTGGTGGGTGTGGATTAATTATTATTGTTGAATATTAGGTCAGCGGCAAATTCGTCTGCATGTTGCAGTATATCAAACTGGTAGTTCTGGACATTTCAGGCAACTTTTAGGTTTTTAAAAGAAAATCAAACGCAGAATTTTTGCAAGCAAGCTCAGGTTTTTAAGTTGATTACTGAAAATAAACGAATTTTTCCTCTCAGAGGACAGAAAAGTTTTCAGTAAATCTTAGAGGTATAAATAGACTTTCAGTGCTACGCATACTCGATTAGAAAAAATATAGTGGAAAATTTTTTTAAAATTTTGTCAACTAACTAACAGTAAAAATTAACCTCTATTAACTTAAAATCAGATTGGAGTTTAACTGTATAATTCATATCAAAATTTTAATTATGGGACTTCTTACTTTTGAAATGAATGAAACTTGGATCCTAGTTTTAAACATCTTTATTTTCTTGAACATCTCTAAATTCCAGAGAATAAAAGTGTTTGTTTTAGAGTTTTTGAAATTCAACTGAAACATTTAAATTGAAACAATATAAAATTTAAAAGTTATTATCGGGGTAAGATAAAGAATGGTAGCGGTATTTTTTTGAAAAAAAGCTTTTCTTTCAAGTCCCGCGCTATTTTTATTAAAAAATGTTAATTTTAGATCCATTGACTTGCTCAATTTAATTAAATATTTAGATTGTTGCACAAAAAATAGCCGACTAAAGACAAACGAATTGCAGAGGACTTATTTTAAACTATATGTAGGACACGAAAACGATTGAATTAAAACAATCAAAGCAATGGCTTTTTTCATTACAGTTTCAGTGCTGTTTTGCAGCTTAATAAATAGAGCTCTCTGAAACTATGAAGTGAAGTGTTATTCAGACTATGCATAATTAAAAACATCACGCACGAGAAAGTCGATAAAAAAATTTAAAAGTGTCAATTTTAATTAAACTCAAAAGAGACACAATTTCAATAACTTTTTTAAATGTTGTTCAAAAGCAAAAACAAAATTGTTCGTAAAGGTATTAAAACTGTTATTTTGTTATATTTCAATTAGACAGCAAATTGTCCCACTTTTTCGCTCTTTGTCAGTCTCATTTTGCTTGGTACGTCTCAATTATCTGAAAATAAAACGGTTTCCCGGTAGCCCTCATTTAATTACAGTAGATTATAGTCTTCTTGAACTAATTCTGCATAAGATTTTTCCTAAAAGCGCAGAAAGTGCTTCATATTTCTTTTGCAGAGAAAATTGTCAAATAAATAGGAAATTTTAAATAGAAATTTAATAAAATTAGCAGGCAGTAAAATAAGAACTCCTATCTGACTATAGGTTCAGAAGGTTTATAATCAAGAACAAAATGGATGCCACTGCAACATTCGAAAAACTTTTTGGTGCTATGTGTTTGTTTTTCATCAATTTTCTGGTCCTATTTCTATACGGAGCAATCGCAGCCGATTTCACTCAGTCTTTCTAACATTCGTTACATAATGTTTTAGATCTTGATTTTTTAATTGCATACACCTTGACTCAAACAATGCAGCCGCTTAACTTTGTTTTAATAACGAGCATAAAACGGATTCAGTTGTGGCTATATTTTAGTTTTGGTTGCTTATTATTCAAAAAAATGTATTGTTTTGCACGAGCAGTTAATTATGGCAGAGAGGTAAGGGAAGAGTAAAAGCAAGCTTTTGATCTTTCTGTACTAACGCGCGATTGATGATGTTTATGGGCCTCAATTTGATGCTCGATGAGAGCACATTATGTGAAATCATTAGTACACACAACTATGGATATTTAGATTTTGCTCGAAAGAATGTCCTTTAAGAAAAAAATTTGCAGACAAATGCGCCTAAAAGATGCATTTAGTGATGCCAACAAACACATTTTTTCAAAGCAAAATTCAGCAGGAGAAGTATAATGTGCTAGATTGATACAAAACGTGAGTTTGACGATTCTATACATATTATTATTTTTTTACGAGAAGGAGAAGGCTAACACTATCGACGCATGGGAGCTGTTGTGCAGTCCGTTACATGCAGAACCGCATATATGAATGTTATATTGGCCCTAATTTATTTTGTCTTGTGCAAAATTCTTTGAACCTAGTATTTCCAATTTTTTGCTATGGAAAGGTGTCTTCTCTGCATGTAATTTTTTCAGAGCTATGGGGTATCATCACGCTTCTTTTGAAACAATCCACAGGTAGTGGGCATTAACGCTTGATCCTTTATCAGAACCAACTGTATCACAAAACTGTGTCAGCTTTTGTCAGATTTTTTCATGCTCCTATAACTTCTACTTCATTTTTGTGCTTCCTAATAAAATGTATGAGAACATATTTCAACGGATTTCTCTTTGGTCAACTTCTCCAGAAATTCAAAAAGAGAAACTGCAATTTTCAAGAAAAAGCTGATTTCATTGCTTCGGTTAATCATTTAATAGTTTACAGAACGTATTTACGCTGTCCTGGAATTTGAGTTGAACAATGATGTCAATTGAACCGGAAATTATTGGATGACGTAGGTGGGTTGAGACACGTGAAACTGACAGATACAGTCAATGGAAGTTCATTGGGGGCGGGTTCCCGAGTTGACAACCCAGTTTTATGTCCAGACAACAGGTTGTCTGGGGTGGGTAGTAAACACTGACGTTTTAATAAAGGGTCTGGAAGAATTTTTGTTGTCTGGAAATTGTCTGATAGTAAGTATGGGAAGTCTTGACATAGATCTGCTAGATGTGACCATGAGTCTGAAATAAGTCTGGGAAGTCTGGCCGTAGTTCTGCAACTGGTATAAGAATAAGTCTAATAAGTCTGATCATGAGTCCTGAGATTGTCTGAATATCAGTTTGGAAAGTCTGGCCATAGATCTGCCAGTTGTCAAAAAAGTCTAGGAAGTCTGATCACGAGTCTGGGGGTTCTGAAGATTATTCTATAAATTGTCTGGACATGAGACAGGGAGGGGTGGCCAAGTTCGAGTTGTCTGGAAACTAATATGGGAGATCTGCGATTAGGTCTGCGCGGTCTGACCATGAGTCTGAACATATGTCTGTTTATGTCCGAGAGAAAAATTGGTTACAATTGAATATAAGTTGTTCAACGTTGTGCTTGAAGCCGACAACTCTTGGCGTAAAGCAATAACCAAAAGCACTGGCTATAATGTGAAAGCGAAATTATTTAAAAACCATTTTTTCCTATGTCTGAAATTCAACGTACCAATTGACGTTTATAACCCAACATACTTATTGATGTTTGAAACCCAACATGCCAATTGAAGTTTGAAACCCAACATACCAATTGAAGTTTGAAACCCAACATACTAATTGAAATTTGAAGCCCAAAACATCAATTGAATTTTGAAACCAAAATATCAAGTGAATTCAGTCACTAGATTTTCACTGGGGTCGGCTTGACACACTTGAAACTCGCAGGTTGAGTCACTTGCATATTCATTGGGTGTCGGTTGGCACACATGAAACTCAGGGGGGCTGTCACTGGATGGGTTGTGTTGACACACATGAATCTCACACTTAAACCTAAGGAGTGCAGTCACTGGATATTCAGTTGGGATGGGTTGACAAACATGAACCTCACAGGTACAGTCATTGGATGCTCATTAGGGGTGGGCTGAGGCACGTGAATCTAAAAAATGCATTCAGAGGATGTTCACGGGGTTCGGTTTGGCAATCAAAGTTGGAGTCACTGGATGTTCATTGGAGTTGGCTTGGCACAAATGAAACTCACACTTGCAGTCACTGGATGTTCACTGGGGAAGTTGAGGCAAGAGAATCTGAAAAGTGCAGTTCACTAGGGGTGGGTTGACAAACGTGAAATTCACAGGTGCTGTCACTGGATGTTCACTTGGGGTGGGCTGATGCACGCGAATCTAAAATTTGAAGGAAGTGGATGATCACTGGGGGTGGGTTACCACAAATAAAATTCAGAGGCGCAGTCAATAAATAATCGTTGGGGTTAGACTGATGCACGTGAAGTGTGGTCTGTCATATGTGAAAATGAAACGTCCAGTAAAAGATTGATCATTTCGTGTCCCAAGATGAGGTGCCAGACGGATGTGACCTCTTATCAAGCCCGAGTCCGACGCACACGTTGTGTTTCCAGAACAAAATAACAGGTTCTGAGATGTGATTTGAGCGCACTGAAGTTTGATCAGATGGCACTTCGCTCCGGAGATAGTCTGATTAGAGTTTACTTCCAGATGGTAATTGTCTGATCATAGGTCATATCCGTTTGGGTTGGTCTGATTAGAGGTAGACTCCAGCGCATATTCGATTGATTTGAGAAGATTTTGAGCACAATTGGTTCTGAACAGAAACCATTTTGAGCGCAGTTTTACAATCTATGAATTGAATTGCATTGGTGCCCTGTCTTTTTTCTTATAAGATGTTTTAACATATTTTTCATAAATTTGAGCTTTCAAAACAAGATAAACAGGTGAAACTCAGCGGGCATCAAGCTTCAATAAAGGCCCTTAGCTGACTTCAGTAATTTTTTAAGTGCTTAGAGTGATGCAGCTGCTAGAAAGGTCGTAAGGTGATTTTTACAACGTTATAAGGTGATTTTTAGGAGGTTTGAGCCCAAAATGGTGCAATTTTTTACGGTTTCACAAGTCCTTTTTTGAGGTTTGCAAAAAATGATGCAAGTCTTTTGCAAGAATTAACGGCATTTTTATCATTAATATATGAACTATGTGTTTTGGTACTGCAAATATGATAACGCCAAATTATACTAATTTTAAGAATTAAAATTTTTTGTCGTTTTTCTTAAGTTTTCCAGCCCCAGGGGCCAAGGAACCCTCGTCTAAGGTCTGCTAATAGGTCACCACAAAAATTTAGCGGAAATTGAAGTGTTTTCAACTTTTTGAATTCGCAAATTATAGCAATTTTTCATTAAAATTTAAAATTGTTGCCATGGCCGATTAAGAGCTTTGAAGGTTTGTATATGGGTTAAAAAGTGTTTTTATTTGGACAAAATTTTGCCTCAGGGTAAAAGCAATAATTAGATTTGTTTATTTTGTTTGTTTGCTTTAGTTTCTTCAATTTATAACTTTGCTGTTTTGTTTAGTTTGTTTGTTTATTTTATTTTCCCCAACTTTGGGACTGTTTGCCATTGGTCAATTGATCTGCTTGTCAGATGCAGTAATTTTTGGTTCAATTTTTTGCATTGTATTACAGGACTTGTCCTTTACGTTTTTTTTCGATTTTGTATTTTTTATGAGAGTTGTTGGATCTGACAAAGGGCAACAAAAAAAGTAGCAATTTAATCAGAGACACTTCTTGAGTCTAATGGCTTTGATCAAAACCAAAAGCGTCCAGTTGATAGCAAAAGCTGGCCTCCTTAATCGGAAATTTTGATTAACTGATGACAACGACGATTTTTATGGAAAGCTGTCTAATTTCGTCCATAGCGTCAGAAATATGCACTATTGGTATACTAATTTAATCTTTTTCTCAACTTGCTTGGGTTTCATTTTTGCAAGAATTTTTTTGAGATTTGGTATGTCTTTAGATGAATTTAATACTGCAAACATCAATTTTGAATAAATAAAAAGATTATAGCAAATTAAAAAGTGAAATAGTATAAACCATGCATTGATCAGAGAATTTCCAGCGCACAATAGTCGGATGAGAAGTAACTTTGAGTGCGGAGTCGTCTGGACAAAGTTCAGGGTTTGGTATGGGCCATGGTGGCACAACCGCCTGGAGAATGGTCCGATTTCCGTCTGAGCAGAAGTCATTTGCGTCTGGCAAGGTCTGATCAGAGACAACTATGAGCGCACTCCGAGCGCGCACTGTGTTTCGAACGCCATCAGTCTAATCAATGGACACTTTTGTCTAAAATGGTCTGATTAGAGGTTACTTTCATCTGACACGGCCTGATCAGAGGTCATTTCCAGATGCCACCTCAACTTGGGGTTAGATGCGGCACGTTGATAAGCGAACCAATGATGTAAACAAAGTGGGAAAAAATCCCCAGGAGTGATGGAAGAAAAAAGGAGTCCCAAACGAATTCCTACTGCATCCTTTTGCCTACGTTTGTGCCCCATTCATACAAGCATCTGATAAGAACTTTTCAATTTGACATTCACTCTGCGGCCCACTTGATAATTTCCGATAACTTTCTTTATTCCTTAGTTGAAATCAGCTTTAGGAGATAGAGTGTGACTTCTATTAAATCATATTGGTTTTATAGTCTTTTGTTACCTATAATCGGCTGCATTTTCTGCTATTAAGATCAGTTCATTTTTAACCATTTAGCTTCTCCATACTTAGGTGGTTCAAATTACACTGATGCCCACATATCTCTTCCTGGGTCGAGGTGTCACCGCCGTTCACCGCAAAATTATGTAAGATATGCGGTGAATACGGGAAATTTTGCAAGATAAGCGGTGAATGCGATGAAATTACATAAATCAGGCGGTGAATGAGGTGAAAAAACATTTATCACCTCTTAGCAGTGAAATTAAATAACTTCACCCCTGAATTTAGCGGTGAAATTACATGAATTCACCGCTTTGAAAAAAGTGTTCAAATTATATAAGATACGCGGTGAATGCGATGAAATTACATAAATTTACCGCTTAACAGAGTGGTGAACTTACATAAATTTACCGCTTAGAAAAAAGTTAGGGTTGTGCGAGATCAGCAGTGAATGGGATGAAAATACACAAATTATATTAGTGGTGAAATAATAAAAATTCACCGCTTACAAAACGCCTCGAATTGTCTTTTGTTCAACGAAGTTAAGTTACATTTATTAGAAGACGCTCGGAAAATTTACCCATGAATAATCATATAATCATCTTTTTGAAACATGTTTTAAGCGGTGATTTTATGTAATTTCACCATTAGAGTAAGCGATGAACTTAAAAAAACACCATATTTCACCAATGAATTTGTAATTTCACCGCTAATCTTATAAAAGTTCAAAGCGTATGTTCAACAAAAAAAGAGTGAATTTGAATTGAAATAAAAAAATTATGCTAGACTTTAGTGAGAAGAGTCTCAGTGGAAGAAGAAATGGTCGACACGCAGGGTTCGAGAGATTTGAATCCGTTCAAGGACGGTAACACGTAGTAAGCGGTAAAAAGTGGTGATTTTTTGAAAGTTCACCGCTTGCTCTAGCAACTTTTTACCGCTTATCTTACATATTTTTCCGATTTCTTCTCGAACCAGGTTTTGTTTTTAAAGCGTGTTGTACTGCCGAGGTTTAGATTTGAACCAGTTGCGTCGCGTTTGACTCACACATATTTAGAATAGTTTATTAAAGTTAGTTTATTAAAGTAAAACTCACACCATTGCTATTTTATTAAAGTAAAACTCACACTTTTACTTTTAGATTAGGGAATTAATGTCCCGAATGACTAGTTGACTTTCTGAGCTAGCTTTCGAAGAGTGATTTGAAAAATTTAACTACAACTGATGGTTTGCAGAACAAATGAAAGAATGAAATTAAATTTACAATTTTAGTAAGAATAGAACGTTAGGATGATCATAAGCTGATCACGCAACGAGACAGGAACTTAACATTTGTTTATGATGGGAACAGACAATTTCCTGTCTGAAACATGAACAAAAGGAAAATCAGAATAAATCTTACAACCGAAATAAAATAATGGTAAGATGAACTAATTACTGCCCTTAAAATAAGGAAATTAAACTAAATACGGTAAAAGATTATGGTTTTAATATTAAGTCCGCATGAGATTTCTTCCTTTGTGAAGAAATAAAGGAAAGTTATAAAAAATAAAATCAGAAAATTAGTACTTATTCACAGATTAAATAATAGTAAGATATCGTTTTACTATTTAAACATAGTTTGTCAAGTTCTGTGAAGTTTCAATCAGAATCGTCTTCCTGGCATTGCTCAGCCTTCAGTATTGTCATCCCTCTTTCCATAGGTATGTTTGTGTGCGGGTCAGTTGTCCATCTTCCGTTTAGATTGCGGCATGATGCTGTACCAATGGAATTTGTATCAGTTATTGGTACCTCTCAAGAACAGCCATGACTTGATTGTATGTTTTCTACAATTGTTCGAGTCTGTTGGTTTGTTGACTTGCTCTGATTTTTCTTCTGTATTTTGCTTCATCTGACTGAAGAAGATTGAGAATCAGATGTATCGCTAACTTGTAGCTCTTTTCTCGTTGTGTTAAATGGGCGTCAGTTGCGGAGAAGT
Source organism: Convolutriloba macropyga (assembly GCF_964194025.1). Lineage (NCBI taxonomy): Eukaryota > Metazoa > Xenacoelomorpha > Acoela > Convolutidae > Convolutriloba > Convolutriloba macropyga. Next base: position 68,572,516 of record NC_134472.1, read on the forward strand.
TTTTGCTAATGTACTAGGCTGGACGGGGGTGCTGCAATTCGTTGATCTGGTCTGAAACGGAGAACCCGCGTCAGATTGAGTTTGTCTTTAAACACGTCATCATACTTTGGTTTGTGCTTTGGTATGTGCATTTTGATAGCTCTTGCAACGTTGATTGCTGTGGATGTGCACGCTCTGGCGGAAAAAAAATATAGCTGATATCATCTGCTTGTTTTCTTGACCGTTTACTCTTTTTGCTGCCAAAATTCATTTCCAATATATCCTTATTGTTGTTCTGGAATTTTTGTTCCAGGATTTTTCACATATCTTGGGTGGTGTTCATTTTTGATATTGCGCTAGATCTGTTACCCGTTCATGTTTTGTGCCGAAATTTGCAATGTCAGAATTTCTGACTCTGACTTCCGGTCGTTTCCTTGATGACGCTTGTAGTGGTACTAAGTTTTCCCATAGTTCTACCAGGTGCCAAAACTTCATAAATTACTTCCCGGTGTCTTTTCTGTCTCCTTTTGGCATGGATTTATCGGGCTGTATCAACTTGCAAATTCAGCTCAGTCCTGGGAAAGGAAGTGGTCGTGAGATTCCTTGCAACCATATTAGTCGGTTCTATTTTTCCCTCTTTTATTGCTGCCAAGCGTGCTCTTTGGCGTTTGCAGCGAAAATGACCTTCTCTACTCCAATATTGGAGCACATTCCTGTGATTGCCCATTGTATGTCAGAAAAGCAGGATCTTCCTGGGATTGTATTCTATTCTAAACTATACTTAATTATTTTTTATAATTTAGATTTTTACTATTGGGTTTTGTTGCAAAACTAGATGCCGGTGTGTTATACTTTCTGCCAAAATCTGCCTCAAATGGTGTTATATTTGTTTTTTTTGTATTTCTTAGTTTGTGGAAAATTATATGAAAGAAAGTTTTAATTTAAGGTTTTTATTTAAATGAGCTTTAAGAAATGATAGTTGTCTTTTTATGTTTTGAATGGGACGTTCCACAAGCCTGATTGCCCTAAGGGCATGTGAAGGAGCATAAATTGGTTCAAAGTTTTTTTTCAGAACAAAATTTTTTAGAAATTTTACCTGTCAAGCACCTAGCCTGATGTAAACTAATTGGTCTCGGGACTCCGAGATTTTATATATATTTATATATATATATATATATATATATATATATATATATATATATATATATATATATATATATATATTATATATATTATATATATATATATATATATATATATATATATATAAACATTTATGTATATTTATATATATACATATTTATATATATATATATATATATATATATATATATATATATGTATATTTAGCACTATAGTGACATTCAGATTGGTTTGAATAATTACTCTTTCTATTGTATGATATTTAGAAAATCTGTCAATGGTTTCTATTTTATTCAATTCTTTTTTGTTTAGAATGGGTCCACCAAAATCTTTTCGTAATTCATTGGTAGGTTGAGTACAATTAAGTAGTTTTGACCATTTGCAATGCGGAATCACTGATTTTAAATTCTTACCAATTTTTTGCAGGCTTTGCACTCACCAGCTTTTGCTAGTTTATCCCGATGGATATAGGGCAACCAGATTTCAGCGAGCGATAGCATCTTGAAACTCCCAAGGTGATTGGAGTAGATGTCCTCAAGAGCTGCGTCCCTAATTGCTTTTGAAATGGTAATTGTTTCGTCAAAGCAGATGCAAACATGTTTTATGCTCAAATCTCTCCAATATGAGTGGAGTTATGGACTGAGGTTATTCAGTCTAATTTCGTCAGTCCTCAGTACGCAATCACAAATTACTTTCCGATTTGCGTCCATCCCCGTCAAGATTGCTGGAAGTCTTTTGATGAATAGTCTATTGATTGTGTCCGACAATCGTTGACCATCTGCTGTATCCATTACACATGTGGCGTGAGTTGTATCTTTCGTTCAGGTGTTATTCGTACCGGGTGTCTTATTTTTTGCAGAACTGTCTGAAGATGTTACTCGAGATTTGTTTGGGTCGTGGGGTTTTTACGACTTTGCTCGGGGCAGTTCTGATGAAAATATGATTGGGTTTAACTCAATGTGTTTACTTGCGATCAATATAGGGGCAGAAAGCGAAGTATTTTTGGTTGCTTGGTGTTTACAGTCGGACATTCTGATTTTCGCAATTAATTTAGGTATCTTGGGTTGATTAGTGGATTTGGTATAAAGTATGGGGCTTATTTCGCGTAATTGTTAAGATCGTTAACATTCTTTGCTGTCTGACTTTTGCAAGGCCTTTGTAGTGAATTTGGTTTATTTAGTGGCATAGTAATCAGTGTAATTTGTGGTTTAGAATATGATAAGGGCAATTGCGGCGCGATTGACGTATTTGAATAGAACTTATCGCGATTAAGTGGTAGTGTAAATACGAGGCTATTGACAATGAGGATTTTGGATTAGGCGATGGCAATAACATTCATTCTTTCTTTAATTGTAGAATTTTTTTTAGAGATAATTGTTTGCAGTGCAAAAACCTTGTTTATTTTTGTATAGGGTGTGTTTTGCTTAATAATGGTGTTCAGCTTTCTTTTACCGATGATATAGCTTGAATCAGTTGGTTAAATGAATGTAGATTTTTAGAAATTGTTGCAACCACAAAATTTCCGTCGTATGCCGAGATTTTTTTGCTTTTGCAAAAAAATATTGGGAGACTAGACATATTTCTGCTCCTGGTAGGGGTTTTATATTAAAAACGTAGAGGAGCAATTAATCGAACCAACCGGAGAGTCAACTGCTAGAGGATTTATGCGGACGGTGTTCTTGGAATATGGACAAAGGAGCTCTTTGGTCAGTAATTACTGAAAAGTCTTTACCACAAGGGTAGTATTTGAACCCGTCAATAGATCAAACAATTCCCAGTACTTCCAGCTCATTGACACCATGTCATTCTTTTGTGGTGTGTAGAAAACGAGACGCAAATGCAATGGGCTTCCATACGTCTGGGTTGTTTTGTTCAAGTGCAGCCCCAAGTCCATAACGCGAAACGTCGCACTTTACTCAAACATCCAATTTAGATTGGTAGTGGCAATTTTCTGTGTTTCGTGCTATTTTGTCTTTAATTATGTTAAAGTGTTTGTTGTCTGATTCATTCCATACAATATTAGCATATTTTCAGTAATGGTCCTAAATGGTGACAAAGTTGTGCTAATGAGGTTATAAATTTTCTAAAAGAATCTACTGAATCAAAAAATGATCTTAACCGCTCAAGTATTTTATGTGTTGGAATTGCTAGGTTAGCAGCTGTATTGCTTTTTAGTGGCGAAATACCTGTTTGGTTAAATTTATACCAAAACCATTTAATTTTTGACTTGTCAAATTAACATATTTGGAGATTGATGCGCAAATTGTCCTCATTTAACTTTTTTAAAGATTGATTGACATAATTGATATGGTCTAATTCTGGTCCGGTACTAAATAAATTATTGTAGTCTATGAAATAATATGTACTTTGGAAGCCTATAAGTGTGTAATCCACTGCTTTATGAAATTCTGCTGGTGTCTCAGTGAGGCCGTAAAAACCCGTTTTAAATGTGCATGTACCGGTTGATTCACAGCCGAAAAAATTGAAATTACACTGTTTTGTATATTTTAGGTCTATGGCTGAAAAATTTTGCTTGTTGACCGTATTGTGTATCTGTTAAAATTTATGAAACAGAGTCAAACAACTTCTCTATATTTGGTATTTGATATTTATTTTTATGAATTGATTTGTTGAGGACCTTTGAAGCCAAGGCTCATTTTACAGATTGGTCTTTCTTTACAGTGATCACGATAGCCAAAAAGAAATTTTCATCAGAGCACATTGTCAATTTTTTGATAGGGCCCTTTTTTTGCAATCGGTCAAGTTCAGAGGTTACTCTAGGTTGTAAAGGTTGCTGTGAACCTTTGATGAAACTTTCGTTTAACGATGTATCTTTGATAATCCAATTCGTGAAATTAGTTCAGGGAACTGCTGCGCGATAGCTTGTTTTACACTGCATGTAGAGTTTTCTATAGTATTGACACATTTACCATTTTTTGATTGTTGTTGAACAACTACGAGTCCAAGACTACTGAAGAGGTCCCGTTCTATGTCGTTTTTGTGCCCATCATCTACCACACTGAGACATTCATCCTCACACGTCCAATCTTTGTATGTGACCGTTGTAACAAGGTTCCCTAAGACCTTGATTCATTCATTTGAAAAAGCCTTAGGGTTTTTTCCTCTTCTGAGGCAATCCATCAACTTGTTGGGGTAGGCTTTAGGATGTTTTTGGCTAATGTTTTGGTTATGATGTTACAGACGCTGCCGGAGTCGATAACTGAGATTGAGGAAGTTTTCTCGAAATGTTTTGTGACATTGAGTGGTTCTAGTTTATTTCACTTGTTTATTTCACTGGTTTATTTCTGGTTTAGTTTCACTCAAAATAGCTGCAACATAGTTATCCAAATCGCTGTCATAATTTGAGTAGTATATGTGTTCGTATTGTCCTTTTTAGCTAGTTTTCTAGTTTACTGACTCTTCGTTGTCATTTTTATCAGGTGTTTACTCGATCTTATTGTCGTTAGTTTTTTGGGATGGTGGTGGTTGGGATTGAGACTTTTTCGGTTTTCTGCGCTTCTTTGCAAAATGGTTTAAGACTCCACACTTCTTGCATTTCTTTCCTTTGGCTGGGCAGATTTGAAAATCATTGTAGGTCCAGCGTTATCCGCAATTTGCACAGAAGCAAGTGATTTGGTATTAGTTAAAGGCGCTTGCATTGCGATTGTTACTTTGTCTTTGTTGTTGGAAATTTGTTGTGCAAATACGAGTTTGAAAGTTGTTAATCTTTAAGAGTTACTTTTTCTTCTGAAGGTTTCAATTGATATTTTGTTGAGTTTGGGCTCTCATTTCCAATTCAACGGTTATTTCCAATGCTTTGGCTGGGTGATACTGTCTCTTTTAGTAGTTCTTTCTGCGTCTCGGAATCCACTATATTCAGTATTATTGTGTCGCGTATAAGTGTTGTTTCTTTGTCATCAAGTCTGCAATTTTCAACTAAATCGATTAGTCTCCCGTAGAAACTCTCGACAGATTTTCCCTTCTCTTATTTTGGTGAGAAGAAGACGAATCTGTTGTATTCTGTCGTATTCTCCAACGCTTTTTCATCGGTTTTCTTTTTTCAAAAAGAAAATATGGGTGTTACTGTTGAAGGTTTTACAACCTTCTGTGGCAAGGCATAGACAGGGGAGTAAATTAGTCTTTTGATCACAGATATCCAATCGTTTGTCACTACAAAAGATATCGATTTCATCAATTTTCTTGCATCTGTTCTGCCATGTTACTTTAAGTTGTTGATTGCGAATTTTTCTGTCTCTATGGTTACTTGTGTGTGATTTTCCACAAGTTCGTCGTATACATGTTCCGATGGGTATTTGACTGCCGAGGGTGGTCCGTTTAGAAGTTAAATTTTTCCCACGAGAGAGGTGGTGTGATTGATTGTTGCCTTCTCCCAGAAGCCATCTATGTGGAGAGGGATTTTTCTTGCATCAACTGCTGACTGCGCAATTTTTTTCGGCCAAAGTTTAGATTTGATCCAATTGCGTCGCATTTGACTCTCACTTAGTTAGAAAAGAAGGTTGCGCTGCGTCTGCTAGTTTTATTAAAGTAAAACTCTAAATTTTACTTTTGGATTAGGGAATATGCGTCAAGAATTACTAGTTGACTTTCTGTATTAGCTTTTGAAGAGTGATTTGAAAAGTTTAACTACAACTGATAGTTGGCAACACAAAAAAAAGAATGAAATTAATTTCAATTTTAGTCAGAATAGGACGTTAGGAAGATAATAAGCTGATCACACAACGAGACAGGAACTTAACATTTATTTATAGCGTGAACAGACAGTTTCCTGTCCAAAACATGAACAAAATGAAAATCAGATCAAATCTTACAACTGAAATAAAATAAGGGTAAAACGAACTAAATACTGCTCTTGAAGTAAGACAATTAAACTAAATACCATTATGGATATTGGTACTAATATCCAGTCCACTTAAGTTGCACCAGCGTGAATAGTTTTTGAGGAATTTTTAAAAATCGTTTTGAAGTAGAGCTGCAGACTAAACTCCGTGGTGTTAGAAAAGAGTGGCTTGTAAAACTGGGCTCTTTAAGGTGAACGCGGCTGCAGTAATTTTCCCTGCTTGTTGAAATTGCAAGTCCCCTTGTCAAGACATAACTAAACTATAAAAAGTTATTTGGCCATTCAAAAAAAATCAAATGAATCTTAAAGGATCATAGAACACCGGTCATGGTGGAAAAATCCTAATTGAGCAGGTCTATTCAATAATGATTGGTCATGATTAGACTAATAAATTCTTGGACTTCCATCTCGGACCCTAGTCTCATAGCATATCAGTACTGATTTCTCAACAACCCGTTGTAAATCGTAGAGAACGTACTGTAACTGTGTGTATTCTAAGCGTATTTGTTCCTCAGGATGTGCAGTACATCATCAGAGATAACTTTTTGTCTGAAAATAGACTTTACATCTCAATTTTTATGTTTCATAAAGTGCATACAAAAATCAGAGCAATTATTGAAAATTTCGAATCCAAACACGAAATTTTGTGGGATGCAACGCGAACGATGAAAAAGATGCTCCCTATCTTAAAGCATCCTATCTCAAAGCATTGAAAAAAGTGTTTTAGCGTTATAATAAAACAGCCGCCAAAACTAGGAAACTTTTTAATACAAGCTAGGAAACCCTGGTCTCAAACTTTGGTTTCACTCGAGATGTTCATATGCTGAGTCACCTGTTCAAAAACTAAATTCTGAATACAAACAAATTTTCGAGCCAGCCCCCCCCCCCACCCCAACCAAACCCCCCTCCCACATGTTGATACTTTTATATCAAGTCTCCCGGGCAACTTTGGTTGTCCTACTTTCAGCAAAAGATGAAAATCGGCTTGAATTGATTTCTAATGGGGTTAAATAATAGTGGGATTCAATGACAGAGGGTTGATGAATTGGGATTATTTGACAGTATGGTTAATTGAATAAGGGCAAAAAGTGGTCAAACTAAATTTTTATTGCTAACGTTCGTGTAATTTTTAAGTAATATTTTCTGATATTTTATATTTTATTCAGCAAATTGAAAGATTAGCAGATTTTTTTGAAATCAAAACAGATCACTTTAATCAATTTTTTCAATAATTTCAAATCACTCTTACGTGAAATTGAAATTCTCCCGAAATAATTGAGATCCTAGTTTAGACCTGGTATTCTAAAAGACCCTCTTCAGGGTCTTTAGAATATATAAGGCATGAAAAAACTCTCATGAATTTTTTGAAGATTTTGTCTGAATTTTGGATAGAAATAAAACAACCGTTGTCCTCAATTTACGATCGCAATTGCAATAATGCATTGTTTTATTATTTCCTAAGGATATCAAGCAAAATTAGCTCAGCTGTTGGCGGAACTGTTTAGTTCAACTCATTTTTATCTATTAAAAGAATTAGGCTCAACTTTAACAAGGGTCCTCGACCGTGTAATTTAATTTATTATTTCCCTTCCCCGCTTGGAACTTGGCTTTTTCATAAATTCTAGTTTTTGAATAGGTGAGCAAGGAAGCAAGCAATATTTTCAACCTCAAATCAGTAACAGAGTAAAATTGTTTTCAGTTTTTGGGCCGCAATGACTCACTAATTCTCATATTTTTGAATGCCCTCCTTACATTAGTCTGAAGAGAACAATTAATTTAAAAAGTTTGAAAGAGAAAACTTGAGGTTTTACAAAATTTCTCTGGCAGTAATTGTTTATAGAAAAATGGAAATATATTTAGTTTATGGCCACGCTTGAAATCTTCTACGTGCCTCTCCATAGCATTTTCAATATCTCATGAACGGACTTAAAATTTTTAATTACATTTTTCATAAAATTTGAAAGCAGTCTTCAATCCCAATCTACTTGCTACTATTTGCACAACTAATGAATTTAAAAATTTTGTAAGTTTGTCTATAACTTGCTCTCTATAGCGCTCATTAACGCTAGCGTTCCATTTTAACGCATTTACTCATTCAAAGGGATAATTTTAAAACTGTTTACAGAGCAATTGAATGGGGAACCACTTTAGGCTTTATGTTTCCTATTTTGCTTTTATTTTTCCCTGATCGCTTCAAGTTCAAAGCAGATGTACATTTTTTAATCCGTCAGCTGTGTGGTTACAGCCAACTTTTCCATTGCAGCTTGCTTCAGAATCAAAAAGTGTCTTGAGAAGCCGAGATTTAGTTTTGATAGGTAGTTGGGGGTATCAAATAATTCAAGTAATATTTGACCTTTCAGTCTATATATTTCCTGCTATGTGACATTCTTGTTGCCTTAGAAAATCAATAACAGACTAACGTCGTGCGAATTGCTCTCAAACGACCGGCGAGCGGTTGGCTTCGTCAGTTTTGAAGCTAGCGCTAGCTTGATTCGAATCTTCAACATTTTGTTTTCTAGCTTTGTTAGTAAAAAAATCAAATAGAAAACTGAGATTTATAAAATTTGAAAAATATTGCAAAATTTAAAAGAAAAGCTTCCAGGTTTTGCAGTGAAAATGTTCAAAAATATTTTTTCTCTCCTGAGTTATGTCAATGCACGTAACCCATCTGCAAGACTTGAAAAACTTCGTTGGCCAGTAAAGATAGTTAAACTCAGAAAAGGAGAGAAACACTCAGAAATTTTGAAAACAATTGCAAATTTCAACAAAATCTTGCTAAAATTCCAGACATTAAAATCTTCAAAAACCTTTTTATTGTCTCAAGAGGCTACCCAGAATCACTATTTCGAGCTTTAATTAGTTTTACTGGCTCAAAAAATCCAAAAACTGGAACATGACTAATTTTTCGAAAATTAAAAAATTGAATTTTATCAGAAAAGTTCTTGAAGCTGGATTCATTATAATATTGATAACAATTCCATGAATCTAGATAATATGCAACAGCTTTTCATGAAGCCTTGGAGGAGGTCCCTAGGACTCTGGTGAAGCACTTGAAAAAACTTGCAAATAATTTTTAAAACTGCTGATCTTAAAATCTTTAAAAACCTTTCAATACATCTAGAAGCTATACAGTAACCTAAATTAAACGCTAGAGGAGGTTATGTGGCTGTTGAGGATGAAGAAACCAAGAAATTGACAAAAAAAATTTCAAAAAACTTGGAAGATTAGAATTCACAAAAAAACGGCTAAAATTTGATAAAAGTTGCAGTAACTAATCCATGGCCAACAAATCTTTTTCGGTAACTCATTATCAAACCCTAACGGAGATTTTCCGTTAGGCTCAAAAACCTGAATGAATTACAATAATGACAACTAAACTGAAAATAGCGATAAAACTGACAATAGATAAAATTAAAAATTTTGCACGTTTTGTCAAAAAAAGACTGATGTTCGTGATGTTAAAATGTTGAAATCAATCCACTACCACTAGAAACAATATGCAGTAATCTAATATAAAACACTAAGAGGTTTCTTGACACCTAGGGCTGAAAAAAAAATTCAAAGCGATCGGTTGTTTCGGAAAACGGGATAAACAGATAGCGCCCAGCGCGCATCAAGTGCTCTTAGAGCCTTTCAGCTGTTTCAGCTCAACTGTTTTGGAGACTTATACTTATGTTGTGAAGGGAGGTTCTTAAGAGGATTGGGAAGAAACTGTGCTCCATTGTACTGCTATCGTTTTTTTAAACTACTTACCTCGGAACGCGCATGAATATTGTTAGAAAACTCCCTCAAGCTGGGGATTTCTGTCGTTTGTATTTCTTCAGGTATTTTACCGGTAACTTTCGCTCATTGTTTGGTTTGATTTTTACATTGCTAATCATCCACTATTGGTAGCAACGTAAGAAACGTGGGTCAGTGAACTTGTGCTTCCAAGAGGACGAAATCTAACCTCAGACCCGAAACAATCGTGCAAATAAAGATCTTGTAAAATTCAAATATATTGAAAGGCTATTGCGAGACTTGGAAGGTACTGTATTGCAACTTGTTCATTCAGCATCGAAAATATTGCGAGATCTTTTTAAATTATATTGGATATTATAATGACTACCTACCTTAAGTTTCTCATTCGGGCAAAACCGAGAATCAGACAGGAGGGTCAAAAATAGCTGCGAAGGCATAGTAATTGGTGTGCAAATTACCTTGCACTCACAGGTTTCGGAACAGTACGACCAGGAAGCTTACTCGACTTTGATGCTTTGTTCTTTCCGATTAAGCTATATCGGAAGAGCAACTTCCGGAAAAGTTTTTTTGCCTTCTTTCCAGCTATTTGATTGACTGAACGAAGTAAAATCTACAATCTGAGCGAATATTTGTTTCAAATTGGATTTCCTAAAATCTTAAATCACTGCAGATCCTAGCTTTACCTCACCTGAAGTCCCCGGATTTGGTCTTGAATTCGAATTTCGATGCTTTCAAACCGATGTTCCGGCCTGAATTCCGGACTCCACAACTTAGCCCTTCAAAACCAAATTCCGAATATACTTTTAAATTAGGTACTCGTTCATTTGATCTACATAGATAAGTTTATATTGTTTATATTGATTCATATTGAAACACTGCATTTACTGCATTTATTATGAGCTTATGGAATCGAATCTATTTGCCCGCTGGGGGTGGGGGTCCAGCCTGGAACTGAGACTGGGGTGGCATGTGGTTCGCAGATCCACCCTGAGGTCCAGGTCCATAGTTCACCTTATCGTAAACATCCGAGTAATACTTCACCACATTCAGGTACGAATTGATCAAGAAATCCAGAATGTCACCCATATCGTAAAGCGAAGCCTCGACTCCGGCCAAGTTTGCAATATGAGGATCCTTCTCTCCCAGTTGGTTGAGGTCAGTGAAGAACTCGACAGATGTATGATCTACGATCAGTTTCTTGTTCTCGTCCAAAGATGAAGTCCAAATGGTGTACAGGCTGTAGATTTCTTGCTCCGTGAAGGGGCACAGGATCTCGGCAAAGTATCCTAAAACGATAGTAGACCCTAAACCACTTGTCCATTTATCAAGTCCAAAGCAGCACTTACGGGATATTACCGGGGTATTACTAGATTAAAATTTGAACATTGACTGGATATGTCAGGATAGAGGGTCTCGCGCAACTACTTTACCTCTTCCAGTAGGCATGGAAACTCCGATGTCAAAGTTCAGTTTGGTGTACGCATTTCCAATCTCCCAGTCAGCCTCCGAGCACGCAAGATCAAATTCGGCAAAAGCAGGCAAGAATTCGTTCCTCAGCAACTGCTCTGCAGTTAGATAGCTGGCTTCGTTGATCTTCACCCACTTGCCCCGTTTGTTGCTGGCCACTGTCATGGCGAACACGTGGATAAGTACTGCTATGACGATAATGGTCTTCATAGTTTAATCTAATCCTTGTCTTTCTAATCCTTGTCTTTGATGATTTAAGATCTATTTCCCAGGTAGCCGAAAAATGAAGTTTCCTTGGTTTTAAAAATCATAGTTAAGTATTGGATTGGAGCATTTGAAATGCTGCACTCTATCAGGAACCTTAAATTCTTTGCCTTAGTCTGCAGTGTTTCTGAGTCTTTCATATTCAGATTTCTGATTGATAGTTCTGCTTGATTCTAGATGCCCCTTGCCCTGCCCTGCCATTTTCCAGTTTCATATCGGTTACAATTTCTCCATTTCTTTTAATGTTCCAATCCAACCCATTATTTCCCTGGTATCAATTTTTCGGCTATCTGACGCTTCCGATTAAGTTCAACACTATTTACCACTATCTCAAGATTTACACAACGCAATCTGTTCTTGATTGTCTTTTTATATAGTCAGTCCCATAAAGTTGCAACCCTATCGAACGTTTCAAAGGTCAAAGTTCAAATTTAAAACATGTAGAGATCAGCATTTCGTTGTTCATTTGCATGTCAGTTTTTCGAACGTTCGATTGCGTTGCAACTTTATGGGACTTACTATAGTTGTTGTTTTCGCCACAGAATTAAAAACTGAGTAAGAAGTGCAAAATGATTGAATTGATTGTGATACAAAACCAGTCACAATTAAATTATCAACCAAACTAAATTGTCTGAAGCAAGAAGACAGCACACAGAGCGAGGTGAGGTCACGAAGAGGTCAAAGAAGGTCACATTGTAACTTACACTTTAGTTTCTATGATGTATTAGTCAGCAAAGCTATCGAACGTTCCAAAGGTAAAAGTTCAAATTTAACACTTGCGGATATCTAGCAAAACACTGTCCACCTGCGTTGCAGATTTATGGGAGGTAATATAAAGCGAGTTTCATAAAAATGAAAGACAAAGGGAGAGTAAAAAACCCTGGGCATGCTGCATATGAACTTCAATATGGAGATAGATGGTTTTAAATTTGAACTTTGACCTTTGAAACTTTGACTAGCGTTTCAACTTTATGCTACGTGCTATATAGGCTGTCCCACAAAGCTGCAACGTTTCAAAGGTCGAAGTTCAAATTTAACACATTTCTCGAACGTTCGATTTAAGTGTTTCGAAAAGTTGAAATAAGCGAAAGTTCGAAAACCTCAAAAACGTGCAATCGAGCATCAATGTGGTCATTTGAATGCCAACGTTTTTTTTTTCAGTAAGCTTTTATTCGTCAATTTTCTGCATGTGTTGAATTTGAACTTTGACCTTTGAACTCTAACCTGTGGTTTTTGAAACGTTCGCTTACTTCAAACTTTATGGGACACGCTATATAACTATAGTCTGTCCCATGAAAGTTTGAAATAACCGAACGTTCGTAAACGTCTTAACATGAACTAACACCAATGTGGTAATTCAAAAGTCAACTTGACCTCTGAAATATGACCAGTTCTTTTTGAACGCTAACTTATTTGTGAGACGCGCTATATGTCTAAGGAAAATGCCAATCGGCTAGAAAAGCTATTTTAGGAATCCTCTTACGAACATGAGAAATAATTGTTCAAATCATCCAATAACGTCACCTAAACAGCTATCACTTCAGAAGCACTAATAGCCCTGATCTACTTAAACCGTACATGATCAATATGCAGCTCTTTTGATGAGTGACGAAAATATGACAAGATGAAAATGCTGACAAGCCTATATTATCGTTAAAACGAACAGTAAATTCGCTGCAATTAGCGCAAGTTTTATAGCGTTTCGTGTTAAATTTTTTGAGGCTCGAATGGAAATGCTCATTCAGCTCAATTTATCAACTGAAAGTAGATTAATCTTCAAACCCAAATTACAATGAGAATAACAATTGCAGACATTTTTTGGATATTTGGTCTACTTCAACATCGTATATTCATCAAACAAACATAATATCGGCATTAGGTGTATTATGGTTCGAATCTTGTGCTACTAAAGAGCGTCTATTATACTCCAAAAACGGCGATTCATAGCCAGAAGCCTGGTGATATTCCGCGTTGTTAATCATCATGATAGGTGAGATACAATCAAGTTTATCGGGGGGCGCTGATTGGGCCCTCTCCGCTGCGTTCTTGTTCCTTCTTGAAGGGCGCTGGGAGGGTGGGGTCACTGGTCGCTTTGCAAAAGGCGATGCACTTTCCTCGCCATAAACCCGAGCAGCAGCTCGTCTGCGAACCTGCTGCAACCGTTCGATCTCAATTGGAGATTTGTCACTCGGGGTACTCAGAACGTTCCCTGAATAGGGCGAGTTGGGGTTATTTGCTGAGAAGCGCTGCTTATTGGAAGCGTCACTGCTTGTTTTGCGCTTGCGTTGTTTCTTGGGGTATAGGTCGGAAGTTCCGGGGTTCTGTTGGAGGTAGGCTTCGGTAACTGGTTCCAGTGTTTGGAGGAATTTGTCAATTTTGACCATGTTAGTGGTGTAGCTCGTGTCAAGGCTGAAAGAACTAATAGTTGTCGCAACATTTTGTATCTGAGTTTTACGCATATCCACAGCATATTTTTTAGCAACTTTGAAAAGCAAAAAGGAGTTAATTAGCATTAGCAGCTCCAATGCGATGCAAATGGAAAACGGAAAAAGTATTCACGTTTCTTTTCGACCAATTGAGTCTTGAATTTTATAAATAGATGAACAAGGAGGCTCGGTAATGTGCGTTCGCACATGATGTACCGACCCCGCTTATCCACAATTTTGGCTTAATTGTCTACCAAATGAGGAAAAGGTAAGTTTTCAAATCTCACTGATCAATAATTGGTCTAGGAAAATAATGTGCTTCCAACTCAAATAACGTAGGTAGTGCCACATAAGTGGGCCGATGAGACCTGTCATTATTGAGACTAATGAACAAGACAAACGAAAAAAAATCAAATAGCATTAACATACGTTTTTGTTCAAAACTCAATGTTTATTTTTTCGAACGAATACAAAAAGTAAAATAGGTCCAATTAAAACCTAAACAACGGAACACCACCAGTCCTAGATGAGACTCAGTTAATGTAGACCAAAGTATTACAAAACGACAAAGTTGAAAATGCAATTTGGGTTTTTAATAGGTCTATGGTTATTCAAAACCCAATCGAAGACTTGATACTATTCATTATCCAGAATGTCGTACGTCAAGTAAATCAAACAATACTTTCAGGCGAGGAATAAAATTTTAAAAAGTTTAAGAAAACGATGAAGCTGTTAAAACCATCAGTTAATCCGTAAAACTAAGATAAAATCTGTTGCGCTTTCTTGGAACACCAATAATGCTATATGTGACCTCTGAAGAATGAGACCAGATAACAAGTTATAATTTTTTTTTCAAAAACAGTTAATTCCAAAGACAAAATCAGCTGAAATCATTGAATAGGTTTTTTATTTTTAAAAACCATTGAGATCTGACATTAATCAGAACAAGCCATATGTCTACAGAAAAAACGACTACTAGACAAAAATGAATAACTAAATCAGTTTTTTGCAAAAGAAACGGGTATCGAAAACATCAGAACAACAAGCAATGCACTAGAAACCTTAGATATATTCAAATGTGCCTTTCGTTATTGAAACGCGGCAAAAAATTGATACGAGGTTTGTTATTGTTGAGATAAGGCAATAAATTGAACAAAAAAAAACAGCAAAATGCAAATTAAATTTATATTTTTTTTCCAGAAAAAAACGTTTGATTTTAAAGTCATGAAAAAATTTAGCTACGAACCTTAATCAGCAAATAGTTTCTTTTCTGCATCCATTGGAAGACAATAGGATCTGCAATTATCCAGAATTTTTCATATGACTCCAAAAAATCTCAAAGACGAAATCAAAAATTTCCATTAAGTTCTGCTAGAAAACGGTGTCGAAGCAGTTAAACAATATACTATTCACTGAAGAAATGATTTGTTCAATTGAGCCCCCGTTTGAATAATGTGGTATCTTACCTGTCAATAATGTGACAACCTGTCAAAATGTCCAAATATTAAAAATTTTGTGTAAAAACTTGTATCAAAGCAAAAAAACCATTACTAAAAACGTAAAATCGCAAAAAAACATTGAATTATAATCAATTAGAAAGACGATGCGATCTGTTTTGTAACTTAAGCAAGAAATTGACTAAACAAAAAAGAAAATGTCACCGAGATAAATATCCCACTATTTGATTGAAAATCTTTGTTTTTAAATGTCAAAACGACAACAAACTATAGGTGGGTTCCCTTACTAACTAGATACGCATCTTTGAAACCCTTTAGGAAATCAATTGGATTTATCTTTTGTACAGTTTGATTTGATTTGTTCTTTTATTTAATTAACGTACAAAAAATCAATAAGTTCGAACTTTTTAAAAAAAGATCGACCGATTATAATCTGTTTTATTTGATCAAAAAACAGTGATTTCACCAAAACTAGCCTTGCTGTTGCCGTTCGTTCATAACGAACACGTAATTGCTTCAAATTTTATTGATTTAGATAATTTGTCTATAAAAGATAGCAAAGACAATTGATTCATTTTGCATAATCATCGAAATAAATTAAAATCCGGCAGACATTTTAATTCAAGAACTTTCTCAAAGAAAGCACAAATAAAATTTTGCCTTCCCTGGAACTAACGAAGATTGTGTGAGCGTTTTCTAGATGTGTTAGTGCGGCAAGTTTAAACAAATTGGACCAAATTTCACTTCGTTCCTTTTTTGATGAGGAAAAGCCAATTTGAAAAGTATAGCAACAATTTGAGCCAAAAATTGGATCAAACAGTTCAACAACACTCTTATGTTTCAAATGTAAAACATACAATACTATTTTTAAAATTTTCAACATACTTTTTTCTGGCAAAATTAGCTAAAAAATGCGTAAAAATATGGAAAATGTGAACAATAAGAACGAAAGTCAGTCAAATCTTCACAAAAATTTAAACCTCGATAACTCAAGGAAAAGACGATATTCGACAAATTGTTTTTTGATGGGTTTTCAAATGATACCTCTCACAGCCCTTTACGATTAATATATTGATCGGTCAAAACTGAGTGAACAAAAAAAACTCGTTTCAGCATTTAGTTTCTCCCCACTTAAGTGGGTCGGAAAAAAAATAACAATCATTGCAGTATCCATGTAAAGAGTTTTTTGTCTTGTATGGAGCCATAAATGCTCTTAGTACGGTTACTACTTTTCATCCCAGACTTTAGCCCAAGTTGAGGTTTGAGAACCATGCTAGCTCAGATCAGACCAATTTGGGTCGCGCAAAAGGGGTCGAGCAAGAACTGGTGACGTCGTCTGGAAACTGCTCTACAGTAAGTGTATAGTCAGATCGAAACTGTTATTATTGAACCATTGGAAAAGCTTTTTTGGAAAAACAATGAAAATTGCCAACACAGGCTATTGTAAAAACAATATAAACAACTGCCAGCTATAATCAATGGATTTGATGAAAAGTTTTGACTAGATTTCCTATATGAATCTGACATATTGTCTCATTTTTATGATGAGCAATTTCTTTCAATTTTTTGACCAAATTAAACTCCATCTGTACAAGCATTTGACTCAACATTCTAAACTTGGAAGTTAAAACTCTTCAAGCTTAGTTTTTGTTTTAAGTACATTAACAGCCTTATTTCTCACTCATCTTGCAGAAATAGGGTGTTTCTCAAACGAAGCAAAAACAACTGATTTTTTTTCAATATCTCCTACTTTCAGCAAATTGAATTCTCATTCCGATAGAGCAAACTTGTGTATTCAAATATTAAAAAGTTAATGCAATTCGTATCAAAACTAATTTAGTACTATTGAGCTCTAAAATTAAAACAAACAGTTTTTCTTCAGGAAGTTTGTAAAACTAACTAAGGATTTGTTTGTTAAACTTCAATATTTGTTTGTCTATATAGGATGCAACTTCTTGAAAGCATAGACAGCTGTTTTGTTTAATAATAAATTTTGCCTATTTATAAATTTTAATAAATTTCTGTCGAGAACATCAATTTCTGTCCTGAAGTCGAGAACATCAATTTGGGTAGAACTGACCGTACCACATTTCTGTCGAACATTATCTTTTCATATGTTGATCACTCTACTGCAGAACGCTACCTTTTTGCAGAAGGATAAAAATCATCTAAACTTCCATTCTTAATTTTATCTGAGAAACGGGAGTTTCCACTCTTAATATATGAGAAACGGTGTGAAAGGATTAGAATTACAACTGTGAGCACCTATCATAACACCAGCTTAGCTAAAAATTACAAATGCTGCAGACTTACTTCAGCTCACTCTCGTTTAGAAGATTTGAGTCGTTGGCTTTCGAGTTCTGGGCAACAACTTCTTTTTCCGCCAAAGTTCCCTTAACGCCATTTTCTGCCATCTGGCCATCTGTTTGCGCCACTTGCACGGTCAACATTGCAGCTTCAGCTGAAAACGGTTCACTAAGCCTACTGTTTGTATTAGGCGAAGATTCATGCTCTTCTGGATTATTTTGTGACCGTTGAACGTCATCAACAACAGCTCTTCCGTGTTTTGACAAATTTGAGTTCTGTCGGCTTTTACTTTTTCTTGATTTCACACCCCCCATGATTCGTATGTCTTCATTTTGCATTGCATCATTCAATTGCTGTTTGAGTTTCTCGAATTGCAGTTCATGTTGTCCTGAGCGCCTCACTGCCTCGCTTAAAAACACGTTCTGATCACAACTGGTAGAAATTTGAGATCTAGCAGAAGCGTTAGTGAAAGCAGCATGTTCAGCCGAAAGTTCAGAAACCACTCTAGAATTTAGAGAATAACTCACGTCATTTATAACTCCAGCACTATCTGCTAACTTCTTGGTCGGCTTCGACAGCATCGGTGACTCAGACATGTTAGCGAACTGATGAGAATCGTTCTGTTCTTTGAACACGGGTGAATTGTTCGGCCTAGTGATATTGGAAGACTCCTTCGGCTGAGTGAACATTGGTGAGTTATTCGGCTTAATGGGCATTGGTGATGCATTGGGCTTTCTGATATTAGGTGTTTCACTCGACCGTGTGGGTGCTGCGGGTTCTTTCGGCTCAAAGTGCGTTGATGGTCCGTTCGGCTTATTGGGTACTGTTTCCTCGTTAGACTCGGGGTCTAGGAACACGTCGTCATCTAAATCGTCTTCAATGTCGCTTTCTCCCCGGAAAACAGACTGTCGGGATTTGAGGTTACTCAAATTCGGCGAACTGACCGTTCGGTTACCGACGTGACTGTTTCTGTTCGCTGGATCTGAACTGAAATCTGGGTTTAGATGCGACTTGGGTCGTCTGGGAAATGAGTCGTCCCGACGTTTAGAGCGACTTTGACGCTTAGGAAGACTTTGAGCGTTTGGATCTCCATAAATTGCTTGAGAATCGGAGGAGTCGTAGTGAAGTTGCAAAGGTACTGGGGCGGGTTGGTTAAATTGATGCTGCAGTCCTAATGGAACCCTTAACGCGTTCCGTTTGACACTGTTATCTCGGGTAACTTGAGACGTTTGTTGGATGTTGTGTAGCAAATGTTGTTGTTGTCTATGTCTGGTCGCTAGTTCGTGGTTCGATACCGAACGCATGTACGGAGGTTTATCTGGCATGACTTGCCTATGAGGTGGTGAATCTTTTGATCTGGATCTAGAGCTGGGTACCCGATTGGGCGAAGCCCGAACTGGACTGTGATCTGGAAATTGCGAATTGGGGTGGTTGTAGTTAACAGCCGGTTGCGACTGGAACCTACCATCGGGGGGTAACCTTGGTTGATAGGGTATACCTCTGTGGTCATATAAATTATGGCTTGTTCTATTTTGTTGAGGCACCAAAGCTGTCTGAGGACTTTCTTGATGTGGTTGAGGTAATTGGGGTTCCCAAAGTTGATACTGAGGGATTCCTGAAACAAGTCCAGGGTATGATAGCTGAGGCATTAATTGAGGGTGCACGTTTGTAGGGTAGTTGTTGACGACCATCATCATTTGATGTTGTTGTTGTTGCTGGAGAAGGTGCTGGTGAGGGTGGTTGGGGTGTGGAATTGGGATTTGGCCTGTTGAGGCGCTGTATGCCTGATAGAGACCAGGGTTGAATTCATGACCAGGGAACCCGTGAACATACTCATTGTATTCCGTGTCCACCTTAAAATCAAAGCATTTTTTTTACATTGTGGAAATATTTCAAAGCTGGGTAGAAAATCTCAAATTAACTCCATATTCTATGTATTTGAAAGCAGTCATTGATCAATTCTGAGGCTGATATAAATGAACATTTCGATTGGATGAGAGCAATAAAGTTGTTGGGATCTAATCTTTTGACACCTGCCCCTGCCCTCTACAAAAAATAGCACGTGCAAATTTTTACACAGTATCCTGTGAAATGACAACTCCAAAATATGTAATTTGGGACACAAGCGGCGTAAAATTTATATGCCCAGTAAGCTGCCCTGGTCCCACTCCGATGGTTATCTTGCAAATTCTTGCAAGAATGTTGCCTATTACGGTTATCTTGCAAGACCTCGCCAAAAATGTTAAAGACCAGGTATACATTAAGCAACGTTACTTAACTCAAGTAAATAAGAAACATGATAATTTAGAAAATGTGCTGATTTATTGCCAAAAAAAAAAGCTGATTTTATTATTCATTGGGGCTGTTCGTTGTGTTTCACGCTTTGCTAACAGAAGTTATTTGCTTCTTTGTGGTGACATAGAAAAAATCCTGGACCCTTTGATGCTTGAAAACTTTCTACTTTGGATGATGCTATATTTGGCGCTTAAAATGGCATTAAATTTCTACTTTTCAACGCTCGCAGCATACAAAATAAGTATCAAGATATATCAAACTCGCTTCAGCAGCTGGATTCGGAAACTATTGTTATAGTAACTGAAACTTGGATGAGCGAAGAACAAAGCTTGAATATAAACCTCAGCTCTGAGCACAATTTTGTGCATAAACATCGGTCACATCAAACAGGAGCAGCTAAGATGGGGTTGTAGGAATATGGATTCCTAAGAACATAAATTTTAAACGCAGAAGAGAATTTGAATTAGCCGATCCGAAATTTTTTGAAACGTTGTGGCTGGAACTAGGCAACCCATTAACGGAAAAATGTCTCATTAACATCTCCTATTGTCCACATCAAAGCCTGGGTGACTTCTTTTTAGACGAATTAAGTGCAGAGGTTTCCAATGCGTTTTCAGCTACAGATAATATTTTCTTATTTGGTGATTATAACATTGATATGTTGAGTGTAAATGGGAAGAAAAGCCTTCCGAATTTTGCGGCGGGACTAGGATTACAGTTATCTAACATTGATATTCCTACACGCATAAGCAACAATGAAAAAGTTTGATAGATCACTGTTTTTTGACTAATGAGCAAATCAGTAGTTGGAAAGTCTGCTTACCTCCTTTTGATATTGATCATAATGTAATTTTTTTTCAGAGCAAATTTTCTTGTTAGAAGAAAAACAAATTTATTTTATTAGACGAGATACAAAAAAGTTTATCGATGAAAAATTTAATAGAGATCTGGCTCTTGCAGATTGGAGAACAGTTTATCAACAAAGAAACTGCGATGAAAAGTTTGCAGAATTTAACAGAATGTTTATGACAATACTCGAGAAGAATGCACAAACAGAGAAGAAATTATTTTCTATGATTAAAAAGACTACTTCAGAAAAACCTTGGGTGACAAAAGAAATTCAACATTTAGTTGCCGAGAAACATTGTTACTTCAATGACTACAAATTGACACAAAGTGCTGAGTCATTTGTGTCATTTAAAAACTATCGCAACTTTGTTAATCGGAAGTTAAAAGAAGCACAAAATCAATTTTCAGAGGAATTTTTTAAGAAAACTGAAACCTCAAAAGAGAAATGGAAATTCATTAAGAAAAAAATCGGAAAGAAAAACAACAGTCCAAACATCACAGAAATCGATGAGAATGGTAGAAAAAGGAAAGACAAAAAATCGATATGAAACGTTTTAAACAGAGTTTTCTGCGAAATGGGCATCTACAGAGGGCAGATTGTTCTATTGAACGTCGAAAAAAGAGAGCGAAAATATCAAGAGTTTAACTTTAGACCTTTTACTTTGAGAGAAATCTATAAAGTTATTGACAATCTAGATAGCAACAAAGCACCATGGCCGGGATACATCAATGCTTGGGCATTGAAATCCGGAAAATATGCTCTTGGGACACATCTTCAGATTACATTTAACGATTGTATTCAGGAGAGAGTTTTTCCAACAATTCTTAAGGATGCGCACAAAGTTTTTGAAAGGCTTTTACTTAATCAGTTAGTAGAATATCTCGAAAAATTTGCGCTCGTGAACAAAAAACAATTCGGTTTCCAATCTTGAAAGTCGTCTACTGATGCTGTGTTTTATTTTATTGAAAAAATAATAGGAAATATGGAAGATAACAACGACACAGGTGCTGTGTTCTTAGATCTTGCAAAAACTGTCAATTCAATTTCACATGAGATATTTCTTAAGAAAGCCGAAAATTTCAACCTCTCTCAATCAACAATTTTACTTCTCAAATCTTTTCTCGAAAACCGAACTCAATGCGTAAAACTGGGTATTGACTTATCAGATAAAATAACTATTAATCATGGTGTTATGTCACCGAATTTTCTGAAAAGCTGGAAGGTGAAGATGATGTTATTCAATTTGCGGATGACACTGGTATTATATGCAAATTTGGAAGTAATGAAAATATTCCCCAACAAATTGAAAAAAATTAGAACAAACAGACAAATACCTGACAGAGAATCAACTCACTTTAAATACCGATAAAACAGAGATGTTATTCTTTACAAATCATACTAATTCGGATCTAGATTTTTTCAGTTAAAGGCAATATTATAAAACCAGCTCATGCATGTCGTTATCTGGGAGTACAAATTGATTCAAACCTAACTTTTGAAAATCACCTGAACTCAGTTTTAAGCAAAATGGCTAATGCAATTCGTTCTTTGTATCTTGTAAGAAATCAAATACCTTTACAAATCATACTATTTCGGATCTAGATTTTTTCAGTTAAAGGCAATATTATAAAACCAGCTCATGCATGTCGTTATCTGGGAGTAAAAATTGATTCAAACCTAACTTTTGAAAATCACCTGAACTCAGTTTTAAGCAAAATGGCTAATGCAATTCGTTCTTTGTATCTTGTAAGAAATCAAATACCTTTACAAATCATACTAATTCGGATCTAGATTTTTTCAGTTAAAGGCAATATTATAAAACCAGCTCATGCATGTCGTTATCTGGGAGTACAAATTGATTCAAACCTAACTTTTGAAAATCACCTGAACTCAGTTTTAAGCAAAATGGCTAATGCAATACGTTCTTTGTATCTTGTAAGAAATCAAATACCTTTGAAAGTAAGAATTGATGTTTTCAAGTCAGTTGTTCTCTCTCATCTCTCTTTCAGCGGAGTATTCCTTCAAACTCTTACAGTGAAAAACATAAACCGCATAAACAGGCAAATTAACTGGGGAATAAAAATTTGTCATTTTCGTCAAAAATTTGACCACTCCATTGATCTTCTCATTAAGGATCGTATCCTGCCCGCCGAATTGTTTATCTCAAAAGTTAGCCTAATGAAGCTAAAAACAGACATAAGACAATGGGAAACGTCCCAAAAATTTTAAAATGTTTTCTAGTCGCCATAACGCTAAACAGAACAAGAGAACAAATCAAATTATTTTAAAAAAGAAAACGAAAACGAAGTGGAGTAACAAACCATTAATCTTGAAAACCGTTCAAAAATGGAACAAATTGCCCTCTTCTTTAAGAACTTTTAACAATAAAACTTGCTTTAAAAATGTTTTAAACCGAGTTTTTGCTCGATTAACACAAGAAAGTACCCGTTAATAGACAAATAGGAGCCTTCAAATCCTATTTTTACCTATGAAAACGAACAGCCACAATTTGTAGATTATTATATTAATAACAATGCTGATTAATTTATTTAACTTTTTAGAGCACATGTAGATATCTAACCTTAGGGTTATAATTTACAAAAAAGATGGTTATCGTGTAAGACTCTTGTTGGAGTTATCCAAGATAGCGTCCTCTCCCAGGACTACTGCAAGATAACTGCCTTATTTATGAAGAAGACGTTTATCTTGAAAAAAATATGCAAAAGTCTTTCAAGATAACAGTCTTGTTCAGGAAAACAATCATTGCTGAACGTCATTCTGCTTTTTTTTTGTTTACTTCTTGATATCTGTCGTAAAACATGAAACTACATGGTGGGGGAGTCCATCGTTTTCAACTTACAGCTTGATAAATATTATCGTTTGTAGCTCTGCTATTTCGTCCATAATGCATAATTGGCTCAGAGGCCACGCTCAAACCACTGTTAGCGACACTACCATTGCTTTCCACATCACCCTTTGATCTTCCTCCTTTCTTCCTGTGGAAAATCCTACTACTGCTTTTCTTTTTAGGAGCTGAAGTCTCCGATCTGTTCACAGGAACCTGTGAATTTTCACTTCCTGTTGATGTGGGGTTCTGGCTGAACAAATTCAGCTTACTTCCGCCCTGTTTTAATTTCGACTTCACGAAAGCTAAATTATCTTTCGCCGTGATGCTCATTTTCTTCGACTTGCCTTGTTGTTGTTGCTGCTGATTTTCTTTATTTTGAGATTCCTTTTTGGTTGCTCTCAACTTTTCCCGGTAATTTTCCACGCCTACATTTCCCGTGCCGGGGTTCAATCCCGGGTTAATATTAGGCGTTAATCTAGGTGGGGGCGCGGGTTTCGTTCCGTTCGCGGTCCGAACTGAAGATTTCAAATGTTCAGGCAGTTCCTGATGGTCTGGGACTCTGGAATCGTTCCGATTTTGATTCGACCTGGAGCTCTCTAACGTTCCGTGTTGGGAGCTGTTGTTTGATTGGCTGATATTTTCCTTGGACTGTGATTGGCCGAAGAGTTTGCTGAGCGATAATTGAAGTGATTTGAAAGGCGATCGAGACCGGGACTAAAACAAACAATTATGGCCATTTCTGCAAAAATTTTATTCAAATTATAAAGCAATAAAATGAAGTAAAAATGCAGAATTTATCTTCGGTGAAACCTCGATCAAAAATTTCTCAGCAAAAGCAAATGACGCAAAATTAATGATATTACCAGATTACAACTTAGAAATTGCTGATGGCCTCGTTTTTGAGAGCTAAACAGATTTTGAAAGAAAAATTGTGATAACAGGTGGCAAATATTCAATTTAAATAAAACACCGTCAAGTTCAGCAAAATCTGAATGTTCTGAGACGACTTGAATTTAAAGGTCACTATATCACTGGGCTTTATTCGTTTAAACAGAACATCTTTGAGATTTTGGTAAAATTATCAAATTATGACCGCTTTTTAACAAAATAAAATTTAAAAAGAATGCTTTTTAACAAAATAAAATTTTTTGTGAATTTTTGGCATCAATTTTTTTCGTTCAATCTAGCGCTTAAATCAAATTTTTGAGGTCTTCGTGATTTACCAATGATGATCTTCTTGTTAATGCTTCCAGGCAATTTTTACCGGTTTAGTTTTTCAATTTACTGTTGCTGGTTAATTTCAGCTCAATCCAATTCAATTAAGAAAAAAAACAGAAACTCAGGAAAATTAAAGTACCAAAATGTAAAATGATAATTGTTACCTTTTTGTCTGGTTTTTTCTCTGGGTGTGTCGATGTGATATTTGGCTCTGACTCAGCATGTCTGGGGGGTTTGGACCGTTTTCCACCTGAAGAGCTTCCGCCGGAAGTGGCCAGAGAACTACTGCTGGTCGCAGCTCTCAATTTGTTCCAAAAATTCATAATCAAGTTATAATCTAATAGTTTTCACACTTGTTAACCATTTTTCACTGTAATTTGTCAGTGATGAATTAATTTATCAAAATCATAACTTTATTTTGAATAATAAACCTTGTGAGCTATGCAAACAGAGTTCTGGCAAATAAGGATAACGAAATTGCCCATATTTTTTGGGGTAATTGTTAAATTAATTAAATTACAATATTGAAAAATGTAAACTCTCTGATTTGTGGACTTTGCTGATAATTGGCGAATGTAAATTATACAATATTTAATACATTAGCTTGCGGTATTTGTTCACAATAATGAACTATCGCACCATTTGAGCTGATATGTGAAAAACTCTATCAACTGCGGCGACAAATTAAATTTATTGAATTTTTATACAGGTAAAAACCATAATGTATTATTATACAGTCTAATACAGTCTCGCACAGCTGTATAAAACAGAAAAAAGTATCAAAAATTACATTATAAGCAAAAGTTTAGATTATTTAAGAAAAAAAATGCAGCGAAAACTAATATAATGCAAATTCTATCACTTTAATACGAACAAAGTTTACTTTTGGCAAATTTTTCAATTTGATAAACAGAAGAAAATTTTTTTGTTAAAACTCAAGATAACTTTAATGGAATTCTTTTAGTTATAGTTTAGTTATGGACGTACGCGTAACAAAAGATTGAATGTAAACTTAGCCAATTAGATTAGCCTTTGGTCACTTTGTGATACCGTGAAGATTAATTTTATGTATCTGTAAGTTTTTATGAATGAAAGTTATTTTAATTAGATTTGAAGTGGCTGCTCGAACAAAAAAAATTGCCACAAAAGTGATTTTAAATAAATTTGTGTGCTTATGAAAAGTGTTTTCAAGATTGCTTGGTAATGGTT
Organism: Convolutriloba macropyga; assembly: GCF_964194025.1. Lineage (NCBI taxonomy): Eukaryota > Metazoa > Xenacoelomorpha > Acoela > Convolutidae > Convolutriloba > Convolutriloba macropyga. Next base: position 68,598,578 of record NC_134472.1, read on the forward strand.
GGTTTTTGTGGCAATATTTGACATATGACAATCCTGGCCTTATCAGCGCTTTATTCTAACCATAGGCTAATGAAAAAATAAACCTTGTGTGACAAGATCGTAAATAAAAAGAATAGGGCGTTTGTCTTAAGGACAGAGACTGTTTCCAATTGATGATGGTAAGTTCATAAAAGAAAACTATCCTTTTTTAAAAAATCCTTTTCACAAATTGTTTTGAAACTCCAGTAGTTGGAAGTAAATTTAGTGAACTCTGGGCACTTTGTTTTTAAAAAATTGTGACAATTAGGCATTTGATAATAATTTACGTTCTGTGTATTTGCAGCGAAGCAGCATTAAGATTCACAGTCTGCAATGCATTAAAAAACTGTTTTCAGCTGTCCTGTTTAATTATTCCCCACATTTCAGACCCTTGATTTTGTGACCACGAATGCTTTTCTTTGGAGAGTACGGTTTCCTTTTGCGTCTGAAACTTTCACTTGGTACCATCATTATAGCCAGGAGTGGTCAGGCTCTGGTCAAAGTGAAACTATGGTTAAATAAGTGCTCATGCTCATTCGTTTTTAAACGACTGATCACATGAGAGTTCAGATTTTTCTCCAATTTCTTTTCACTTGGTCTTTATAGGCATTTAAAATTTTGATTAAAAGATTTGATATAAAATAAACGAAAAATCTCTGTGTTAAATATTAGCTCCAAATGATGAAAAGCTGACATATATCATAAGAAAATTTGTCACTTTACTTTTTAAATTTGTATTGCGTAGAGAAAAATTTATTGCTTAATGGTTCTTAAGGACATCATTGGAACAGATAGACGTTTTTTCCCAAAAAATTTTTTTGGATCAAATTAGTGTTTTTAAAACATCTCGAGTGCTATATAATAATTTTGGTTCCTGCGTAATCGCAGCGGAACAGCATTAGGCCTACAGTAGCCTGTTCCTCAGCTGCCCTTTTTCTTATTATTCCCCACATTTCAGACTGTTCTTTTTATAAGCAGCATTGCTCTTTTTTTTGGTGACTTTGGCCACTTTTTTTGCGTCTGAAACTTTCACGTGGTACCATCATTGCAGCCAACATTGGTCAGGCTATGGTTAACCTGAAGACAGACTGTTATTTAATGTTATTTTTTATTTGTGTTATCTGGGATCTTGAAACAATGAATTGACCTCCGCATATGCAAAAAACTCTTAACAGGAAAGTTAATAGTCTGTTTCTTCTGATTCCAGATATTTTTTGGTAAAATCAGCAGTGACCTTTTTTTATCAAAGCATTATTTTTTCAGATAGTTCTCTTTAACATGAATGTGTGCAGAATATGAAGCGTTTTTTTACTCTTATACTCGACTTTGGTTTAATAGTTTTCCGAGTTTTCCAAGTACTGTTGCTTTTTTCTCTTAATTAAAAGAAATTGATAGCTACCTTGAGATCTCTTTTCGATGCTGTTTTTATCATTAACACAAACACTAGTTATTTATTTCAAAGTTGAAATTAAAAATAGACCATGCAAATTAGAAATATCTTTTTAAAAAAGTTTTGTTTTTCATGCCATTTCTTTATCCCAGTGATCTAGAAAAGAAATAACACATTAGCGAAAATCCTCAGCCTGATTATATCAGCGATAAACAATTTATTAGAAAACGGCATTGCTGGAACAAAATAAATTTAAACAAATATCTAATCTTGATTATTAACCAAAATTGAAAATTCTAAAGATTTCTTATTCTGAGTAAAAACTCAAATGCAATTAATTTGAAAACTGAGAAAGTATATCAACTCTAAAAACCCTAAAGTTTTTCCACAGAGTCCCAAATCCGTAAACAGTCGTTAAATTTTTTACTGAGTTTTTGTTTTTCCAGTTTCAGCAAAGAAAGCACGATCTATAAGTTTCACCGCCACGTACAATATCGCTTTTGTGATCAGCAGAAAAATGAACAAAGTCAGTGCTATCGGCCAAATAGCAAAGATGAGGGATTGGTTCCATGACCATATAAGGCTCTCCTTCTGGTCAAATTTAGTAGAACGACCTTGAAGAATCAGCGAATCGACGAGTTTTTCAAGCTTCGCCACCGATCCTTTGCTCATTTCTGCATAAACTGCTCGAACATTAGCTGAATACTGGTCGAGGTTTTGGTATATTTGCTCGATTGAGTTTTCCAGGGTTTTCCTATCCGGGGTTGTTCCAATGTGGATTCCCAGGTGGGCGTTGACAACCCTGGCCGCAATATAGAACTGGTCTCTGCCTTGGGGGGCTGTGAGGAAGGCAACCCCAGCAGCGAGACCTTCCTTGACAGAACTGATTCCACAATGAGTGAGATACACTCTCCTTAAAATGTATAAGCGTAGTCACCTGGACACAGTCAACACGCAACTCCCCCCCCCCCCCCCCGCCCCTACACAACGTCATCACATTCCTGCTAACCTATTTAATAAATCAGGTTTTCAATGGAAAGTTTTCCTATGACGTTTCGGATCTTTACCGTTTTGTGCCCCCCCCCTCCGCCGTAGTTACAGAGCACGTGCTATTACGTAGTCAATCAGTATGCAAAATCTGACACATACATACTGGAGTTGCAAATATGTACCCACTAAGCTGGGGGGGGGGGGGTCCGACGTTTCAATTTTGGTTGACTTTTGACGTAAGCGATATTAATAGTTTTTTGTTGACAAACACAAAACAACAAAATCGAAATACTCCTCCAAAGATTGTTTCATTACTAAATTGACCAATTAGCACTTCCATTTCCCAAATTTTGAGCTCTTTGGAGTTTGGAGTACATATAAGGTAATGCGGATTCAAATTACAAATACCCGTAAATAAGATAAACATGGAAAAACCAAAGAAATGGACTGAATTTGCCTAATAATAATTTTGTTTCTGTGTAATTACAGTGGAACAGCATTAGGCGTTCGAATATTTAGTGGATTAACTCAAACCTGTTATTAGCTGTCCCTTCATTTTCTCTAAACTTCAGACTGCCCGTACCTAAGGTTCAGTGTCAATCAATACTGATTCAGAACAATTTCAGAGAGATTTATTGATTCAGTACTGATTCAGAGGGATTTCAGAACCAACTGTGAAGTGATTTATGACTTTATCTGAATCACAGCAAAATTCAGAGAAAATATTCTGTATTCTTCTGAATCAGAAGATAAATCAGAATGAATAACTGAATTAGCTCTGAATCAGACAAATTCAGTAAAAAATGCGACCTGAAATAGACTCTGACTCAGTACTGAATTCGACTTAAAGTTAGGTACGGGTGTTCTTTTGGCAAGCACCATTGGACTATTTTATGTCCATAACCAATTCACAGGCTGTAATCGACCTAGAGCTAATGTTAAGACAGATCTCAACCTCACATAGACTGCTTAACGGAGGCAGTGGGGATTGAACCATCAATCAACTGTCATGCTAGGCACACGGTTTACAGCTTGGTTATCACACAACCTACAACGTCTGGATCGGTCTGAACAAATACACTTTCAATCGAGCACGATCTGTACATACTGGATTTCCGTCTGGCAACTCAGCTTGGTTTGTAACAACCCATAAAGGTACATCCAGCAGGAATTAGAACAAATATATAGGACCGAGAGGACTCGAACCAACTGTACCCAGAACCGAGGAATAGCGTGTTTACCTTTACACCACGGCCCTAGTATTTTGCGATTATATCGGGCTTACCAGCTGTTGGTTGTTACAGGCTCATCAAGTCACACCACACGGCTTTATAATTTTTTTTACTTCTAAAAATGTCCACTAAACTTACACGTTCTCGTGGTTGAGGACAAACTTCTGGGGCACTTTCTTCAGAATCAACATTTTCGTTTTGTCCCTGATGACCATCTTTTCTGCATCGTACATTCTATGAGACCAGACGACATTGAACTTATCCTGTTCTTCAAGAACATTCTTCACCATCGCGAAAATCTCATCCGAAAAGACAAAGTAGGTTCCCATTGAGACGTATAATACTGGTCTGGAGCTCTGATCCAAGAAGTGTCTGAGTTCATCACTGACTGGAAGCGTTTCTGGAGGGGAGGGGAGGAGGCCTGTCACTGTGAATTTGGGGGGAACGTCAAACATCTGGCTGATTGGCTCACCTGTTGCAAAAACATGGGATTTATAATATATTTCAAATAATTGTCGCTGCTACTTCAATTGTTAAAGATTTTGGCCAATGTACCCCTAATTCCCGGCCCAAGTAAATCTGGCACCCTAACGACGCATGTATGTCCGGAATCCCTAATGCGCTATTCAAGATGATTTGAAGATCAGTCCAATAATAGTTGGTTTCGATCGTGCACCTATGAGCTGGGGAATTTAAAACGTTTGTTCTTTTTATTGAGTTATTGTTTCGAATCCCAGCAAACACAAAAGGAACTTTTGCGTCGGCGTATAGTTTTGTTTCAAATATACAGCCCTATCTTCAATTGGCTCAGTTAAGTTTTCGACCGTTAATTTTCTGGAAAAGAAACGTATATATTTCTTAAACAATTTGTGCAAAATTTGTCAAATCTTTTAAGTTTTAAAATTCTTGAAGGAATTATGTGTAAATAAATTTCCGAGAAGAAATTAACGAGCCCGTAGAAGTTTCCTTGGGTTGTCTAATAACTAAAAATACAAGTTTGAAACAACTAAGTGATAGAAAACAAACAAGGCGGCTCGGTAATGTGCGATGGCACATAAGGTTCCGACCCCGCCCATCCACAATTTTGGCATAATTGTCTACCAAATGAGGAACAGATGGAAAAAAACCCAAAAATTATTTTTTGCGAATCCCAAAAAAGCCCAAGCCTTTTTCAAAAAACTCTGTATGAACGATAAGATAGCCTCCAAAGCAAATAACTCAGTGGAGAAAAAATTTATGCATTAGATTGCTGTAATATGTCATTATTAAGAAAGCGAGTCAAGACGAACAGCAAAATCAAACAACAACAACAAACATTAATTACATCAAAAAATTTTTGTCCCTCTTAAAAACTAAATTTAATAAAAAAAGTCAACATACCGTCAGATAAACCTACAACTAAACAAAAATAACTTATAAATCACCAGAAAACATATACGACCAGTCCATAAAAAGGTTTGGTAACAATTATACGAAAAAGAACAAAAACAGTAAAGTAAAAAAATTAACTTATTTTTTTGAAACAGTTAACTTCAAAGTCATAAATACCATTAGGAATCAATTATTATTACCACAAATTTACGATTACCACTGCTTCTATAGAAGGGCATTAGGACCTGTCCTTATTCATTTTTTAAAGCGGCTAAAAAGAACAACAAAGACAACAAAATTTCAATTGAAACTTGCCAGAAAACGCTGTCAAAACCGTCAAGCCAAATTTTGGCACTCAAAATATATTTGATAGCGTCTTCTTTAAACAGTTATAATGTAGTACGTGGCCATTCATTAGAAGGACTAGGTAACAAGTAGACAAAAAAGCGAAGTGCTAAAGTATGTAATACTTTTAATTTTTTTTTGAAACAAAATTACATTCAATGTCATGAAATGCATTAATTACAAAAAGAGCTATTTAAACAGGGTCGTTCATTCATGAGAGGAAGCCCCCGAGACCTGTAATTATCCAGAATATTTCTTGCATCTACAAAAAGAACGTCAAATATGACAAAAATCAAATTAATTTACTTTTTTTTGTGAAAAACCGTTGTCGAAGCCAGTAAGGTCATAACAAATTCTTTAAGAAAAAAAATTCTTTAAGACACCAATCCCTTTTATTCCCTTGACACCCACAATGTCAAATTTGACCTGTAATTAACTAACGAGATTAGGTAACAAAAAGAAACATAAAAAGAACAAAATTGCGAAGTTAAAAAGTTTTTTTATAATTTTGGAAAACGATTGTTTTCAAAGTCATGAAAGCCATCAGCTATCTACTAATATCAGAATATTAGTTCTTCTATTCATCCATGAAAAGCCAATGAAAGCTATCACTATACAGGAAACTTCATACGACCGAAACGACAAAGTATAAATGACAGTTAGAGACAAAATTAAAAAAATTAATTGATTTCTTCAAGAAAGAGGCGTCGAGGCCGTTAAAACGATGATGTATATCTTTCAGGATTTTAATATGTTCGATTGTGTCTCATTTTGAATGCTAATAAGGTGACATGAGAACTGTCAATAATGTGATAATGTGACAAAATTAGAAAACGTGAAAAACTGGCAAATATCAAAACAAACAAAAATCTGAAATCTTGTAGTATCAAAGCCAGAAAACAATAACTTCAGGCTTAAAACTGCAACCGAGAATAAATGTTAAATCATTAGAAAGAAAAAGCTGTCTTTTTTTGCTGACACTAAGCTGGAAGTTGAACAAATTAAGAAAAAAAAATACAGGAAAAGTTAATAAAGCCATTATTTATTGAAAAGTCAATTATTTTTTAAAAAAAAGAAACGCCCATGAACTTTCAATTAAAAAACTAAATGCATTAGCTTGGAGCTGCTGAGCAAGCGAATTGGTTGGACCTATCACTCCTGAGCTTTGTCTTGATTTGTTCTGTTCTTTATTATTATAATAAGGTCTTTTTTTTAAAAAAAAAAGACCGACTGATTACAACCCAATTTTTTTTGGATTGCAACAGTCCAAGAATGGCCCAAAACTAGCCCTGCTAATACTTATTGTCCATTAAAAACAATTGACTTTTCGAATGTTGTAGATATAGATAATTTGTTAGTTGAAAACTCAAAATAAATTCTGCAATTTTGATAATCAACGAGTAAAGTTAGCAAAAAACGGCAAAGTTTTAACTACAGTGCACTCTCAGCGGACTCTGAAGTAGAAATAGCCCCCCTCTGAGTCTACAAAGATTGTATGGGTGTTGTTTGGGGGTGTACTGTTGGCAAATTTAATCAAAGTGGACTAAAGTAGCTTATTTCGTGCTGTTTTTGATGAAAAAGGCTAAATTTTGAAATGTTTATCCAGATTTTTTGACCAAAAAAATTAAATCAAAACAATCAACAATGCTTGTTCGTCTTCAAAAATAAAATCAATGACACTATTCTTAAAAATTATAACAAATTTTAGCAAAATTGACGAAAATTTAGGCAAAAGTTCCGGAAAATGTGAATAAAACAATGTGAATTCACTCTTCTTTTCTCAGAAGTTTAAACCTCGATAACTCCCCGTAGAAAACGAAAATTAAAAAAATCTTTTTAATTCCATATTCTACGCTGGACGAGCTTTCTAATGATACCAGTCTCAACTCTCTACGATGAATATATCGAGCGGCGAAAATTCACGGAACAAAAAAAAACCCATTTGAGTATATAGTTCCTCCCCCCTCAAGAGGGTCGGAACAATTACTAATTTTTGACATGGGTTGACTGCGGATCCACTTATTAAAAAAATCTAGGTCTAAGTTACTTGAGGGCTTGACCACGTAATTAAAGGCGGGGAAAGTACCCACCTTGACTTTATTAGTCTGTTCATATGGTAGACCTCTGAAACTGGGTCTAGTATTTTACCTACAGTTGTGAACGAGGGATATGAGCTCAAAACGTGATTGTAACTGTCAAAAGGCTCCCCCAAGTCCAGATCTTGTCTCAGCTTATCGAACACCTGCTTCCCAGCTCGACAATAGTGCCAACAGAGCAAAATCTCTCCACTGAACGATGCGGCAGCTATAAACCTCAGCGCTAGTTGCGGGGTAGTTTCAGGATCGAAAAATTCCACAGTTCCGATTGAAATTCCCCCTTTTGGGGATTCTGTCCAGGTTGAGATGTGAGACACTCCAGGTGTGAATTGGAACAGCATCGGGATGTTGTATTTCTCGGCTACTATAGTTGCCCCGACACTGAAGGCCTCGGCTATTATTAAATCGGGTTTGTCTTTCTCGGCTAGAGACAAAGTCCCTTCGTAAGGATGAATCACGGAACCTAAAATGTAGACATAATCCGTCTCAATAAATTGGCATAATTTCATAACTCATGTTTTGTATACCATAACAGGCTAAATATACTTGACACGATCATGTGAGAGTTTTAGTATATCTGTTTTTTAATAAAGAGTAGTAGATTTTGAGACCAGCAAACTAAGAGATTTCAGCAATGTTACTTGCTTCTATTATGTTCACTTTGAAATTCTGGCATACATCTCGAACAACCGCGTTTTGGTATTAATGCCTGATTTTCTCAGTGACGTCATCACCCAGGTCGAGAGTTCAGCGCCGTTTCAGCGTATTATTATGTAAAAAGCGCGCTGAATGTGCTAAAATTATGTAAGAAATGAGTTGAATGCGCTGAATTGCGCTGAAATGAGCTGAAGCACGCAGACTTTTCAATTTTTTCAGCGCAAAAATCTTACATAATTTTGCGCTGAAATGCGCTAAAAATTTGTAAGAAATTTATTCGAAATTCAGCGCATTTCTTAATTGGATTTAAACGATTTTTGACGCCGATTCCTTAATTTCGAACCATTTAATTTTCCTTATTTAACGATTAACTTTTTCTTTAAAAATGCGCTGAAAAGCGCTGAAAATATGTAAGAAATGCGCTTAAAATTCAGCGGATTTCTCACATAAATTCAGCGCATTTATTCCTAAACCGTCTATTGCTACAAAATCAAACTAAATAGGAAGTATTTCAAGTATGAAAAGTGCATTGGATTGAGTGAAGGCTACGACACCGGAGAGACGGGTTCAATTCTCAGTGATAGCTATTTTTGAAAAGTCGTTGGTTTTCAGCGCGTTTCTTGCAAAGTTTCAGCGCATTTCAGCACAATTCAGCGCATTTTTATGTAAGGTTTTTGCGCTGAATCTTTTGAAAAATCAGCGCATTTCAGCGCATCTCTTGCATAGTTTTTCTCGACCCGGGCAGAGTCACATAGTCAAAGTGTCGTGCCGACCAGCAGGCTTGTCAAAATATAGATTTTTAAACCAATCTGATTGTTTGGGACATTATAAGCATGTGATATCATACGCTCATTTGGTCCGCACCAATTATAGTGTAATATTTTGAAAGAATGTTTAATACATTTAGCCTCGTGGAACTTGATATGATCGCATCACAAGCAAACGTGGGATTAGCTCGAAAAATTCATTCACATTTTATTCGGCGTGGTGTAATTTCTATGCATACTTGATTTAACTGCCACATCGTATATCAAAACATGTTAATTATGGTGAGCAAATTGTTCAACTCTTGGCCACCCAGGTTTAGGTGCGCGACCCTAGACCGCTCTGATCAGACCATTTCCCAGACTTTGCCCTCTGATCAGACCGTAGCGCGACCATTCTCCAGACCATTTCACAGACTTTGCCCTCTGATCAGACCGTAGTGCGACCATTGTCTAGACCATCGTGCGACTCAAGCCTTTCCCCAGACCATGTATTTTGGGTCGCACCACGCAACCAGTGTGCGACCCAAATATGCGCCACCAGTGTGCGACCCAGTGTCTGATCAGAGCTGTCTACGGTCGCGCACCTAAACCTGGGCAATCAGAAGCAAGAACTAAATGCTACTTGTCTTTCATTGGCGATCCAAAAAGTCTTTTTTTTGGTACGTCATTTTTACTAGAAACCGATGTCAATACAATCTTAACATGCAATACTTTACAATTTATTTTAAATTTCTGCTACTTATTGCCAGGTCCTAGATTGAAAAAAAAACTATTAGGTTATGGTTGCACAGTGGTCTGGACAATGGTCTGGTTTCGATCTGATCAGAGGTCATTTCCGTCTGGCAAGGTCTGATCAGAGACAACTTTGAAGTACTCCGAGCGCACATGGTGTTTCGAGCGCACTTCAGTCTGATCAGTGGACACTTTTATCTGGGATGGTCTGATCAGAGGTCACCAGTCGATGGAACCTCAACCTGGGATGGTCCATTGTGATGTTGTAATATGTGTTGTCGTATTCCTTCGGTTGTCCCCTTTCATGGTGTAAATTTACCAAATATAAATTGCGTATTATTTAGGCTTATGACATATCGCTTGAACAATCCGAGCTTCGATTCGAGCTACTGTAAGCATATCTTGTCCGTAAATTCATAGGTTGAGATGCACGATTCAAGCCACATCTGATCAGACCGACTTGGGTTGCGCACCGGAGGGTAAGAGGCGACCCACCGACAGAGTCCGGCAGCAAGTATCCGGTCTGAAAATTCTGAATAGGGCCGCATCCAGACCATAGATGACGCACCTCAACCTCGGTTACGTTTAGTTTTACTTTTAGTCTGAGAGCACTAACCAAGCGTAACGTTCTCGTAATATTCCGCGACTGAGATACTCGGGTCATAGTTCGGGTACATCCACCGACCAGTGTCATGGAATCCGACATCATCTCCCAAATTCATGGCCGTCTTCTGACACTCCGCTCCAATCACAAACGTCGCCCTGTACTTGTGGGGTGACGAACTCTTACGTAATAACGAGAAGGCTGTCGGCAGCAGTATGAACAAATGCGAGTCGCAACCCGACACGAATGCAATATGATAAGGGCGAGTTTGGGTTTTTGAGTCGAGCTTCTCGTTGGTTTCCGAGGTCTCAAAGCCCTGCGCGAGAATTGTAAAACTTAAAAACCAGCATTTTATAGCAATTAAGTTTAAAAAGACCATTTCTATTTTTTTTCCTCAAGAAGTGTACAAAAGCAACACTTTTTTCAGAGAAAAATACTGTTACTGCAAATAAGCTGCAAATTTCTGGCAATAAATTTTTCCGTAGAAGTTAGAAGAATATTGAAATTATTTGCGATATGTTATCTTACGAGTATTTGAAAACATCAGTTAAGATATTTTGCTAACGGATAGTAAATGCAGTTATTTCTAGAATTTATTCAGCTAATTTTGCAGCGGGATAGTTGGAATAGCTATAGGTTGAAAATCTGGACTTTGGTTTCATTTCGCTAATATAAATGATTCTAGTAACTTGCATAGTTTTAATCTTGTATGTGTCATAGTTGGTCAAACAAGCGTGTCAAACGAACTTAAGGTAATATCTTAAGTGATATCAATGAATATAAACATTTCAGTTGTTTGTCCAAAAACAATATCTTGAAATAAAACGAGGTAGGTTGATGTACACATTCTTGCCAGGTTGATTTTTCTTTGATTGCTCTCACTTATAGAGGTTTATACAATCCACTGAAAATAAAACCGCCGGACGTCATATATATATATATATATATATATATATATATATATATATATAATATTTATATAAAAGATTGTAAGATTGAAGCTCTGTAAATCATAGTGTAGTGCTTCTGATGACTTTTTGAAGTCAATAAGTCTTTGAGAGAATGTTAATAAATTTGAAGCCCCTTTTGTACCTCCTCAGAAGCAGTTCTATAAAATAGCACTTCTAAAGATTTTGCAGTGGTTGGGTTCGCTATCAGTTTAGTAATCGAATAATGACTCGAATTATGTGGAATTATGAATCGAATTACGGTGATTTATGATTCGAAACGGTAGGATTATGACTCGACAGACCGGGTAATTGTTCCGAAATACCAGATTTATGAATAGAAAGACCGGGTCATTGTTTCGAAATACCAGATTTATGATTCGACTTACCGGGTCATTAACTTCTTCCGGGACCGTGTATTTGACGACCCGGAATGACACCCCCCAGACGACGTTTTGTCGAGTCATATTTCTATCACCTCGCCCCGGGATAGAAACCATAGTATTCAAAGCCTTCAAGTTCAGATGCGTTTTAGTTCGACAAATTGATTCTGGATGAATTATTGCTTCAATTTCTGCTTCGTTTCTGGATGAGTTATTGCTTCAATTCGCGCCCATTTAAACAAAAACATCTTCATATATAAGTTGTTCACATGACATACTTACTTTGATAAAGGTAATACAATTTCTATTAAAACAACATTATTGAAAAATTGTTATTAAGTCAAAGTGCTGCTTTCTAAATGAAGTAAGAATAAATATTTTGAGTCGTCTCAATTACTCATGTCATCATTTATAAAAGTCAAAACTGACAATTTTGTCATAATATACTAAAGTTTTGTTTGCAGAAGCTATAACAAAAGTACGTTAATCTTTCTTTTAGTTGTTTTCTGAGTTGTCAAATGTTAAGAGAACCAAAAGGCCGGGATGTCAGCCGGAGTTTTTTCTTTTGTTATATCGGACTTGAGCAAGAACAATTATATTCTAACTGTTTTCTAGCTGTCAACACTTCGTTTATCTTGCATGTAATCTCTAACTTTTTATTTCACTAGTTAATTTTCCGACAATGACAAAGTTTCTCTCCTCCTTGGTAAAATATTACCATAAACAACTTATAATTTAACAACCTCATATTGTAAATATAAATACTAATTGCATTAATAGTTGAGGTGCTCCCCAATGATGACGACAATTAAAAGTTTATAGACAGTTAAAAGCATTTTTATTACTTAAACGAGCTCCGAAGTCTGTATAAAACCCGATCATAGTGCTAAATCAAAACTTTGCAAAAACTTGATTGGATACGATGATCATTAACGAGATGAAGTCTGATTACTCAGCAGGTACGTTTTTTAGTCGTGAAAATGAGGTAACAACTCTCTTTTGTCCAATTTTCACCATCCCGGAATACTTTAAATTTATTCATACTTTCCCGGGTCGAGGTTTTGTCAAAAAAAAAATTGTAAGATTAGCGGTGAAAGAAACATTTTTCACAGCAAAGTGCCCGCATCTTATAGCGTTGAAAGCGTTGAGAGCAGTGAATTTTGGTAAGATTTGCGGCGAAATTTTTTTTCACCGCTTTCACCGGATTTCTCACAAAAAGAAACTGCAGTATACGGGCTGGAACCACTCACCTCCCTCCTGCATGTCACTAACTCCTTTTTCCACTGCGCCATCTGTCACTTACTGCAATGGTTTTTTCCGTGAATTTAAGAGAAGCGTTGAAATTGGCGGTGAATATTTGTAAGGTTTGCAATTTTAGCGGTGAAAAATTTTTTTTTCACCGCTTAAGCGGTCAAAAAAAATCGTAGCCTAAATATTTTTTTCACCGCATTCATCGCATTGAGCGCAAATCTTACATTTTTACTCAAATTCAGCGCAAATCTTACATCTTTTAGGAATTTTCAGCGGTGACACCTCGACCCGGGTATGTTTTTATTCATAATTTCCTTTTTCTAGCAGAACTAGGTGAAAACGAGGTGAAATCTAAATATGACTATCTATGTTTGGATGCGTCTGTTCATGACTGAATATTTTCTGAATGGTCTGTGCCGTATTGGTCACCTCAACTTATGAAAAAAATGAGGATTGATTCAAAACTAGTGACAAACTTTTACACTGACTTGTTCACACAAACCTTAAAATTCAAAAAGCAGTTAAAGATAAAGCAGAGTAGTTAAAAATAAAAATAAATGTGACGCATTGCATGTTAATTTAACATTGGACAAAATATAATATCGAATTGTTTTTTGTTTTTTTGTTTATTTTTTTGCAATCGAAGGTCTTTCCATAACAGCTGTCATTTGATTATGCATTTATAATCAGCTAAAAAAAATCAAGTATACATCAGTTTGTTAGCACAGGGTAAAAAATTTTGATGACGGGAGGGGAATGGCAGCATATCCCACCCGTCATTCGAAGTAACCGACAGTAGTTTCTGTCCAGCTACCAATTACTTATTGCCGACTTGAGTATCTTTGTGACTCGTCAAAATGTGACGGAGTTCATTAAATTTAGGCGCCAAAATTGATTTCAATTTTAATTTGAAAACCTTTTCATCTTAAAAATTCTGATTAAAAAGCGACAAATATTGCTTTAAAATTCATAAGAAAAATATTTGACAGGTGATTGTTAGTATCCACTTGCGCGCATTAAGAAAAAGGAGTTTGAAGCACCTATAATGTTAGTAGCAAAATTGCCGCTTTTCAATTTGATTGCAGTCTTTTATACCTTAATACTCCAAAATAATAGCTCTTCAATTTTCAAATGTGAGTCTTTAACTATGACCTTTAATCGGGCTAAATTTCTCAGCGCTACCCATAGCTATGGTCATTACCTTGGTTCTTGTCTTCGCAGCATTTCAAAATCAGAAACTTACTTATACTGTGAGAACGAGAACTTTTGCGGCACAAATATTCAAATAAATCCGCATATTTCCCCAGCCATATCGCAATTGTTCAGAATAGGTAGACGGCAGTGCGACTTTTTCGCCATTGGAGATCAATTTACGTGCTCAATAATTGAGGAAAAATTAAAAATTTTGGACGAAAATGATTGCTTCGGAGTTTTGTGTGATGCTGGTTTGTGTGTGGATCACGTTGGTTATTTTACGTGTTCTGAGGGAGGAGAGGAAAAAACTATTCAAGACAGAAATTTGGGTAAGTTAAATATATCACATAAGACAGAATGACCTGGTAATGCTCGTTTACAGGAGATTTCCGGCTAGACTCATTCAAAAAGTTTGGTCATTTTTCTCCTAAAAAGAACCGAGAATGCAAATTTGAAACAAAATAGAACCTGGACAATGTTTAACTGTCATTCACCGCGGAATTAAGTAAGATTGGAGACGAAACAGCAACCAATGCAAATGAGATCCGATCAACAGCTGGTAGAAAACGTCTTGGCAGACAAATTTGTCTTCTGACGTTTTCAAAACCTGGCGATAGTTTAATCAATTTATCTGGACATGAACACAAGAAAACTTTTGCATCAGAAGTTGTACCCATTGTTGTCATACAATTTTTTAAAACTTGTGTATAATGGACAAATAATCAGAATCATCAAAATAACAAACAAAACTTGAAATAACGCAACAAAAAACAAAAAAATAACATCCACTCAATTGTTATGTCTCATAACGTTTTGTGTTGTTCGTTAAACCTTTGATCTATAACTACACCGAAATAAATACACAATAATGCATAATGTATTCCAACGCACCAAAGAAACAAAACTACGTCAGTTTTTAGACATTTAGTTGTTACGGGCCTCAGTGGACCACTGTCCATGGCCATGCTTCTCATCCGCTGTGAGATGTTATCCGAAAACCGCGCGCCAGTTATTGCGGCGAAGCGCGCCCAACAACCCGCGGGAGGCAAACTAAAATACGGGTTATTTCATTCTTTTATTCAATCTTATGTTTATAGTTTTTTGCTTTGATTTTATATTATGCAATTATTAATCAGAATTTTTGGACAAAAACAAGCCAAGAACGCAGTTTAAGGAAAGCCTTTTTCAAATAAGAAAATTTAATAAAAGAATTTTTCAATTGGAATTTTTTCGAAATTTTCTCCCATTGAAATTAAAATTGAAGAAAATAAAACTCAAATATTTCATATTTACCCAAAAAAAATTTATTTTTGCAAGCAACTGTATATAAAACTAGATCACCCACTTCAGACAAAAAATCTGCAAAAAATCATTACTCAAATCTCCAACCCTTAACATAACAACATGGAAATGAGCTTGCCAGAAAATTGAGGAATTATTACCCCCGAGTTCATAGCACAAAAAACTTGCAGGATAGCAACTTCAATTACTTCAGAAAAAAATTTTGAAATTCATGAAAGCAGCTCGAAAAATACACAATTGCGGGAAAATCAAACAATCAATTTTAACGATCAATGTTTTTTTTTTGTCAAGATAGACTTATTTGAAATATTTGATCTTGTTTTTCTTCAATATTCTCTAGTGCTTCTCAACTAAAAAATCGATCAAAATTTTGGGCAGTGAAGTTGGCTCCAGCTAGCTTAAAAATTACTCCCTCCACAAACTTATGCGAGTAATTTTGGAGATTATTTTGTTTGTACGTAATAGACAAATTTAGATCTACGAAGTTTTGTGAAAACTTCTCACAATTTTTGCTATTGACTCCTTAAGCCGCTATAAAAATTTTTACCGACAAATTAATTGATCAAATATGTTTTTTAATTAATGCTAGACTTAAATTGTCCAACTAAAAAAATCAATCCAAGCTTTCATTTTTTTATCAAAAACAAGGTACCAAACTATAATGAAGAAACTGAGCAGCTGTTTATTTTTCAGGCATTAATGACAAAGATATCTCAGACATGGAAGCTTCAAGCACTACAGTCCTTGTCGAATTCCAAAATGCGTCCAACTTAGACCATTCTAACGCTCTTCTTGACCCTACAGAGATTTACTTAACAACATCGACTGAAACCGAAATGCAATCTCCGACAATGGAACCATCTTATGGAACAATCAGGGACATTCTAGAAAATTCTAGAAGACCCACAACCATATCTCGACTTTTATATTCTTGGAGCGAATGGAGCTCTTTTCTAAACGTTACAACCAACACTAGCTCTGAGTTGATAAAAAGGAAAACAAGATTTTGTTTGGACAGCAGACAGACGCAAGTACAAAGTTCTTTTTGTCCTGGAAACGACAGTGAAATAGCAGTTTGGCTCAAATTCATTCGTCAACTGCAGTACTGGAATACTGCACGTGAAAAATGCGAACATCTTGGTGAGTTAATTTTGATTTATAACTCGATGAAATTTAGAACACAAAGATCAAAATTCAAAAAATAGAGCTTTAAGCTCACATGAAGTTCGTTTTGAAGGTTTCAAGACATCTTTGAAGTGCGAAAATTAGAAATGCGAGGATGGGCTATTAACTAATTAATCGTTTCAATCCGGAGTTAGCAATGTGAAGTGTTTTTTATGTAACTATTTTCCAATTAGGTTTTCTTTTTTGTGTTGTTAAAAATTATCGTGGAAAAAAAATGACAAGTGCCAGTATTTATACTTGCCGAAAAGAGCTGCGTAGTAAAAGATGTATTTTCTTTTCGGATATTATAAATGTGTACTTTATGTCAAACATCTTTTAACACTTGTCATTTTTCGGGACATCGCGCTCAGTAACTTTTTACAAACTCTCGACAGCGTCTACAGAATTTATATATAGAATAAATTGGGTACACAGTTATATCAAAAAATATATTTGATTTTTAAAACTGATAGGTGACCTTGCATCCAAACTTTTCTGATATCTAAGCGTTTTAATGGTTTTTGATGTTCATCTAAAACAGTATGTTAGAGATTTCTAAATTCCGTTTCTATTGCGACAAAATGCAATTAAAGTTTCCTCTCCAATTTTCGATAGTACAAAAAAAAACAAAATAGATTTCTACTGAAATTTGTGCTCACTGACCATCGTGTTGTTATGGTTCGTATATCAATAAAATTCTTCAATTTTAATTCAAAATTACTAACATTTGGTCAAAAAGAAACACTTTTTCAATTTTTTAACGTGTTGCAGTGATTTGAGAACCTAAGTGGAAAGCAAATCTTATTAGACCGCTTCGTAAGCGCTACACCGGTCCTTGTTTCGAAAAATTAGTGGGGCAAGCTACGAAAATTATGCTAGCACATTAGGTTATGAATGAGTCAGATTATTTTTTTTCTGGAGTAAACATTAATTAATTTTTCCACAAAAGGCAACGAAAATTGTTTAAATAAATCCTGACTGAAGTTATCTTTCATTTTGAGGGATCTCTGGCGGAATGTTGGAGTTGAAATTACCTATGATGTTTAAATTTGTTATAAATCATTATAAAATGAGCGTTTTTTAGTCTAAATTTTTCTTTGATGATATATATATATATATATATATATATATATATATATATATTGATTCTTTTTCAGATGTATGGGTTTACGGAAGTTAATAGGTGGATATGCTAAAAATTTATCTCGAAGCAGAATAAAAAATGTTTGTTTAAAAGTTGTCAAAACTATGGGTTTTGTTTTTTGGCTTTGGAAACAGCGAACGTTTTTAGCCATTAGGGATAATTTTTTCAAAAAATTGTGAATTTTTCTATATCTTGGCAAACCCAATTGTTTTGCTTCAAAAGCGTTTTTATGATTTTATGCCGTGAATAGAAAACGTAAATTCCTTGCCGGTGTATTATGACACATTTATGAAAATTGAGTTCCTTGGGGACCCAATTTTAGAAAAAGTTTGGCAATTTTTTTTTACCATTTTGCTTGTGGTGTACAATGGAAAAGCCACATTGCCAGCATGAAGTAAGGATCCATATTTTGGAGAGAAATAACGTGGAGATGAGATCAAGTGTGCCCTTTCTAGGACCGTGATTGGTTGGAATTACTTGCTACTGTGATTATTTTTTGTCCTTTCAGAAAACGGATCTGCCTAAACAATACGATCTAAACTTGCAAAGGTTAATTGAGGCATAAATTGGGGTATATATGTGATAAAATGATACAACAGTTAGTTGTTTGGTGCAGCTATAATCAGGAATTATACCATAACTCGTAAATCGAGAAGGAATTCATTTTATCTCTAAAATACGGATCATGGAAATGCGACCTGATGTTATGTTCCAGAACTTGTTCAAAACAAAGACAAAAAAACCAAAAAACTTGTGTTATAACAGAAAAGACATGGAACCTGTCTTTATAAGAATAATTAAAGAGTAGACAGAAAAGAAAAAGAGTATATTTAGAAAAAATATATACAATTTTTGAAAAACATTAATTTCAACACTCCGGAAAAAACTAGCTATCAATTGAAATCATTCAATGGTTTCATTTATGCCTTCATACCAAACCATTAAGAACTATCATTATCCAGGATGTGGTACGGCTACAAAAATTAAACTACAAAAAACCAAAAAGTCGTTTCAATTTTGCAAGGAAACAGTGTCGAAGACAAAAAGATCAAAATCTTTTCACTAAAAATATTGAATAAAATCAATTGTGTCTTCTCTCAACGACATTAATCTGATAAGTCACTTGTGAATTCAAAGTTTTGATCGGACAAGACAGCAAAACAGAACCTCAAAAATAGGAAAATGTCAAAAAATTAATTAAAAAGTTTATGAAAACTTGCCAAAAACAATATTTAATTAATCAAAAAGCAATTGAAACTATATTAAAACTCAATTAAAAAATGCAACATCTCTGTTTAATGAGACTACGCTAAAAGTTGCAGAACCGAGATTAAAACTGCAAATTTCAAAAACTCTTGTTTTTTTAAAAAAAAAAACCGTAAGACATTACAACCGTAAGCTTTCAGTTAAAACTGGTGAAAAATTCAAATTGTAACTACTTAGAAAACAATTGACCATATCATTGTTGAGAATAAGTCGACGGACTACATATTAGCACTGAATACAGGCAGATTTCAAAACTCGTGAACAATATGCAAAGTTTATTCAAAAAGATTTATTCAAAATTTTTCTCTGAAATTGTAACGTATGTATCTTGGCCTCGGTTTGCAAAAAGTTCTGCAATTTTTATAAGTATTGTTTCAAATTAGCGAAAGATCGCAAAAATGTTATTTCAGGACAAATTTTTTGGGAACGGGATGTGTAATTATCTGAGAAAAAAAAAATTTTGTCAGTAGTGTTTATGTCTGCATATTTGATGCAATTTTTTATGAAAAAGGAGAAAAACGGCGAATTCTCAAAAACTTTTCTCAAAACGGTTGGCTCAAGGAGTTGACCATCTCTCTCCTGCCTGCAAACGTTAACCCAATCTAATGTGGGTCGCAACAATTAGCTGTATATCTTTATGTTAATTAAAGATAAAAAAATCAGTTAAATTTTAGTTGTTGCTCAGTTAAAATAGTTGTTGCTCAGTTTAACTTTAAATCAGTTGAAATAAAGATTAATAAAACTCAGCACATTGCTACATTTTTTTCAAAATTTGAAATCCGATTGCCTGAGTTGTCGATTTTGAAATTTCTCCAAAGTCAGAATCTGATTTTCATGATTTGAACTAATGAGAATTTTTCGCAACAAAGGTTGTTAAAAAAGACATCTAGGCCAAGATTTTAGTTCTTGTCATTCCTGCGTTTAAAATTGGCCTTAACAGGAGTTGGCCTGCTATTATTCACATTTCAAATAAAATTCCAGGTGGTACGTTGTTCGGAGAGCTGGATGGAACTGCGGATCAAACTCAGGAAATCATAGATCACTTGGAGGGACAAAAAGTATGGCTCGGAATTCAATCCCTCCCTGGTTCTTCAGACTGGATCTCACTGCAGGGCTATAATGTGACTTCTCAGATTAAGTGGGATGAGGGTTTTCCTAATCCGTCTCGGAAGAACAGGGCGATTATAAAACTGTTGGGAACTAACGTTATGAGAGATGGAAGCGGGGATGTCAAGGCTCTAAGTTCAGTTTGCAACATGGTACTGGGAACTTAACAACCCAAAATAAGAGGCTGGCCATATTGAAAGATTAACACAGACGAGGCGGGGGACCTCCCTACCTTAATTACATGCCGGAGCCGAGAAAATTTGGCAAAATTATTTAAGTTAAGTGGCAACTAGCGTTGTGAAGTTAGAAAGTTAAAATCAATGTTCTTAGATAATTTTGCGGAGAAATTGTCTAATTTAACCTGAAATGTGACAAAAGAACGCATTCACCGCAAAATTATAAGAGAATTGCAGTTAGTTTTTTAACTTGTCAACGCTGGTTATCTTATATAATTTTGCGTTTCAAATAGTATATCTTACATAAAAATGCGTTTCAAAACTTAGATCTTGCATAAACTTAGCGTTTCTTCGCGTTGCTCTCGCGTTGTTTCAAAGCTTCGATTAGACCTCTGTCCATGCGATTCGAATCATTCCACTGACCTCCACGATGCTTGTGGCCTCTTCTACCACTTTGCCACATTAGCTTAGTTTTCATAAGGACTGCATTTTTATAAATCGGACTTTAATTTCACGTTTCTAATAGTAGATAATACAAGCATGTGGCACTTTCAAGCTTGGAAACTCTATAACTTTGCCTTTCTAAGCGTTGATTTTACATAATAATAGCGTTTCTACGCGTTGCTCCGGCATTGTTTCAAAACTTCGACTTGACCACTGTTTGTGCGATTCGAACCACTGACCTCCACCTGCTGACCTCCACATGCTCGTGTCCTCTTCTACCACTGTGCAACAGTACTGTATTTTTCTTGAACACTGCATTATTTATACACTTGACTCCAATTTAACGTAATTTAAAGGGTACAGGTTTTATATATGTAACACTCCTTAAATTAGATACTATAGAGTTTTTGCGTTTCTAAGCGCGTGTCTTACGTGAATTTGTTGTTTCTAAGTTTAGATTATATGTATATATATATATATATATATATATATATATATATATATAAATATGTATATATATATATATATATATATATATATATATATATATATATATATATATGTATATGTATGTATATATATATATATATATATATATATATATATATATATATATATATATATATATATATATATATATATATATATATATATATACATGTTTCAGCGCTTAATTTAGCTTTGACCATACAATTATTCAGTTGATACTAGTGTCATCTTTTGTACTTCTGAGGCTTAAAAGCCACTTGTTGAGTTTCACTTAAACTTACTTTTTTTTACTTTTTAAGTGTTTTTTTAGAACGCTTTTTTAAATTTTAGGTGTTTAACTAGTGTGCCGAAATTAAATTGTGATTTAACGAGGACTTGTATGCCTAACGCATCTTCCCAACACCAGAGTTATTAACAGTTTTCAGAACAATGGAGTTGCGAGCTCGAAAAAATATTTCCTCAACTGAAATATTGTGTCTGCTGATCTTAGAATAGCAAAACTGAGTTTCTTTCAGATTAATATATGTTGCCTTAAATGGGCAGCAGTTTGTATAATTTTCTACAGCAGAAAAACACTTTAATTTTGAATCGGTTGGAATGTTTGATAAAGAGCTTGTTAAATAATATAGATCTATTTCGGTTCAATGTTTTGCAGCTATTTCAAAAACAAACATAAAAGGCCGTCGTTTTTGGCCGAGTCCAGATTTTGTTCCAACCAATCTTGTATTCTACGTGTATTAGAGTAAATATTGTCTGAATCAGTAGGAAAAATTACTTTTAGTTTCTTTTAGAAATTAAAGTTTGCTGTTTTGCTCTTTTCATTAAACCGGCAAAAAACAATTCATGTCACGAAGCTTTCAGAATTCGCAAAACCATTTTATAGAAAAATTATAACAATTGTGTTTTTGGCAATATAAGTTAGGCAAACAGAACTTTGTTAAATCTTAATTCATTCTCCGAACACACAATTTTCTGATTGGAAGATATGAAAGGTTTTAAGTTAAATCTAATTTAAATTTTGGAAACTCAACAATTGGATCTTGAATGCCAAAAACAATCAGTCAGGCAATTATTAGGTATTAAATATTTGTGAGATCACCGCTGAGTTGAACACTATTTTTTTATAAGATCAACGCAAAGCTTAAGTTTTGATTTGCCTCTATATCAAACGTTAAAATAATTAGGATCTCCGTTGAACAATTATGATCACCGTAAACATTGATTTTATGGAAAATCGACGCTGAATTTAACGCTAAAATGTGCGAGATAATAACTAAAATATTAACAATGAATTGATGTAAGATCGAAGCTTAAAAACGCAAAATTGTGAAAAATTTACGTCTCGTAAAGCAATTTTATGTAATGCCTAGTAACGCTAATGTAGCATCAAGGCTTAGAAACGCAAAACTACACAAGTTTTATTCTCAGTAACCCGAATACCCGGTTTGCGTATTTTTGCCAAAATTATGTAAGATAAGCGTTCACAGATTAGGCAACTAGCTTTGACAAGTTAAAACATTGACCAAAAATTTGATACATCTCTGGATTGAATGCGATGATTTTTGGACGTAAATTCAATGCGTTCAGAAGAATATTTTTGTAAAACAAAACATTTTAAGCGTAGGTTTTCCGTTTAGTTTTGCGTTTTCGCGTAGATGTTGCATAATTTGGTGTTTCTAAGCGTATACCTTCCATAAATTAGTGTTTCTCAACTTTGCTCTTGCATTTTTGCAACTTTTAGACCTCTGTTTGTAAAATTCGAACCACTGCCCTCCTGAATGCGTGTTGCCTTTTCTACCACGGTATCACGATGATTTAGTTTCTTAAAAACTGTATTCGTTATAAATAGTACTCTGAAACAACGTACCCTAGCAATTCTAAGCGTAGATTCAGCACAAATTTGGCGCCTATATAAGTAAATCTTACATAAATTTACATTTCAATCCCTAGATCTTACAAAATTTGCACTGAATTTTGCGTGAATGTTAAAAGCAATTGAGTTTAAAAGCGTAGATCTAACATAACTTTTCGTTGAAACTATCGTTGATTTAACTTAAATTTGGCATTCCTAAGCCTAGATCTTGCATAATAATAATGCTTAGTTTGAAGCTTTGTTTTTACAGTTTCAAACATTTCATTCAGTGTTGATCTTATATATTCAATAGTTTAAATTAGTGTTCAATTTTAATAAAATCAACAATCAAATTCTTGCGCACCTAATTTACGTGAAACTGAAAAAAAAACGTAACTCAAAATTGGTTTCACAATTTTTCAATTATTATACAGAGATTCAATCCGAAAAAATATTTAGAAGAATGTTGACCAGGAAAAAATGTTGAGTTCTCATACGTAGTATAGGAACAATTAATCACTGATTGAAGCTGTATATATATTTAAATATGTGAATATTTGTGAGATCAACGTTAAGTTTCAACTGATTATAAATATGATCAACGAAATTGTTGAAGTTTTGAGTTAAGGTAAGCTGTACACTTAATTAAAAGTTAAAACTGTAAGATGAAAGCCAATTTGGTTAGAAATTTTTTCCATAATTTTGTGGGAACTTGTCTTAATTGTATTTCCTTTTTTTCAGATTTCTGATCTTTTGAATTTTCAAATTACCTTCGAAAAATATAGCACGAATCTTCCAGTCGGATACGGTATTTTTTTCAGCTATGATTCTGTTAGCCGAAGCAATTTTGTTTGTAACTTAAACTTTGATCTCCCTCTTTTCGAAACTTAACTTCCCGTTTCTGCACTTTGACTTCTTTCCTCGAATATTGGACAATAACAGTCAGTCTCTTTGTGTATAATTAATAGTAACCAGGGTTTTCTGGTACTATTCAGAAAACACCGTTCAGCATCTACATAACCCCCCCCCCCACCTACTTATCTCCCATCTAAGCATCTCCCCCTCTCACACACACACATACACACACACACACGCACACGCACACGCACACACACAGACACACACAGACACACACACACACACACACACACAAACCCATACAGTAGCCGGACGATTAGAAATAACTGACCCCTTCTCGCTATCTATCTAAGCCTCACAAATCAACAGCCTCCTCCATATCAGAATTAAACTGCTCAACATTATATCCCTTATACTTCTACCTACCATCCACATCCAACTTACCACCTCCTGCAGCTCCAGCCCTAATCGCACAACCCTCGCCCCAACCCCCCTCCTCCCGCTCCCACGCTTTATTTTTTTTCTCAGCGTGAAAATAAAATGTTGAATTTATTAACATTTATTGAAAGATCAGCGATAATTTAAATGCTACTTTATGTAAAATGAAAGCTTAATTTTAAGTGTTGAATTTATTTAATTTGGACGCTTGAAAAGGCCAAAATTATGTAAGGGTTACGCTAAATTCAATTCAAAAATATGTACGGTTAACGACAAATTTGACGGAAAATTTATGTAAAATTCATGCGTAGAAACGAAAAATTATATCAGGTGAACGCTAAATTCAACGCAGAATGATGTACGTTGAAAGGAGCATTAAGAACAACGCTAAATTCAACGCAAAATTATGTAAGTTCTACGGTAAGAAGCTCAAAAATATAAAAATTATGTAAGATCTCGCGTAGAAACAGCAAAACTTTCTTTTCGAAGTTTAGATCTTTACAAAAGTTCACTAACCACCAATCTTGAAGAATTTTTTTTCGTTTTTAGCGTTGACGCCTCGGCCCGGGTGGTCAAGACCACAAGTAAACTCAACTTTGAATAGGCCGAATTCTCAACTAGAAAAGTCTATTCAGACTTTTCATGTTATTGTTGCAGAATAGCAGAGATTGCATATTTTATTGTGCACAGATTTTACATAATTTGTATATTAGGCCCACAATCACTTAATCTCTTAACTCAGCGTGTCGTGGCAATGTGTTTTGTACGCGACCATCTGATACATATTTAATTGTTCCGACCCCACTTGTGGGGGGGGAGGTACTATATACTCAAATGGGTTTTTTTTTGTTCCGTGAATTTTGGCCGACCGATATATTCATCGTAGAGAAATGTGCGTGGTATCATTAAAAAGCTCGTCCAGCGTAGAATTCGAAATTAAAAAGATTTTTTGAATTTCGTTTTTTTCGAGGAGTTATCGAGGTTTAAAGTTTCATGTGAACACTGGATATTTGGTTCACTTTTGTTCACTGTTACCGTAATTTTCGTTCGAATTCACGTTTTTTCTACGAAAAATTTAATTAAAAACTAGATTTCACGCCAAAAAAAATCAGTTTTAGGTTTTTAATAGACGAAAGGAGATAATAAAGACTAGTTCTAGCCTTAGAGGGAAGTTTAATATATAAAAAAAATCGAATTAGGTTTGGGAGCTCTTTTTTTAGAAAATTTTGCAATTTTTTTTGTTTTTTCAAGTCACCTAGAGACTATCAGACACTTTTAATATCGAAGTTCCATTAATGACAAACCTCTTTTACGATCAAATGAAGCCCAATGAACAAAAAATTTGTTTCGAAGAGATCGCTCATTTTTTTTTTTGGACTCCTATCTCAAGTTTCGTAATTTCAAATGAAATTTTGATTTATTTTTTTGAGGTTTTACTATAATTTTATAATCCTATGGCATAAACTTGTTGACTAAAGGTCCAATAGATTTGCTAATGAGCATTAAGTGAACCTATCTAGTGCTGTGAGTGGACAGCTAATGGCTGTTAAGACTTTAAAAATAAATTTTCGAAAGTTTTTTAAAATTAGTCAATCATAAACTTATTTTTGTGAACTTTAAGTTCGTGTCAGTAAAAACAGGATTGAACTCCTTCATACCACTGCAACATAAGTTAATCTCATTGGCGGCTTTATCAAATAACTATTGGTTATACGTCTTCAATGCAACAAGATTTCAAATTTTTTTAAAATTTTTTTGGACATTTCGTTTTATTGGTTCATTTTGAAATCTTATCACGTCATCCTAATATTGATGGCTACATCTTCCTTTAGTGAAGACGGCCAAAGGATCATAGATAAAACTTTCTGAGAAAAAAATATGGTTTAAATGGCTTCAAAACTTTCTTCTCCCATTTTTCAAAAGAAACTTTGGTTTTTGCCTGTATTTGTTATTTTTTTTCATAGTCATAAGACATATTGTGATGTCTTATTGATTACCTAGGCATCATAAACATCCTTGTATTCACATCGTGGCATAGCTTAGCGTATTCATTGAATTCCTATGAAAGCTTTTGAGTTCAATGGCTGTTAAGACTTTAAAAATATTTTTTTATTTTTTTTTTGAACATAAATCAATCTTAAGCTTATTTTCGTGGATTGTAAGTCAGTCTTGGTAACGACAGAACCGCTTTTTTTCCACATCACTAACAATTTATCTAGTTAGCCGTGTTGTCTTCTAACTATTGGTTTTTTTGACTTCGGTGCACGAGTTTTCATAATTTTCATAATTTTTGGATTTTTTTAGTAATTTTGTTTCCTTTTGAAATCGTATTACATTATCCTAATATTGATAGCTCCCATTGGCTTAGTGAAGACGTTCAATGGATCGTTGAAAAAGTTTTCAGAGAAAAAAGCTTATGGTTTAAATAGCTTCGACACTTTCTTCTCTCAATTTTCTACCGAACTTTTGGATTTTGCCTGTTTTTGTTGTTGTTTTCATAGTCAATGACTTGTTGTAATGTCTTATTGATAAATTTTGAATGACAAACATCCTAGTCGTCACACCATCTAGGCATAATTTAGCGTATTAAATGCCTTCCGTTGAAAGCTGTAGAATTTTTTGACTTTGATACTATGGGTTTTCTCAAAAATTTCGTGGTTTTGATGTATTTTTCTTTGTCATACGACTTATTGTGATGAGTTATTGATGTCACATGAATGAAACCTATGATTGCTATTTCATCGAGGCAGAATTTAGTGTGTTTAATTAACTTAAAATGTAGCATTTTTTTTTAAATTCAAACATCTATTTTTGTTATCTCTTCATTTGGTTGACAATTAAGTCAAAAATGTAGATGAGCTCGGGTCGGAACATCATATGCGAACGCACATTAACGAGCCGCCTTGTTTAATTGAACCTCAATTACATTATGTTACGAAACACATTACTCATTTCGAAAGATATTATGAAAAACTCAACCTTCACTTTGTGTATACCAAATTACGTAACTCCAACGGCTAATAATTGATATCTACTGAATGATCTCTTAACGTCCAGTCTCTTTAATGTTCTATGTGAAGATTAGGTGGTAATTCAGGTTCTTTCATATCTTTTTCCTATTAGTATATTCTGATATACGAATAATATTTCCTAAATTATAGCTGTACCTGATACTCGGATTCGAGGCTCCAGTGTGTTACAATAGAAATAATAAAAAAATAAGAGAAAAATGTCAGTCATTGATAAAACTGGTTCCAAGTTTCTAAAGTTGCTCTCAAATTTTTCAACAAAATCGGCTTTGTGCAAATAAAAATTTATTGAGTTGATCAACTGGAATGTTGACAATTGATAAGCGTTTATCTGATTCTCAGTAAATGCAATAGAAAAATACAATCATTCTAGTGTCCAACATTAGCCAGAAAACTTGCAGTAAAATTCAAAAATATTTGAAATAGCTCAAAACTCTTTTTTAAATTTTTGAAACACTATAAAAAAGGATCTTGTGATGATTTCAATAAAAAAATATTCAAACAGTCTAGCGAACGTAAACCAAAAAAAGCACGTGAACAACTACAAAGTTAAGTTACCTTTGATTTTAAATATGATCAACGAAATTGTTTAAGTGTTTAGTTAAGGTAATCTGTACATTTAATTGAACGTTAAAAATATAGGATGAACGCCAATTTTGTTGGAAATTATTAAAATTTTTTGGGAACTGTTTTTAATTGTATTTTTTTATTTCTGATCTTTTGAAACTTTAAATTACCTTTGAAAAATGTTGCACGAATATTCCAGTCGGATCCGGTATTTTATGAGCTATGATTCTGTTAGCGGAAGCAAGTTTTTTGTCACTTTAAGTTTGACCTCTCTTTTTTTGAAACTTGAATTCCCGTTTCTGAACTTAGACTTCTTTATTCGAACATTGGACATTAACAGTCGCTTTTGTATGAAATGAATAGTAATAAAGACTTTCTGGTACTATTTGAGGTCTTTCTATTTGGTCTTTCTTCTTTTTCAGAAAACACCGTTCAGCATCTGCATACCACCCCACCCAATTACTTACTTCCCATCCTCACATCCCCATACACACACAAAAAGTAGCGCGATAAATACAAATAACAGAACCCTTCACGCTACCTACCTACGCCTCACAAACCAACCCTCTCCCCTTATCGGAAATAGACTGCTCAACATTATACCCCCACCATTCCATCTACCATCCACTGCAAAAATTGTGTAAAATTCACGCTTAGAAACATTGTGTAAAATTCACGCTATTATAAAAGAAGAACGCTAAATTAAAAGCAAAATGATTAAAGATCTACGCTGAAAAGAGCAAAATTAATTAACAAGAACGCTAAATTCAACGCAAAATTGTGTATGTTCTACGGTTAGAAGCTCAAAAATTGAAAGTTATGTAAGATCTACGCGTAGAAACATCAAAACTTTCTTTTCGACTCCTTCAGGTTAGGTGTTACAAAAAATCAACTCACTAGCCGCCAATCTTAAAATATTTTTTAACGTAAGGTCGGAGCGACCTAGACCACAAGTAAACTCAACTTTCATTAAACTGACCACTCAAATGAAAAAAGTTTTTTCTGGTTGTTCTTTTTAATATGCCAGAATAGCAGAGATTGCATGTTTTATGTGCACATATTTTACATAAATTGTATATTACGTCCTATATAGACAAAATTGTTTGTATTGAAAATTAGTACCTATTAGTGGCTGAAGCTATGTAATTCAAAATCCAATCGCTAGATATTTATAGCTAATAAAAAAATCCACATTTAATCTTCCCCAGCTAAGCAAATAAAACTATGAAAACCACCGAGATACTAAAATTTTATAGGACATAACAAACCTAACAATTTTGAATAATCATATCACTAATAATTCCCAAGAAATATTTTTGAGAATAATTGATGGATACGTGCAAGAGAGCCGACGTTATAAAGAACCGTCGTTAGAAAGCACCGAAACCTGACTTTATTTAAAAAGAGTTGAAAACAAAAGTTGCCTTTAATTACCCTAAATTGTTAGTTGATTACCAAAAAAGTACCTAAGTGGGTTAATTGGTCTTATGCTCGGTTGTGATATTTTCATATCAAGTCTCATAAACCGCTAAGGCATGGCCATGGCCCGCTATAATTTGAATATAATTTTTTATTATTTCGCTTTCTGTTTCTTTTACTAGAAAATATTAAAAATTCATTTCTCAAATACACTGTTATGATTGGCTGAGAATTTGGTAGTCTCATTTCAGAAGGCAATTTAATTGGCTGCAAAATTTATCGACGAATAATTTAAATAAAATTTTGGCTCTCTTTCAATCGGCTCTTTTCACTTCGGCTCTCTTACAAGTCACCATGATTTATGTTAACTTTGTTTTCATTCGTTTAATGAAATGGCAAAGCATACAAACCAAATTGCTGGAAAAATTTCGTTGATTAAAATAACGCCAAAAGGAACAGAAACAAGAACAGAATTAATTTGATTGTTATGAAAAAACTAAAATTTTAAGATTGGTTTTCGGAGTGAGAAAAAATTCGATTTTCTATTGAGAAAACACAGGGGTTAGTATCAATACCAAAAATACCAAAAAGAATCAGACTTGAAAACAAAGACAAGGTTCAGATCCAAATACCACTTATGACAACCAGGGCTTTGAAGTTTTATATAGCTTCTGCGTTGTTTTTTTTTCAAAATCGACTCTGCCCCCTTTAAAACTGCTTCTCCAAACAACGAATGACCAAAAAAATAATTAGCCTAGAGATGTCAAAAATATTTCATGCAACAGAGGCAACGCCGAACATGTTGTGAAGTGAGGCAAAGCGTAAACAAATTTTGTCTACCCAAGTAAGAAAAACCAAAATTTGTGCAAACAACTCAAAGAGTTGATTTAACCAAAAAATCTAGAGTTTAACATTCAACAGTCCAATTGAAAAAAAAACAAAAGAAAGTTATTATAGATTTAGCTAACAACAATAGAAAGCATAAAATAATTTTTTTCGAATAAATAAATTAATTACTCATATACAAACACAAGTTCCAACG
Source organism: Convolutriloba macropyga (assembly GCF_964194025.1). NCBI lineage: Eukaryota > Metazoa > Xenacoelomorpha > Acoela > Convolutidae > Convolutriloba > Convolutriloba macropyga. The sequence goes on from NC_134472.1 coordinate 68,628,852, forward strand.
ATGATCTTTTCTTACCAGAAACAGAAAACAATAATTTGCAGATCCAACTCTATACAAGCAGATTTTGAAGATAACAAAAAACGGGAAAAACAAAACTTCCGATGTAAGCAAAATGCAAAGCAGCGGCGTCTAAATTAGCTTAAAATAAGCTACCTTTGTCAAAAACTCTAAAAACAAATTTTCATACGAAAACAATTTGATTGCTATGGCCCATTAAAAACCTCTCGGCAAAAAATTTTTACCTAAAACAAAACAAAATAAAAATGCCAAAAGAAATTGTTTTCTTTTTTTTCACACCTTTTCTCGCTCTATCGAAAACACTGATATGAACAAACATCCACATTTTGTTCACTATTTTTTTCAAAAGCGTTCCGCAGTCAACCCACTACTATCCTCAAATCGGTTCAGCAGTCAGACTACTAAAAATTTTAGCACAAGAGGTAATTCTTTTTCAAATTCAGTTAAAAAGTTAGGGACACTCCTTCAATAATTCAGTTCCAGTTGTAAAAACAGGCCTGCAAAAATAGCCGACTGAGAGGATGAAAGTGGTTTGCTATCAAAAATCTCAGAATGTTAGAATTTCCCGCGGAGACCTTCTTACATAAATCGTACCTTCTTACATAAAATGTAAGAAGGTACGATTTATGATAGAATCTTGTGGTTTTCATCCGTTTCGATCAAACAAAATTTTATTTCTTCAAGCTTTCAAGGTAGGATGCTAAGTCTGCTAGTATAATATTCTAACAAATACATCAAAACGGACTTGCATTTTTTTGTTTCGCTTCTTTGTATGAGTCAAAAGAAGGCATTCATTCCATTGTGAGCCTCCTCGCGCAATTTCACTCGAGGACGTTTTGAGGTAACATTGGGTCCGGGTTAACCTTCTGCTTTGGTGGCTTCGACAATATTAAAGGATTGTGGTGACGTGTCTTTAACATTCGAAAGATAGCATGAAATATATGGTGTTTAGCTGGATTTTGTTGGAGAATAAAACCAAGATCTTCCGTATCTGGATTTAAATGAACGGATTTTTAAAAAAAAAAACTGAGCAGCTTTTGTGCTGCATGTGTCATGCCATGAAGGAACGCATTTTTTTTATTTGTTATTTCCCTAGTGATGAGTGAATTTTGCGAATCTTGCAAGCTGATTCAAAACTTGCAAGATTCTTGCAAGAATCTTAAAAGATATCAATCATGGCAAAAAAAACAAATCAGGGTACAAATGTTTTAGAAAACATCTTTGAAGCAAGCTATTGTGTATAGAACCAATTACAAAACAGAATTTAATGAAAAATTTCGAAAAATCAAATCAGTAAAAATTTTGACAAATTACACTATGCGTATGAGATAGGAGAAAATTAGTGAAACAGATTTTCTCCAACTCCAGAGTTTTTCATGTTTGACGAGAAGGTTGTAAGACATCCTGGCAAATGTTTGAGCGGAATACAAGCAATGTACTCAAAATATTTCAGTCATCGCAGTGTCACTAAAAAATACAGCTTTGTGAAAATCGCACAGATTAGGGTTGAGCAGTAGTGGATAAAACAAGGCTACCAGTCACCAGCCAACTTGGTCCATTTTCCCTCGTAAAAACTCGCGAAATGGACCAAGACGTCTGCTAACTGGTAGCCTTCTTTTATCCACTCACAATCAAAAACAAATATTAGCCACAAATAAGCCAAAACCCGCATGCTTACGCACAACATGCGCACGCGCTCAGTTGCCATAGTTTCCTGCTTAGAATAATGCGCAAATATGCGGATATGCGCTAATCTCTTAATTTTTTCAAAAATTTTATTATAATTATATTTCTAGCTTATAATTTTGTTGAAGATAAGGCTTGAGATAAGGCTGGAGATAAGGCTCATAATATTTAGTAATCTACTCTTCTAATAATTTATCTATATTCAAACCTTTGGCTTTTAATTTACATTATATTAGATAAAATTTATGATACTCTGATTCTTCTTTTATTTCTTTATCAGTGAAGCTGCTTCGTAGATTAATGCCCTTGGCCAGATCTATATCTTTATGAGAAATTTTTTATATGGCTCCTCAACCTACTAAAGCTAATAATCGAAGGGCAATATTCACACTTATCCTTAGTTGAATTGCATTCTTTACATATTGCCTTCTTTTTATCAAAACATGTTATTTGTTATATAACTCTACATGTATTACAAATTTTATTTGTTATATCAAATTTTGTTTCTACATGACTATCATTGAACGGGCTCCGTCCATGGCATGGCAAAGCGGGTTCTCCTTTGGTACCCCAACTGCTTTGGAGATTAGAATTAGAATTAGAATCAGAATTAGAATTAAAATTAGAATTGGAATTAGAATCAGAATAAGAATTAGAATCAGAAATAGAATTAGAATTATGATTAGAATCAGAGTTAGGATGAGAGCTAGAGCTAGAGATAAAGATAGAACTAGAGCTAGAGTTAGAACTAGAACATTTTGAAGCAGTACCTCTTAACTTAGAAGAATTTTTTTCACACAATTAACACTTATTGTTTGATTTCAACATGCGCACTTACTAAGTTTATCTTTACGTTCTATTATATAATGAAAAAGCAAAGTGTGCGGGGTTCCACATCCATAATTACAATCTAAACATTTCATATGCATTATTTATTAGGAATCAAATATTCTTATTTATTTATTTATTTATAGTTTCAATTATTTATTTATTTGTTAATTTCTTATTATCTTTACAGTTTTATATTTATATTTATTTATAAACGCTTATAACTAATCAAACTTTATCTTTACACTTTCATATTTAACTTTATAAATATTTATAACTAGCTATAATTTCAATTACTAAACTAAATTTTCCATGCCTAGCTTATTAAGAGTATTATATTTATATCTTTTATCTAAAATCTTTTATTACTCATCCCAGATTTATCTCCAACGAAATTTTTTACTTCGTCTCTAATTTTTTGATTATTTTCATATAGATTTTTTAAATCATCTCCACCCTTTTTGTTTAGAGCTTCAGTCTCTTCATCAATATACTCTTTTAGTTGGTGGGTATTACTATACGGCAAAGAAGCCCCATAATGTTCATACTCTTGATATGAAGGTGGTGACCCATCCTCCCCATAAGCATAGTTCAATAATGCACCCATTCTGTTTATCATATGACTTGCATATGCTGCCACGTTTGCTGCAGTTCTTACTGTTGTATCGGGTTTAATACAATCATATATTGTAAATAGTGCACTCAAACCCCCTGATATTTATCCTGCATACTTTGTCCAATTAGCAACCATTTTTTATTTTGTTAGAACATCATTCTGAATTTTAATATTTTTCAAAGAAAGAAGTTTATTAAAATAGAACTGATAGTTATCTGCATTACCAACAGCTCTATCTGTAGCATCAATCAATAGTGGTTCATATTTGCTATCAGTTTATGTATCTCACTACTTTCGAATTCATCTTTTAAATTAAAAGCTTTTTAAGGTGCAGGAAACCAATTCTTGAGTCATATATCATAGGTCTATTTCTATCAATAATAATAATAGTTTCCTTTTTCTTATTATGCTTAATCATGCCATAACGAAGTGCATCATTTGTTCCTTTTGTACAATTATAACAACTGTTATTTAACTCTTGAATTATACCATGGAAGTCATGCTTAAATTCATATGTTGTATTAAAGTTCTTATATAGGTCGGCTCCATAATAAGTTGTTATATAAATAGTATCACAATTCATTCTAGACATATTTCATATCTCAGCTGGTTTATGACACAGTACAATCATTTGAATATTTTTATTTCTCCTTCTGTAAAATAAGAAACTATGTCCTTATTAAAATTATCACCCATATCATCAAGAACAATTACACTATTTTGGAATTTGAGTATATTTTGCATTGTGATCATATTTATATCACCCATTTCGAATTCAGCATAGAGGGCAACAGTCTCGGGATCAATCCAATCCTCTTCATCTTTACATACTATGATTATAGTTTTGTTATCTTGTTCCTGGTGGTTCTCCGACCATGCATTGCCATCTAAGTATAACTTTAAATATTGTCTAACAAAATAAGTCTTTCCCGTACCAGTAGCACCATAAATAATAGTATGTAATAGTGACTTTGAAACTCAAATCTAACTAATCTTCTATTCATAAAGCCACCAAAATTTTATTCTAGTTTTGTCTGTTTACTTGGCAAGTCACTTTATACTAAATAACAAACCACTGTTACTAACAAGAGTATAAAAATTATTAAACCTATTTCCATTTTTATATGTAGTCTTATAGTCTTATAGTCTTATAATTAGATTTAAACTTATAATAAGACTTATAGTTGGGTTTAGACTTATAATTAAACATTAATATTTATTATATAAAAAATCCTTATCCTAAGTTTTGGAGAATTCAATAATGGATTTGGTATTGATAATGAACCCATGAGTAATATCAGAATCAAAAGATATAGGTAAAGATATAAGTCTAACCCCAATAGAAAAAATAATGAGAGATGAGAAACCAGAAATGAGTAATGAAACCAACTTCAATATTATTGTTAATTTACATCCAACTGATGGCACTCACTGGGTTTTAGTTATAAGAACGGGAGGTGGAAATGTTTATTACGTTGACAGTTTTGGTGTTGAGACTCCACCATTATTTTTAGAAGAATATGTTGATCTAGGCTCTAATGAAAGAATACAGGAATACGATGAATCTTATTGTGGTGCATATTGTTTATATATGATCTATCTTATTGATAGAAGATTTACAGTAGAGGGTGCTTTGGATATGCTAGTTAATCAAGTTAAATGTCCGAAGATGAATGATAAGCGTTTTTGCTTTAGTTGTAACGTTAAAGGTAAAGTTGAAGTTAATAACAATCAAGGAACCTGCTTCTCAAATGATAATGTTAATGATAATGGTAATGATAATGGTAGTGACAATGACAATCAGGGACCTGCTTTGCAGATGACAAACAAGAATCTTCCTTATCAGAAGAAGACGACATAGTATGGTCGAAGGCTCGTGATTCCCCCACCAAACAAAAAGATAAGCCTTGTTCACAATGTGGATAATTGAGGGGCCTCTCCCCTAAGGGCATCAAGGCTTGATGTGCCAGTAAATATTAAAAGAAATTTATTTATCAATGCTAATGGAAGTCTACAATCATGGACAACTGTTAGTAATATAACGGTCTATGCCCCCTTCCCAGAAAACCTCAGATGTATAATAGCAGGTCCCAGTGAGTAAGGTAAGACAGTCTTATTAAAGAATCTATTTATACCCGGCATACAATTTGATAGATTATATATCATTGGTCCTACTGGTAATCAATATGATGATTTAGAGTATAAAGATATCGTGTTTATTAAGGATATAAAAGATTTACCCCACCCCGATAAACTACCGAAGGATATAAAGAAACTCATGATTTTTGATGATGATGTTATAGCTAAGGAACCAATTATTAATGAATACTTTTGTAGAGCTAGACATGAAAATTGTGATATGATATATCTTATACAAAATATATTCGCAGCAGATTGACAGAATGTTAGAGAGAACTGTAAACTTTTTTTTTCTTTGAACAAACGGTCAAAGCCATCACTGCTATATAATATGATCACTTTACTGGATCTCAACTTAGTTATAATGATTTTAGTAATATATGTGAAAAGGTGTGGTCCAGGTCTTATAATTACATTATCATTGATAAATCTAAAAATAGATAAGATTGTTGTAAACTAAGAGTTAATTGGGATTGGAGAGTTTTATAGTTTAATAATATTTATAATTAAGTGTAAGTATAGGTATAAGTCTAAATCTATGGCTATGACTGTGGCCATGACTAAGTCTATATTTATGATCAAGTCTAAGTCTATGGCTAAGAACATGACAATGACTATGACTAAGTATAAGTCTAAATCAGATGCAAAGTAAAACTCAATACATCCCCATTAAAGTCTATAGGTTTTCCAAGCTCATCTTTAATATGAAATTCAGTATATTATATCCCATCCTTTACTACATTTTGATATAAGATATTAGTTGGTATAAAATTTATCAGGTAACCTGTTGGTTCAATTAGAGTAAAGGTATATAGGATATCTGTGTTATTGCCATTATCCTTAACACAAGAAATAGATTGCAACGAATAATATTAGTACTATAATCCATAATATCAATAATCTTTTGAGATGCATACTTACCTGGTTTATATACTACTTTCCTAAATCCTAGTAAAGAGGCTATTGAGTTATCTACATCAAAGCTAAGTGCTCCTTGTTCATTTCCATTATACATTTCATTGTATTCTTATCTGGTCCTCTTATAACATTACCATCAGTTTCTTCTTTTTTTAATTCTGCTATTTCAGTTAATTCATATGCTCCTGGTCTAATAGTTGAATATATCAATGGGATTCCTTTATAATTATATTTAAGGGCAAATGTAATGTTTGAGTCAGTGTTATTGTTATTGCTAGAGCTAAGAGGTTCTGCTATTGACGAAGCCACTTCGTGGATCGGCGAAGCCGGTTCCCGGATTGGTGAATCTTCTATAACAGTACTAGCATATAAGAATTGATTATTACTTCTATTTACATTAAACACTGAGTTATAAACCGATAATCTAATTAAACCTAATTTTATTGTATTAAATATAGGTTCACTAAAGTTAAAATTTTCTGTTGGCTTTATCATTCTCAGGTTAAGTGTGTGTTCTTCTTTAGTTTTAGTTAAATCTTCATGCATCTTTTGTAGTTCCCATAAGATTAAATTATCAGTCATTTTTTTTACTTATAAAAATGGACTTTATTTTGGACACAACTTATGGTTTCAATAATGATATACACAAAAGTAAGAATATATAATATAAACCAAATAATCTGGCAACAATGAATACAGTTAATACTAATATTAATATCATTCTCAAAAGAGAAGAGAATCATTTAAATATACATGATTCTTATCTAGATATAGAGTTTGTTGTATTAGACAATACTGGTGCTGTATTTGCTAATTATGCTAATATCAGATTAGTTAATTATGGTACGATGGCATTGTTTAGTTCTTTTAAGCTTGAAACTAGTGGTGGAAGGACTATTGAATATATAGATCAATGCCATCCTAATCTTTTAATGTATAAGTTATTAACTAGTACTGTTGATGAATATGAGAGTGGGTTTGTTAGAAATATAGGTAATAGGGATAGTCAACTCAAAAATGATCATGCTGCAGCACAAATAGGTCATATGTATATGATGGTTAAGATGGGTGATCTATTTGGATTTTTAAATGATTTAGAAAAGATTATATATGATTTAAACTAATTTTGAAAAGAAACAATAATGATAGAGCTCTATATAGAATTAATGCTGGCGCTTCTGCAATTGCTAATGACGGCAATATAGAAATTAGAGATATATTTTGGTGTGTACCTAGTATTGATCCCAGTAATGATAATAGAATTATTATACAGAAAGGATTAAATAAAAAGAATAATTTTGATTTTAGGTATTATGAAAGGAAGACATTTTACAAGAATGTACCCAATGCTACTAACTTCCTATTTGATCTTGATATGGAAAGTGGTATGGAAAGACCCCATTACATAAAAATTGGTTTCGAAAATAATAATGTTAGTGAACAAACTCATGATGCAAGTACATTTCACTTAATGAATGTTACTCAATGTTATTGTAAGATTGGTAGTGAGTTTTATCCTGAGGATAGAATGAATATTAATTCTGGCACTAATAATTATCATGTGGCTTTCAAGAGATTGTTAGCTTTAATAAAGATTATAATGGGCTACCACATAATATAAAACCATATATAAATCATAGAACATTCAAAATAATTATAGAATATATGTATTCAATAATAGATATCAAAGTGATCATATAGGACCACAACCAATACAACTTAATTTTAAATTTAGTGTTGCAGTTGCAGATAATACATGTCATGCATTAGTATTAACTAGAAAAGTTATTAGTTTGAATAGTGATGGTAATAAGATGGTTGAAATTACATCTTAGATATATCTTAGTTATATCGTAGTTATATCTAATATTATAAGTATAGATATAGTTAATAATAATGATATAGTCATAATTCGTGCTCTAGTGAATATTATAGTCAATGTTATAGACGGTGTCATAGACAATGCCATAGACAATGACTTAATCAAACTATTTCCTACTAGTCTTAACAAAACCTTTAGCATAATTAATATCTATTTTCTTTTTATTCTCTAGAGATGAACCTCTTGCTTCAAGTTTAGTCTTAGGCTTGGTTTCAGACTAAACCATAGGTAATGGTTGGGGAACCAAGGGTGAAGCCGCCTTGGGTTCAGGTTTAGTCTTAGGCTTAGTCTTAGGCTTACTTCTACATCTAACGGTAAATATTAATACTAATATTATTATTACTAAATACATTTTTATAACTAAACACTATTAACTTTAGTTTAAAAAAACACTCAATTTATTTTTTTATTCTTCTTTTATTCTTCGTATATCTTAACTAATTCATTATAATCATCATTATCTATTTTATTATCATTCATTGATTTAATATATAGTTTATTAAACTTATCACTAAACTCTTTAACTAAAATATACATTTGTGAATACTTTATAATTTTATTTCTTATTTTAGTATCAATTGTTTTTGATAATGAACCACAAACAGTTGCTGTAGCAAAAGCTGTTGGTATAGAATAAGGTAATCCTATACCTGTTAATGTAACTGATGTTGATGTTGCAGTTGTTGCTATAGATGATAATATTATTTCTGTTATCGCAGCTACTATGTTATAATTCTTATATCTACTTAACTTCTTATTATAGTTATTAGTTTCGATTTCATAATAATTTCTAATGTCTTGTATAATGTTAATGTTGTTATTAAATTTATTATTAGCTTGAATCTTTTCATTTATCAATCTTTCTGATACAGATGATAGATCCGGATATAATACTCTCTCACTGATGGTGCTGATGGTTTCAGTATTAAAATAACTCTTAATCTCGTTCATTATATCTTCATGATTAAAATCATAATGCATCTCTAGTCTTGCTTGTTCTTTGTTGTCTACTAACTTAATTTCTAATAATTTAGCTATTATATATAGTACTATTGACCTTTTATTCTTTATAAGGGCCTCATTAACAGCAGAATTAGTCTTTTTATTAACTTTTCTAAATTCTTTTAGACCAGTAGTGAACATATCATCTAGGTGAATGTTAGTAATATTCTGATTAAATTTATTATTATCAATCTCTAGTTTTAATTGATTACACTTAGATATGTTACCACTAGCAACTTTATTACAAAAATTAACAACATTTGTAACTTCATTTGCTGATTTAATAAACTCATTAATTAGTTCTTCATTAACTTGTATTTTGTTTAGTTGTAAGCTTTTAGTTGTAACTTTATCAAATTCACCCTTTCTTAGTTCAGTTATATTTTTAATTAAATTGTCTATTTTATTAGAAGAGGATAATAAGTTATTGTCACAATACTCTCTTTTAACAACATTTTTCTCATCTATGGGTGGGTGTACATTTGTAATTTTATAGGTATCTTTCATGTCAATGCTATCGTTATCTTCTAAGAAAAATTGACGTGCCTTATTTGGTGTTAAGTTATTTTTTAATGATTGTTGTTTTGCTTGGTTAAATCTATATCTTGTCATCTTTGTATTTGTTTACATATAAATAGACTTATAATTAGACTTATAATTAGTCTTATTATTAGACTTATAATTAGAGTTATAATTAGTCTTATAATTAGACTTAGACTCATAATTAGAATTATAATTAGACTTAGACTTATAATTAGAGTTATAATTAGACTTATAATTAGACTTATAATTAGACTTAGACTTAGACTTGGACCTATAATTAGAGTTATGATTAGATTTATAATTAGACTTATAATTAGACTTAGACTTAGACTTGGACTTATAATTAGACATGGCTTATAGCCGAAGTTGAATATTTAATGATTCCAAAACATTATTATTAGATTCAAAATCAAACTCAGATTTTAATAGTTCCTGTTTATAGTATTTACCTTCTATTGTCTCTCCATTAATATCTTCTGTCTTATATGTTGGTGTTGGTGGTTGTGTTTTTGAAGCCTCCTTCACTTGAAACAATTCTCTATTCAAGATAGAAGTGTATCCTTTAGAGAAAAAGTTGCGTTTGTCAGCATTAGTGACATAATCACTGATTTTAAGTTTCGGTTTAATATTCTTAAAATTGAATAAGTATTTAACATTATCGGGATTTTTAGAAGCATCAACGGGTGTCATATTGATTGTTGAATAAGTGTTATTGTTATATGTTACAACAGCATCATTCAATATATTTACCCAATTACCAGCACCATTAATGAACATTGGTTAATTAATTATGTGTAATAAAGTTCTATTTATTCTCTCTATAAAAACAGCTTTTAAATCACTATAAGTAGAATATAGTTCTGTCTCATATTCTTTAGGTAAACATTTAAATGTTTTACTGTAAAACTCACTACCTCTATCTACCCATAATTTTTCTGGTTTTCTATCTTTGAAGCCACCCTGTTTTAGATTAACCAGATTTATTCTTCAATGTAATAGCCCATGCATAATTTGTGATTATATCTATAACTGTTAATATGAACTTATAATTATTATTGTATTTACGTAGAGATGACTTATCAATTAAATCGGCTGACCAAGTTTCATCTTTATGTAATGCTATTGTTGTTTATCTTCTAAATTTTGTTATTTGAGGACTAAATACTTCTTTAGCTAGTAATTGTTGTTTAGTTTTAATTGTGTCTTGTTTACTTGTGGATATAGTCATCTGCGAAGCACGTTCCCTGATAGCTTTGCTCATGGATGTAGTCATAGGCTTACTCGTGGATATAGTCATAGGCTTACTAGTGGACATAGTCATAGCTTTGCTCATCTGCTTTGCAGGAACTTTGTTCTTTTACCCATAATTTAAAATAAAATTATGTAGTTGTTCTTTATTAATAATATTCATAGATAATAGTTGTTTAGATAAATTTAACATTTCATTATAAAATCTATCATGCCCAGCTTTTGTTTCTAGTATAAGTAGTTCTAATTTTTCTACTATATTATTTGGCTTAATGTGAATCAAGGAACCTGCTTTGCAGATGCTATTTAAACCCCTACCGAATACACCATCTTTTCCCAATAGTACACTTTTTATTGTTCCATATCTACTGCTTTTCTTATCGCTTTTTCCTGTATCATATTTAATATCAAATAAAAACCTTTTAATTTTGTTCTCTTTTTCCTCGATCTTATCATCATATGTTACATTTGGGTTAGTAAGAAAGTTTATAAACCCATCTGAAAATTTATATATATTATCGTTAACTATAAATGAATTTTCTTGATAAGTTAGTTTAACGCCATTCATATCAAACTCACTAATATCAAAAATTCCAACATTTTTAATTGGGGGTTAGATTGAATTGACTTTAAATTAAAAATTTGAGCTGTGTCTTTCTCTACTATAATTCCTGGTTTATCTCGAGCTTCCTCTACAGTTTCATCGGCCTTCATTAAAGCTTCATTAGACTTCAATAATGCTTTATTAAACTGGGAACCGGCTGGCTGGATCATCTTAGTTTGTTTATCTGACTCTTGATTTTGCCAATCTATTGCTCGTAATGTTGGTTCACTCATTGCTAGACTCTGTTCATTGTTTGCATTTAGTGTTTTAGTTGAAGGATCAAATAAATCTTTGGTTTAATCTTTTTTTTTCGGTTTAGTTTATGTAGTTTATTTAATTCTATGAGTTTATCCAACTTAGTCATTTTTTATATATTGAAAAATTATAATAATGGGAAAAAATGGATAATGAAAATTCTCCATTTGATCATTTTATTAATGGGCGGTTATAGAATATTATTAACCAGTTTATATTTTTATTAAGATTTATAAGTCATTATATAACCTAATAGCGGCTTCAATTAACTTTCTATCATCATTAGTGGTTAGTTCTAAAATATTATTTATTAATGATTCTTTACTTACATCTAACCCTAATTTTATTAATAGCTCTAAAGTAGTATTATTAATTTTATTTACCAGATATCTTTTGAATAGATATAGTTTCTCAACATGAGGATAGCTTTTAATATTATTTACATAGAATTTTTTATCATCAAAAGTATTGAGACTAATCTTGCTTGTATTTGTGGTTGCTATGTTATCACCAACTTTTTGTATTCTGTTTTCTTGTACAACCCTTTCTTTATTATACATTAAGGCGTTAAAACACTCTTCATGTTTGGCATTGCTACAATTCTTTATTCCTTTCTCTTTAGTATTTAGGAAATTTCTCTTTAGTACTTAGGATAATCTTTGAAGCTATATGTCATTGGTGAAAGGGCTATAAACTCTTCTATTATTCTACTTCCCAATTCATGTTTGAATTTACATGGAACTTAATTATTAGTTTTGATTGGTGTATCTAAATTGCCTAAATCCACGTGTTGCTAGGGGACATTACCTTTAATAAAACTTAATACAAAACTATCAGTATCCATATAATGGTGTTGTAGATCTTTGAGTGATGGTTGAAGAATATTATAGTATACATCATACATGTGCAATTTATTTAATTCTAATATAGTAACACCTACATATATTGGAGAATCACATTCTATTTTTTTCTTTATATATTCAAATTGTGTATAGTCCTTATATCTAGTTTTTTTTAAAATGTTGGTTTACTTACACATTTCATTATCTTTTCTTCATCATGTAAGAACTTACTTTGAAGGAAGTGTAGAGGATTCAAGCACATTCTTCCATTTAGTGAGTTGTTCATTCATTTTCTTACATCCTTTTCCACGTCAATTTTAGCGTTTGCTCTTTAGTCAAAATTTAGTCTCTACATATGTAATCCTGTTTAAATTTAATTACTCTATGAATTTTAGTTACGCTTACACCCATCTTATCATAAACTTTAACATCCTATAATGAACCATATATTCTGTTTTGCTGTTTTGATCTAAGATTAGTTTCTCTGTTCTTGCCCTACCTGTCTCTCTTTCTCTGTAGCCTAATTCATTATCATTTATCTTTCTTTTATTGGGCATTAGTGCAAACTGTTCTGTTCTTTCTTCACAACTATTAGTATAATTAATATCACAAACTATATAGTAACCATGATCACAATCATCTGGAGTATTTAGTATAACATATTTGGATGTGTCAGAGTACTTGAAGTCCTTATAAGGTAACTTTTGCATCATTGCATAGCCGTACGGCTTGTTTGCGTCTATGTACCATATCTGCGAAGCAGGTTCCCTGATGGTCCTGTGTTTACCATTACCATTACCATTATTATTATATCTATCACCCATTATACCACATATACCATTTCTCTTTCATTCAGCAAAATCATCTAGCATTTGTTCATCTTGTAATGTATCTAATGTAACACCACTTGACATTAACCAACAATCAAAACTACAACCTGGGAGACTAACGTAATTTAGTGGGTTGAGTCCAAATTCTTTCATACATATTTTGACATATTCATTCATGCAGTAGTCTAATGTTTCCACATCATTCTGTGAACCCTCTATATTTAAATTTTTTTCAGTTTTATGACTGTTGTCTTTATTAAATTTATCGACTTCCTCTTGTGTTGGTAATCTATTAGACAGAGAGGATTTGAAGTCTTCTATATTTAGATTACCTATAAGATTATTATACGACTCTAAACCAAGGTATTCATATGGATATAATGTTTTAGTTTTACAGCCGTATATCTTTGCCATTTGATCTAGAGGCATAGCTAAGAAGTTATAACTATCTAAGAATTTAAGACAACCAATGCTAAACATCTTAGACTTACCAGCAGCTAATGGTATGTTATCGACTCTTCTTTTATCATTATTCTGTTTAAAGAGTTCACTATATAGTAGATTGAAATCATAACCAGCGCCATTATGGAATTTTACGGGAATGAAGTTTTGTTGTTTGTATTTTAGGTTACACATTCTACATGCTGGTCCTCTATTTTTACCAGTTTCATGGCAGTGATCTCTTACTTTATTAATACAAGTTTTAACATGAAGTTTTAAAATTAAAACGATTCCCATAATTTTGCGTTACTTGGTGTTAGAGGGCTGAGAGAGAGAGCAACCTAAAGTAAATTGTGCATAAAATAAGCTTAACATAGCTTGACAAGAAGCTCTACTTTTTCGACTTATACTTAGCTAGAGAAAAGAAGCCTTAATGACTCCAGGCCATGGTCATGTCTCAGCGGTATTGCTGACTGGCGATTTATTTTGTAGGTGAAATGATAGAGGGGTGAAATGAAATGGTTTTAAGATATGCGGAGTTTATGGAATCGCGGTGTGAAGAAAATTAGAAAAGCAGAAAAATCTAGCGCAATTAAACTGAGCAAATTGAGGCAGGACGATAGAATTGATTTTTTAGTATTGGCACGTTTTTCATAACTTTTTTTGAAGTTGACATGTAAACTATCCTGGCTCTAACCTTCGGGTTAAATAACCACATGCCTTCAAATATTAAATTAAATAATCAAAAGGCCAGTCTTGTTATTATTAACCTTGAAACTGTGGCGGTTCGTTTTTCGTTTTCATGTGTAAAAATAGGATTTGAGCTCCCCTATTTGTCTTTTAACTAGTATTTTCTTGTGCTGATTGAGCAAACGCTCGGTTAAAGGTTAAAACAATTCTAAAATAAGCTTTGCCGCTTTAAATTTTTCCTGCAGGTTGTCAACGTAAATTTTTAGAGGTTATTCTTTGGTGTTGATCGTTAAGAAAACCATTATTATTAACGGGACTGAACTGCAAGTCAAGATCAGTACTGGGCACGTTAAATTGCAAGGGTTATATCAATACTGATTCAGAGCTATGATCAAGTCACTTTTTACACTTGCCAAGTGTAAATGCAAGTCTTGGCCTAGACGTGCGAGTCTAAATGCAAGTCTTGGCCTAGACGTGCAAGTTTAAATGCAAGTCTCGGCCTACACGTGCAATTCTAAATGCAAGTCTTGGCCTAGACTTGTTACGTCCAAAAAACGTCGAAAATAGGTCCCAAAAACGCCTAAAATAGCCGAAAAAAACGTCAAAAATAGCCAAAAAAACGTCCGAACAGGTCCCAAAAACGTCAAAAATAGCCGAAAAAAACGTCAGAAATGGCCGAAAAAACGTCCAAAACAGGTCCCAAAGACGCTTAAAATAGCCGAAAAAAACGTCAGAAATGGCCAAAAAAACGTCCAAAATAGGTCCCAAAAACACCTAAAATAGCCGAAAAAAACATCAAAAATAGCCAAAAAAACGTCCAAAATAGGTCCCAAAAACGCTTAAAATAGCCGAAAAAAACGTCAAAAATAGCCGAAAAAACTTCCAAATTAGGTCCCAAAGGCGCCTAAAATAGCCGAAAAAAAACGTCAAAAATAGCCGAAAAAACGTCCAAAATAGGTCCCAAAAACGCCTAAAATAGCCGAAAAAAATGTCAAAAATAGCCGAAAAAACGTCCACAATAGGTCCCAAAAACTGTTCGAAACGTTCGACATTTGGCTTATCTGAAAAGTACATAAATTTGGTTATTTCGGCTATTTTAGGGGCTGAAAATAGCTGAAAACGGCCCAGAACACCTGAAAACGGGCCCCATATGGCCTCTGGTCGCCCTGTGTCACCTTCCCGGGTCGCCCTGGCTTATTTGGTATCGGCTGGTATCAGTTGTCAGGCGCCCCGAGAAAGTGCATATGTGAAAATGCAAAAATCGTGGCACGTTGTGAAATTCTTTGAAATCGAAATTTTCAGGGTAATCCAAGTCTTGGTAAAGACTTGTCAGACTTGCAGATTTGTTTTTAGACGTGCACAGTACTGATTTGTGTATGTAGACTTGCAATTTGACGTGCCCAGTACTGATCTTGACTTGCAGTTCAGTCCGGGATAGTTATAACCATTGTTAGTATAATCAGGGCTTTGCAAACTCAGCTAATAGATTTTAAGCCATCAGATATTTTTGTCATTAAAAAACCAAGGAATCAGTTCCTTTAATACGTCTCCGCCAATTATTTCTGTTGAAGTCAATTTGATGTTGTTTCGGTATTCTTAATTCTTTCAATATTCAAACAATTTGCCAAAATTGCTGCGAAAGAAATTAATTTTACCTCGAAGATAGTTCTGACTCTAGTAACAAGATCTTTTATGTGGATGGATTTAAAACCGGGGTACACGAGAGACAAATTTCTCTGTCCCGATAACTTGGCAAGAAAAATTGCCTTTCATAAGTCTGTTCAAAAAGTCAAGCCATTGACCAGAGTGGCATATTTGCCTCACACTGAACACTCCCCATTATTCCTATCCAATAAACAAAGTTTTTTCCTTTATAAACTAATGAAACGGTGTGTTTGTCTCAAGGCATTCTCCTGGATTCCATATTCCAGCAATCCAAAACCACTCTCTCAAATTTTTTTCAGGGACTCAATTTTTACTGTAAAACGACAACTTTTTGAAATGAAGTTATATTTTGGTATTTTTGAATCCCTAGAACATTCGATTTAATGTATCGACAATTGTTTCAAATTTTCCAAAATTCTTGATCAGAACTTTCTAAAATATAATCTATATTTTTACAAATATCATCTGAATCAAATTTTTTGAGCTTGCAAGTAAACAAGGAGGCTCGGTAATGTGCATCCGCGTATAATATTCCGACCCAGCTCAGCCACGTTTTTGAATTAATTGACCATCAAAAGAGAAAAAGATCAAAAATCAATTTTTGTTCTCCATCAATTTAACAATAACTCATCATAGAGCCGATGATAACTGCTATTAAGGAGAGTAAGAGACAAGACAAAAAAAACAAAATTAGCAAAACAAGCACTACTTACTATCAAAACTCGTTGCCTACCCTATCATTAGAAAAACAATTATCGAAAAAGTCAAAATAGCATCACATTAAAAGTAAACTAAATCAAATGAACTGCAATTTAACAGAAAAAGTATGCGAAATGTCTTTATTGAATGTAGTCAAAAAGTAGACAGAAAACAAAAAGTGGCAAAGTCAAAAAATACTATTAAACTTTTTCAAAATAATTAAATTCAAAGTAAAAAAAAACAATTTGTTATAATTTGAAACCAATTAAGGTCCTAGTTTGTACCTTCATGCAAAACCATTGAGACCTGTCATTACCATGAGTATCATACGACCAACAAAATGAAGCACTACAGGCAAAAATCAGGAAATTATTTAAATTTGCGAGGAAACATTGTCGAAGACTATAAGATCAAAATAAAGTCACTAATAATACTAAAGATAATCAAATGCACCTTATTTCAACGGCATTAATGTGATGTTTGAGTGGTCATTTTGGTCCCAATAATATGAAGAAGGGACAAGACTGCAAAAGGGAACCTTTAGAATTGGAAATTGTCAACAAAAGAATAGAAAAATTATTAAATCTCGTATTATCAACGCCAAGAAAAAGAACAATTAATTAAATGATAAAACATTTATTCAGACTACATTACAATTGAAAAATCAAGTTATCTTTCTTTTTAATGAGAATACGCTTAAAGATTGAGAAAATGAGGTTTTATTTGGCAGATCCAAAAAAAAACATTTTCCAAATTTATTTTTCATAACCGTAGGACATAACAACTGAAAAACTCTGAAAATTTTAACTTGTTTCTGCCTAATAGCCAAAATTCATTAGTAAGTATAAGTCAAAAACTAAACAAATCATTAAATAAATATAAACCTCAAAATTCTGCAAACATGTTCATGCAAACGGTGTTAAAGCTATGCTTTTGCTGAAATTATTACGTGTCTTCATGGTTTGTCGAAAATGAGCTGTCGCAATTTGAAGTTCAATTTGAAATCTTGCTGATCACCAACTAACATAAAAAGTCACAAGAGCCAAAACTATTTAAGAAAAACTTATTAGAAACTGAAAATTTTTTGAACTATAAAAACTTCACAACTATACCAAAATTGATCTCGATTCTGCTGCTTCTCCACTAAATCAAAAAATGTACCAGACAGTACAAATATACTTTGTTTGACCAAAAAGTCAATATAAATTATATTTGATGAATTTTGAACACTTATCGAGTTATATTACCCAAAAAGCATTATGTATCAACATAAAGCATAAGATTATTTTTATTATAATAGCTCCCTAGAAACCCAATCAGAAATTTGTTTTTTGGACTTGGTCATTATACTACAATAAGAACATCAAATGCTTGAAAAACACAAGAACTAATTGAATGTTCACGAAAACAATTCGTCGCAGCCTTGCTCATAAAAAAGAATATTTTTTCATCAGACCTTTCTGTAATATAATAGGACCTTTTATCAAATGCACTTACAGTTGAGAACAGGCTTTGAGGTTATTGGTATAAAAAAAAATTAAAAAAGGACGGACCCAAAAAACAATCAGATCCTATTTCATCTTATTTCAAAACTCAACGATGAGACTAAAACTCACCTTGCTATCGTTGCTCAGCTGCTAAAAAAACGAAGTAGTTCTGAAAGATTTCGTAATAGATTTTTTGGCACACGAAATCCTTAATATATTATAAAAAATTATGCATTTTTGTAAATATCGGTTTAATTTACCAGAAGAGCGCAAAAACTTTGATTTTTATGAAAAATTGAAGAAATGCTAAACTTTCAAGATTTCACCTAAAATTTCCCCAAAAAAGTGACTTCAAATAGTTCAATATCTCTATTTAACCTTTAAATAAAGAACCAATAAGACTTTTGTTAACATTTTATCATATTTTACCAGAAAAGATCGAAATTAAGGCAAAAATTACAAAAAATGTGATGAAAACTGAAGTTAGGCTAATTTTCACAAATCGTTAAATATCCGTAACTCCTGGGAAAAAATTCAAAAAAAAATTTTATTTCGAAATTGTACGATTGACAAGCTTTCTAAGGATACTTCTCACAATCCTGTACAATGAAAATATCAATCGGCAAAAATTGATAAACAAAAAAAGCAGTTGATTATATAGTTCCTCCCCTCACTTAAATGGGTCGCAATAAATAACGGTACAAAATTTAGGTTCATTGAAAGCACTGTTTTTTTCCCGCTGTTTTCTCAATATTTGTTGCATATAATTATGTATAAATGAAAATATTGCAGGCTTTCAGAAAGTTTAATTGAAGTTAACTTTTCTACCTTGACATCTTCGAACTTCTTTACATTTGATCACGCCGCAGGCTAAGTTTTATTCCCAAAAATTTTTTTCAATCTTTAACCATAACGTCTACAAAAAATTTCATTGCAAAGCGTTCTCAATTCTCTCTTTCAAAACAGATAAAACTAGAATAATCATCTTCCTGGAACGATCTGTTTTTTTTCTGTGTTATTCGGAAATCTGTGACACTGAATCCATTGTAGCCTTATTTTCTTCACATAGAACCATATAAAAAAACTGGATAGAACCGAAGTAGTTGTTTTTTAATTTCTTTATTTTCATGTTTTCATGTCAAATCTTGTGTTTGGTTCAGAGGGTTGTTTATTTCATTGTTTCGCACTGTTTAATATTGTTTGCTTGTTGTATCTCAAATTAACATCCTAAATCGACTAGGGTTGACATCTGTTTATGTCGTTTTTTATAAACATTGTCACTTCCTCAATAATTTGCTGCTAAGATCCGAAACAGACGAAGAATCTTGAAAAATATCCTTTTTATACGGTTCCGTATACTTAGATTTTGATCAAGATGAGTCGGAATTTTTATACAATCACAAATTACCACGAGTGTTTCTTATATTTACAGCAGTGTTGAAAATATATCAATCAGAAAACATTGCAGGAAAATATGCTCCAAGAAATCTCTAAACGTAATTATTAACAAAAAAGGATAATTCAAATGATTTGTTTCTAATTAATAACTCAAAATTAATGAATCTGAAATCTGAAATTTTACATCAACTCTAGAAATCTTTTTTTTTTCAGAGAATTCTAATCACTTTTTCCTCCCAAATCCAATATCTGAACAGAAGAACATAACTTGAAATTTTCAGTGAGTTTTTGTTTTCTCAGTTTCAGCAAAGAAAACACGATCGATAAGTTTCACCGCCAAGTACAATAACGCTTTTGCGATAAGCAGAAAAATGAACAAAGTCAGTAGTATCGACCAAATAGCAAAGATTAGTGATTGGTTCCATGACCATATAAGGCTCTCTTTCTGGTCAAATTTAGTAGA
This sequence comes from Convolutriloba macropyga, assembly GCF_964194025.1. Taxonomy (NCBI): domain Eukaryota; kingdom Metazoa; phylum Xenacoelomorpha; order Acoela; family Convolutidae; genus Convolutriloba; species Convolutriloba macropyga. The sequence goes on from NC_134472.1 coordinate 68,649,106, forward strand.
ACGACCTTTGAGAATCAGCGAATCGACGAGTTTTTCAAGCTTCGCCACCGATCCTTTGCTCATTGCTGCATAAACTGCGCGAACATTAGCTGAATACTGGTCGAGGTTTTGGTAAATTTTTTCAATAGATATTTCCAAGGTCTTTCGGTCTGGCGTCTTTCCAATATGTAATCCAAGTTTGGCGTTTACAACCCTGGCTGCTATGTAGAACTGGCCTCGGCCCTGAGGGGCTGCGAGGAAGGCAACCCCAGCGGCAAGACCTTCCATTACAGAACTGATTCCACAATGGGAGAGGTACACTCTCCTGAAAAAATATCCCCAAAGTCACCACAATTTTTATGTATGTATTTTGTCCCCCCCCCTCCTCGTTAAGTGGGCATAAAACTTTTGAAACAGCGCGCAGAAATGCTAGCTGATACATACATGCCCAGTCTATAGCGGCATAACTGCATCAATACAATGTACACTAAGTTTGTATGCGCTACGGCCGTATGAAGTTTATTTGGGTAAAGTATGAAAAAGTACAAAGTATGTCTATTAACCAACATAAAGTTGAGTCAATCGATTGCATGGCCCGGTCAAAGAAAACTGGTCATTGCCTGATAGAAAAATTGGTTTTGGAGTGCTTTGGATTATTGTATGCAGTTGGGTTTTGTTTCAGTAGTGTTGGCTGCGGAAATAAGATAATAGTTTTATCATTTGCTATCAAACCAAAACCGCATCAATTACATTAGTCCTGTCGGTCTTTTTATGCAATTTTCGATCCATTTGTTATATTTCGTCCCCCTCCATCTTTGTGGACATATAACTATTACGCCCCCACCGCAAGTGTTGTAGTTGACAAAGTCACGTCCTGCACTCATTGACAAAAGTAAACGCACAAAATGCAATTTTACATGCTAAACTGCCTGTTTCTGAAGCCAATTGTAGTTAACATATTATTGGTGGTTTCTATTGATTTTTATATCAACCGACGCATCATTATCAGAAGTTTAATTGATATTGTTCTGAATAAACTTACAAGCTTACCTTCAGAGGAAATCCAGATAGAAGTAGGCCAGTTTTCCATAAGGAGCTATATTGTAAATCACACGTGAAATCTGTTCAACTTGCCTATGCCTCCATAATCTTAAAAACAAGATTAAGCCTTATGAATTCAACAAATTTATTACTCAAAAACAAATTTCATGTCTGACTCAAAACACAGCTGCCTATATAAAACTGACCCACTTATATATGGATTTCCTCTGTAAGTAAGCTTGTCAGTTTATCCAAAAATAGATCTGTTGAAATTCTGTTGATTATGCGTCGGTTGATATAAAAATCAAGGGAAACGGCCAAAGTTACGTTGACTAAAAATGGTTTCTAAAACAGGCAGCTTAGCATGTAAAATTGCGTTTTGTGCGTTTAATTGTCAAGGAATGTATATAACAACACAAATTGTAACTGGGGTGAAAAACACGGAGGGCGAAACAGAATAAAACCAATTTAAATCTAACTCCAACGCATCTTTACCTTTCCATAAAAATGATCTGTGAAACAAAAATCAGCAAAATTGAATCACGGGAAGATTTTTCTAATAATAATCTGGAATCAGACCACCCAAGTCCAAGGTCTATAAGTATTCTTTGAAAAATATCCGACAAAAATTGGGCGAATTCCTCTCAAATGATATGATCAGCGAATGGTTGGCTTAGTTAGTAGCCAATTGGGTCTGAAGGACACTATTATTTGGGGGGGGGGGGGTGAGGTGAAGTGGCAGGGGATTAAGCGTTGAGGAATGAGGGTGGGGTCAAGCGATAGAGGTTAGGGTTGCGGTGAGGTTGAGATGACTGGACGAGGGAAGTTCAAATCGCCAGCCCGAGAAGGGGTTTATTGGGGGCAGGGGTGACTGAGGGATCAGTTTCAGTCAATCGCATATATAGAAAATAGTAAGGCTGAAGGCTTTGAGTTTGTAGCTTTGCCATTTAATGCCCCCAGCGTTGCTACTTGTTTGTCCCATTTTTAGTACAAAAAGTCAAATGGGTGAGACGAAAAATTGGTGAAGCGAAAAATCGCATAAAACAAGCACCGGACTAATTTAATTGTTAGAAAATTTTTTGAGAGCAATTAGAAAGTACACCGCTTAAAATTGGTGTCTTCTATGGAGAATATTCTACGAAGAGTACAAACCTTACAGTTACAACTAGTTTCTACGTCACAGCATAGTTACTTTAGTATATCTCGGATCATGAGGACTGAATAGTTTTTGCACATTAGATATGGTGGCCAACTTGAACCGTTTAAGTTAATTTTCCCAAAGACTCTCGCTGCCAATTTTTTTGTCCTGGTAAATGAGAAAAGATAATGTGCTTGACATAATTTCACGACGTTTGAGTATTTACTTGCTTTTTTGTCAATTTCAACTCAAAATATTTTGAATTGTCAAACATGAAAAAAAAAACGATTCAGATTAGTTGAGCTACCCGCCAGATCAGCAATTGTTGTCGTAGAGTTTTAGAATATAATTGGGGAAAAAATTCTCTAGACGCAAAGTCAAGCAGTTATGGTCCTTTCTTTCTCTTTCTTTCATTTTCATTTTCAAGGTTTCTCAGTTCTTTGTCAGCTGACCTATATGTTGTTATGGACAAGCAGACAATGAAAAATCGTCTGTATGGTTTTTGTTTCTTCAATAGATTTCTGAATAATATCATTGGCTAGCTCTCTGGTCTTTCAAAATTTGTTGAACTTCGCGTTTGAAAAATCACTTTCTTAATGCTTGCTTTACAATTTATAAAGGAATTGAAAGCTTGAGAAGTCAACCCTTCTTATTCCATTAGATTCTTGGTATTATACAATTAGAAAACCACTTGTAATGCCAGTTGAACAGTTTTGTCTAAAGCTCAACTAGGCTCTCCACTCAGCTCTGCGCGGTATACTAATCAATTGTTAAATGCTATTCAAGTTCTGCAAGAAAAACGGAGAACTGTTTTTGTAGGGATGTATTTGATTAGCATTACGGGCAGAGTTGAAACGAGGTGAAGCTGAGTTGAAACGAATTAAGGCACTGATCAATGCGGCAGCAAAAGTAATTCTCTAAATGTTTTAGAACACCTATCTAAGTAAGCGAAAACGAATCACTTCTCAATAAACTTTTTAGGTAAATTATGAGGATAAAAGTTGCGGGAAAAGTTTCCGGCTAAACAAAGAAGTAGAGTTTACGTGACTCAAGCGTTTTGGTGTGAAATGTGCAGATTCACGTAACCTTGCTTAGAACACAAGATCTGGACATATTGAAAAGACGATGCTCACCCAGTGCTAAGACCCACTCAAGCACATCAGAGATCTTGGAATATACATTTTGCCAGACCTTGCCAAGACCTGGCAAAGTACAATATATTGACTACTTTCACGTCTTTGTGTGCATTCCCAATTTTTGATAAAAAACACTTTGAGAACCCAAGTTTTTCTAGGTCTATTCTGTTTCGGCCCTAAGTTTTAACCCCCCCCCCCAGTGGGCTTTAAGTTTTACACCCCTCCCCCCCCCCACCAGGCGCACAAACTACAAGCTATTCGTTGCGTAGTAACCTGCTATATAACAACATATAGTTTACAACTGTTGGCGTAAAAACACAAGTAGCCAAAACAGAATAGATCCGTTTTTCTGTTACAATTAGGACCACTGGCAGCCTTGAAAAGGACTTTTTGGCTCTGAAACCTTGCTTTTTGCAAAATTCATACTGGGGATTGAGAAACAGTTCAAGCAAAATTTGCTGCTTTCAAGGTAAAATATGGGTTACCAAGATCTGACAAAATATTCCGTGGTAAACCAAGTCTTTCTGTTGGGACTACAAACAACGTTCAGAAATACAATTTTGGGCTCCGAGTCAGATTGTTTTCCCCAATCAAGACTCTTCAAGTATCCCAAAAACCTTGTTGTGGGTCTCAAACAAAAATATCTTTTTTTGGTAAACTCTGAGAAACACAGTTGAACAAAATTGTTCTGCTGAACTATGAAGTATAGGTGACGTGACTCGGCCTAAAAATTTGTCACGTAACTTTGATTAGAACACGTTACCTTAATTAGAACACGCTACTTGGACAATTTAAAGGATGAAACTCACCCGACGCTAAGACTCAATCAAAAATGTCTAAAATCTTGAAAAGAACCACAACAAGTCTTCCCAGTCCTTGCCAATATTTGGAACAATATATTGAAGACATTCACAAAATTGATGTGGGTTCCCACGTTTCGAGAAACGATTCGACGAGAATCAAAGTTTATCTGATAGGACCACTGACAGTCGAGAGAAGGACACTTTTTGGTTCTGTATCATCGTTTTTTTATTAATTTAATACTGGGGGTTTAAAAAAGCCCAAGTAAAATTTGCATCCTACAAAGCAAAACGTAGGTTACCAAGATCTGACAAAAGTTTCCGTGATAAACCAAGTCTTTCGGTTGGGAGCATAGACATCCTTCAGAAAGTCAACATTGGACTTTGAGTCAGTACAATTAGCAAAACTTAAAACACGATCACACGAATTAAAGACCCTAAAGTAATGTTGAATTTCTTGCAAGTTATAACGTGGGATACCAATACATGGGTGTGAATACCATGTAAACCCAAAACCTCTTTTTTTTATCTTCATGAGTTTATGAGCAGACCCCACAAACACGCGGGAACAAAATAAAAATTTTAAAAAAGTTAAAAAAGTCACTCCAAATTTACAATAAAAACAAAAGAAATGTACTCGGTAATAGAAAACGAACAAAAACATCTTTAAGAATTGCACAGTTTTGGTAGTTGTGAATGTGTGCTTCCCAATCAAGACTGACCATTATCCCAGAAACTTTGTTTTGGGTCTCAAACAAAGGTATATTTTTTTGGTAAATTCTGAGGATAACATTGAAGAAAAGTGTTCTAAAATTCTATTTGGGGCTAATATTCAATAAAAAAACGTCTTGAAACGATCTTGAAAAGAACCACAAAAAAACTTGTCAGCCCTTGCCAATATCTGGAAAATTATATTGAAGACTTTCACAAACTTAAGAGGCGCCCAAATTAAGAGTGCCCATTATCCCACAAAAAAATTTGTTGTGGGGTCAGAAACAATATTAACAGCATAGATCTTTTGTCCAATTTCAGTGCAAGCAATATTCTACTGCAGTATTCTGGCGTTAATTGACGTTGATGGTGACCGTTGTCGTACTGGGAAATGAAAGTCAACTTCAAACAATGTATTTAACAACTTTTGGAACTGCCAACTTTCGTTACTATATAAAATTCACGTGTGTACTTTTATTTTTCCAAACAAGAAATTCCACACAGCACTGAAAAGAAAAAAGTGATTCCACAAAAAAATCTAAAAAGGAGAAATCAAAATATGACCAAATCGAAATCAGTTCTTAAACAAAAGTGAGAAGACAAATATCGTCATTTACAGAAATAAACTGCTCCTGTTTTTGTATCATATAATAGGAATCTCAAATTTTCTCCATAAGGATTTCTATCTTTTGAAAAACTTTAGGTCTCAATTTCTCCCTTAATATTAGTCAACGAAAAAGTTTGAGTTCATCACAGATGTTGAAAGTGCATCAATCACCAGGTCAGTTTTTTATTCGTGTTCTTGCCTTCTTTGTTTTCACGATTGATATCAAAGTAGATTTCAAAATTGATCAGTTTTGCGTTCACCTATCAACGAGCATAAGCGAAATCAAGCTGACGAAATGGCATCAAGTGAGCAATCAACTGATAAAACTTCTTGGAACCCTTAAAGCATGTTTTTTGAAATATTTTTTGGAATGCTACTTCTTTCATGAATGAAAAAGCATTCAATTCTCACAGATAATCTAACGAAATATCTAAAAATATGA
>NC_134472.1:68655159-68812266 GCF_964194025.1 Convolutriloba macropyga
CAACTTAAATGGCGATGGTTTTGAGCTTTGAAGTTGAAACTGTTCACCTTGTTACTGGCTTTTCTACGAGTTTTGAAACAATTAAATATTTTCGGGGTTAGCCTATATTTTCGGCTGTATAAGATAGTGTATTTATGCTCCTGCATTTAATATAAGCGTGACCGGTTTCAATCCCAGAGGAGAAACTTAAGCTGCTGGAATCTAGTACTCATTTTAATAATTTTTTTAATAACCGCCAAGCTGTTCATGAGGCTGATATTGATATTGTTCTGGCTTTTTGCAATTCAAAGAATATAGATTGTTTTAGTTCTGTATTTACAACTCGATTAGTACGGGGAGGCTATTTTCACGATCCGGAGAGGTGTTATTAATTGCTCTCAAACGAAGTGTTACGCACTGATTTTTAATATGATTCTCATGGTGTTATTGAGATCTATATTTGAGATAAACGGAATGAATTATTGTCATTTTTCCAAGGACTTATTTTGGTGTTTCACAGTGCGGTTTTTAGCGGATATATTTTGAATGAATTTAGCTAGTGATAGCCTTTTATTGAGTGGTTCGGATGTGCGGTATATTCACTAGTTGCCTTGGCTTCTGGAGGTTTTCTTAGCCAGAACTTAACTCTAAAGAAGTCTATTCTAACTTAAAGTTTTAGAAAGAATTTCCAGTTCAATCTTTAATTATAACATAAATTATAACATAACAAAGTTTTCAGAGATAGAATAAGAAGTTTCGAGATTATTGTTGAGTTCGAATAGCAACTGATAGTCAGGCTGTTTCTCCGGTGTTCTGGTGATTGTGGGTTCCGCAGGGCTGTGCCTTGAGTTGTATTGGTCCTTCGTTAATATTTACTGATCTACAAGTTGGGCAATTTCCGGCTTTTGTACGTCTCTTGATGTTTGTTAAGTACATATACAAGTTCTGTATTAGCACCTACTTTATCAGAATAATTTATTCACCAAGTACATAATCTCTCATGAAGTTATTTACTAATTATGCGAATTTATCTTCAAGAAACTCAAAAAAGTAAATATTGAGGCTTTTAGGCACTTGATATTTTTATCAATAAACTGTCAATCTGCGGTTGTTTTTCATAAACATAAACAAATTAAAAAGGGTAGAAGTGTAATGGATGAATGAATGGTTTGAAGCACTGGTTAATTTGTGGGATTGAAGCACTGGTTTGTTTATTTAAAGCACTTAGAAGGAAAACTTAATGGATGAAGGGATACTTGATCAGTTAAAGGATTAATGCTCGTCGAACTATATAAGACTTTCATGGACTCAAAGCATACTTTGCTCTCGGGGTGAAGCTGGGTTATCTAGTTCGTCTTCTGTGTTGAATCGGTCCATGGTGTTGAGTGACATGGTAGAAGTTGCATGTATGGAGTTTCGTCTGTGATGTTGTTTGAGAGTTCCCATGTCTTCTGGCGATATGACTGTTGGTGGTGTCTTGAGTTGTATCGCAAGGTTTGAGACTACATCTGCTTTCAGATGTTTCGGTACGGAAACTACTGGATTAAGCGGTACATTTGTTCTATTAAGCTTCATGAAGTTTGGCACCATTCGTCGTACAAAGGCTACTTTATGGTATAAATACATGAAGAGGATATGTAAGGCTAAGTTTCCAATAAAGACAAGGATTGTCAAAGAGAGAGAATGCTTGATTGGGACATAGGATTTGAGTTTGTCAATTAGTGCTGGCTTGAATGATTTCATTTCAGTGGTAATGGGCTTTGCTATGTCGTCTAATGATTCGGTGGATAACTTTCTATTTGAATAAATAAATTCTGTTTTAACTTTCTTGTGTAAATTGAGGTTTGCTTCAGTACTTGATTCGTATTTCGGTAGCTCGTTGATTTTGGGTACTGAGTCAATTAAATATGCTAGAGGGTCAGGCATTTTTACATTAATTCTCTTTGCTGGAAGGTACTGACAACTTTGTAAATCAGCTCTGATTTTAATGTGATCACTGAACATTGTGTGTCCACATTTTAATGTGATTAAACAGATGTTACAACCTTTATGAGGAATGTTGGTCTGTCGGCCGGTCTCGTCCGTGCCAATCTCACTAAGTGTAAAATCACTTGAAGCTGATGTGAGTAACCAAATTCCGTATTCAAGATTCTGTGCTCGTTCCCGGTTAGGTAACACAACCTTCTCTGTGTCACATACTTTCAATGCTGTAATGGCATGATGAAACTTGAGGGTTGCTAGGACGGAGGAGAATCCAAGGTGGGTTTCCATTGTCTCGTGACAGATTCGGTATCGTGGCGATCCAAGGCAGTTGTCGTACTGGGATCTCGTCAGTACTGTTGTCTCCATCTGTACTTCTGAGATTGCTAAGTATTCTCCCTCAATCACCCATTGTAAGGCATCGACTGAGTCCTTCTGGGGCATAGGGATTACGTTTGCACGATAAACTTCAAACACTTTCTGGCTAGAGGCTAGGGGAATGGCTAGTGTCAGTAAAAGTCCATCTTCTACTGTTGAAATCTCTTGTACAAGTTTCGCGTCGTAATAAGAAAGTATGTCAGTCATGGGTATTGCCAAAGTTAGACGATCTGGGGCGTTCTTTTGGCTATCATGGACTGCATCAAGGATCTTTATCAAAGATTTACGAGGTACTAAAGAGATTGGAAGGCGTTTATCAAGCAAAGTAGGAATAGCGTTTATAACATTAATTCGAAAAGAATATAAGGCTGCTCGATAACTTTTTATGTCTGCATAAAGTGTAAGAAGTAAGGATGCTGCTGTGTCAACGTTGAAGTTAAGTTGTTGTTGCGTTGCTTGAATTTCCATACAGATTGCTATTGCATTGAGATTGTGATCTACAATTGCGAATTGTTCCTCGACTAGTTTCCAGTTTCTGTTCTGGTTGTCTTGCATTTCGTTTTGAACTTTATAAACCTTTGCAAGTTCGTCAGCAACTTGAAAGGATTTCTCATCTGTTTTTGCGCCGACTTCCATGACATAGTCGTTAAGGCTATTAAAACTGTTAGCTAGTCTATCGATGTTTTCAGCATTTTGAGACGTTCGTTGGCAAGAGCCGAAATTGCCTGTGATTCCACCGCATCCTCCGCTGCTCATTGCTATTCCTGGACCGAAGAGTCCAATTCCAGCGACTGCGGCTGCTATAGCAAGCGGGGCGGCTCTCTGTCGATCTCGGGGGTCCTCTTCGACTCGGGCGGGTAAGGAGTTTTCAGTCTCATTCCGCAGTTTGAAGACTTCAATTGTTTCATCGAGTATTTTTGCGTAAAGCCAATCAACATTGAAAACATCTGTCTGATTTCTGTACGTAGTACTGTACGTAGTTTTACAAAACTCTGACTGAGTAGTCCATTTCATTAAGAGTTCGTGAAGTAGGGTCTCTACTTGGCTTCGTACTGTAAAATTGTAGCGGGGAAACGGGACTAAAAACTCCGCATTTATGAACTTCTGTGATTAGGATCTTTCCTTCCCTGTGAAAAATTATTTCTTGAGCCAACGCTTCTTCTGTGTTGATTGGAGTCTCAAAAGTGGGGCCGAAAAGTACGAGATTTATCACAATTGTAAGTAACATTTTCGTGTTTCAATAATAACAACTGTTTCAGGACAATCTTTTGCTGATGTGGCTCTTCTGGATGTTCAACTGAGTTCTATTTGGCTTTCCGGTGTTTATTTGCTCATTTGTTTAATGTACTCAGGCTTCTGGTTCTAATTTTCTCAATATGGCACTTATTTATATGGTATTTATTTGTGTCAGGTGTACTCTACTTTTGTATCATGTGTGTTTATTGATATTACTACTAAGTATGGTGTTTAAATATGGCTGAAGAAATACGCGCAATTTTGAAGCAGCATTTACAAGAACAGAGATTTTGTGGGAAATTTTAGAAGAAAAGTATTACAAATTTGGAATTAATTAGATGTCGTTTGAATTTCTGAAAAAACTGCAAAAACCACTAATGGACATTGAAAAAAATTCTTAATGATGATTTGAATTGGACTCAAAATGCTCTTTTTGTTGATTTTGTCTTTGATAATTTCCCTTGTCTCTGATTTTTGATAATATTAAAAGCGTTTGAGTCTGCATGATAAATATTAATCTCAATTCACAGGGATTTATTCTAAAGAAAAAAAGACCATAAAACTGTGGATAATCTAGCCGAGATGTCGTTTTACCGAAAAACTGTGGTCGAGAGATATTGGGTATAAACAGACAGCGGGGTTGGCTTATGAGGTCTCGAAAGTGTAAAAATATTTGGAAATTGAGCCCCAGCAATTTGATTAGTCGTTTCATATATCTCTCAACCATGGGTGAACGGACAAAACAATCTCGAATAGCAAATTATTTTTTGATTCCCAGAAAAAACATTCCCAGACAAAAAAGTCCCAAGAAAGCAGACTGAAGGGCTCTAAGGAGGGTCATATTCTTTTGAGAGGCTGAATAAACATCCAGTTGAAAAATTACGCGCAATTTTGAAGCAGCTTTTACAAGAACAGAGATTTTTTAAATTATAAAATTGGGTTAACTTCATCGATATGGTTTGATTTTTTTGAAAACTAAAAAACAAAACTGGACAAAGAAAAGAAATGGGTATAATGTTGAGTTAGCTAGTACAGAACTGAATTGAACTCAAAGTGCTGTTTTTGTTGATTTGGTCTTCGATAATTTATCTTTGTTGATTTTTGTTAATTTTAAAAGCGGAAAAAAACAGAAATCACAGTTCACGGCGGATTTATTCTAAAGAAACGTTCAGAGACCCTCAAACATACTGTAGATAATCTAGACCAGAGGTCGCTTTACTGAAAGACCTTGGTCGAGATATATTGGGTATGAATGGACAGCAGTTCGACTTACGTCTTGTTAAAAAAGTAATAAATTGGGCAATTTCGCCCCTTCAAATTGATCAGATGTTTCGTATATGTCCTAACCATGGGTGAACGGACAAAACAGTCCCAAACAAAACATTCCGGAATAGCAAAATATTTTTTAAAATTCCCAGACAAAAGAACACAGTCCCAGACTAAATGGTATCTTACCTACAGTTGTGAAGGAAGGATAGGAGCTCAAAATATGTTCATAACTGTCAAATGGTTCTCCCAAGTCCAGATCTTGTCTCAGTTTGTCAAAGACTTGTTTCCCAGCTTTACAATAGTGCCAACACATTAAAATTTCCCGACTGAAAGAAGCAGCGGCTATGAACTTTAGTGCCAGTTGCGGGGTAGTTTCAGGGTCAAAATATTGCCGAGATCCAATGGAAATTTCCCCTTTTGGGGATTTGGTCCAGGTTGAGATGTGGGATATTCCACGTGTGTATTGAAAGAGCATCGGGATGTTGTATTTCTCAGCTACGATAGTTGCCCCAACACTGAATGCCTCGGCTATGATTAAGTCGGGTTTGTCTTTCTCGGCTAGCGACAAAGTCCCTTCGTAAGGATGAATCACAGAACCTAAAATGCAGACAAGAAATCCCTCTGAAAAATCTGGTTTAGGTTTTGAAAAAATCATTCATTATTCAATACTAATCAATTTTTCAATAATTTCCATAATTTCAAAATTATTTATCACAATAGACTCCAGGCAAAATTTAATACATTTTTATGCACACTTCCAAGTTTCAACATTTGCTAACTAAGTGTATGAAGCAATGTTGCGTGGCACTAACAAGATTACGTGACAAGCAATGTAACGCTAAAGTTAATTGATCATAAGACAGCCCACCAATTAAAAACTTAAAGCATCTTCATAAGATCTTTATATCATTCGTTGTATAAAAACGTTGTTATTTATGGTCTTGAAACATCTCAGGTGAGTAATTGTTTCGAGAAATTAGACTCTATACCGTAGTCGCATGAAGAACTATCCAGATTAATTATGAAAACATGAAAACCTTGCTAAATTTCTGTCAAGAAACTCAATGTGTTACATTTTTTGGTATGCTGTACCAATTTTGCTTCACTGGAAACCTTTAGATACCTTGAAAAAGAGTGCTACTGTTGCAGATTTTTGTTTAAAAAAGCTAGAACAGGATATTTACGGGGATGTACTCGGATAAAGAAGCAGAATTCGCTTTATAATCTTAATACCGCGTGATAACGATTGAAATAGACTGAAACCTTATCGGGATTATGTAAGAACACACCTTAATGACAGCGGGTTGCCCTTGCTTCCATCAACACTTTTAATAAATCAAGCCATCTTAATTAACTATAGAGGGCCAAAATCAAAACAAATAGATGTCAGAGTCCATGCGGATTTTATGCGAGAGAATGGCAACGATTGCTGACATCAAATACAAATTCAATATCCGACCCAGTTCTCGCTTTTAAATTTCTTTTATACTTTCCGCTTTCCTTTTTTACCCCTATTCTTTAACCCCTATATTTTAACCCCAATCTTAACCCATATATCATATAACCCCTCGACAATTTAACACCTATATTGTTTCAACCCGATTTTAAATCTCCTATTACTAAGGATACTTGGATCTCAATAAATTCTATTCAGCCTAAGTATTAGAGATTAAAATCGGGGTCAAATGAATGAGGTGTGAATACACTTTTTCACGCTCAAGTCATTTCACTCCGATTTTAACCTGTACATTCATGGCTCAAAACTTTTAGGGAAATAAAGCTAACGACTAAATAGTCAAAAGTTAATTATAGAAATCAGCGAGTTAGTTTTCTCACCTAGTCTTTTGAGTGGCAGTTAAAAGCCATTGAAAAATGGATCGAACCCTAGAATATTTTTTATTTCGTTACACTATGAAATCAGCACGATAACTGCTGACGTTGAGTTTACCATTTCTCTCCAAAGCAAAATATATGGGTTGTAGAAGGCCATGAGTTCTATGTTAAAAGAGTAAATACGTTTACTACTGCCTTGAATTGTTCGAAACATCCAACCTAAAAGTGCCGCATATCGGCATTTACACAAGATGTCCAACTTACATTCGTAAAGGGTGAGCACAACCATAATGCCTCTACTAAAAAGCAGGACACACGGAAAGTTAAAAAAGAGATCAAAGCCCTGAGTGAAAACTTAACGCCCGCAGCAGCCGTGTCTTCTGCAGTTTTACCATTCGTTGCCGTCAAAACCCAATTTAATACAAACATCGCAGCGTTTGAGAAAGAATATACAAACCGTGTCTATTCACGAACCGTTCGATCGTCAATTTGATATTCGCAATACGTTGAAAGTTTTTGCGGTATGGCAGCGGAAAAGATGACAACGAAAGCATTTGAATTTCTGGTGATCCCTGTATGATATCCGTTCTCGAAAGTTCTAAGTTTTGGCTTGCGGATGGAATATTTAACTTATATACCAAAAAACTTCTAGCTAAGTTTTACACTTCATGAATATCTTCTCGGCATTGCTTCTGCTTACCTGTATGCCATGTTTCCCAACAAAGCTGACAGAACGTACAACTGATTAGTTAATGCCTTAGAATTCTTTGCATAGAGTGTAAGCCCAAAAATGATTTGCTAGATTTTGAGCCTGGCCCAATTAAAGCCTTGCAAAAACACCATCCGTCTTCAATGCTATCAGGTTGCTATTTCCATTTAACGCAATTTTTTGATAGTAAAATTGGAGAACTTAGATTGAAAAATGGCGCAAAATGTGTTTGTGTTATTTATGTTTTTTGAGCTTTAGCTGTTCTAGTTTTACTTTTTGACACCGAAATAGGTTAAAGATTTTGGTGGTAAACCGATTTCGGGCTGAAAAAAATTGCCGGGTTAAATATCTGAGGTGTGATTTTGAATGAGGTTAAATTATAAGGCGTTAAATAAATCGGGGTAAAAAGAGGTAGAACCACACTTGCCTTTTTCTTTTTTCTTTTGAGCATTTAATGTCTATTGAATAGCGATTGAGAATATTGCTCTTATTTATTTTTTATGAAAGGCGAATCCAGGCGCTATGTGATCAATGCAATTAAGAAATAATTAAATTCCTAGAGAAAATTAGATACCAAGTCTAGATATTAAATTTGAAACTGCATTCATGACAACAGCCTGTAATTGGCACTACTCGACTATAGCTTGAGCATAAACTCTAGCTTATTTGGGTCATAATTTATATTTGGCATTTAATTACGAACCTAACGTAACGTTCTCGTAATATTCCGCGACTGAGATACTCGGGTCGTAGTTCGGGTACATCCACCGACCAGTGTCATGGAATCCGACATCATCACCCAAATTCATGGCCGTCTTCTGACACTCCGCTCCAATCACAAACGTCGCCCTGTACTTGTCGGGTGACGAACTCTTACGTAACAACGAGAAGGCTGTCGGCAGCAGTATGAACAAATGCGAGTCGCAACCCGACACGAATGCAATGTGATAAGGACGAGTTGGAGTTTCTTTTGCGGGCTTCTTGCTTATTTCTGAAGTCTCGGAGCCTTGCGTGAGAATCACAAAAATTAAAAACCAGCATTTTATTGCAATTAATTTAAAGAGTTTCATTTTTTATTTCCTTTTTTCCTCAAATATAGTTGCGATCAAGACTCACGTTGTTGCGATCAAGACTCACGTTGTTGCGTTCAGAACAAAATATGGTTAGTCCAATGCTTCAAATTGTAGATTATATAATTCTTTCCATCGAAATTTGTACAGTATCAAAGTTTCTTGTGATATGAAAATTATTAAATATTTCGAGAATGTAAATACATCCGTTGAATTAATTTGCTAAGAAAGGGAGAGTAAAGTCGGATGACTCCAAAAATTATTGAGATAATATTGCGGCTGAAAAGATTCATCGACTCGGTTCAAATTTTAGAATTTGACTCATATTAGCTAGTACAAAAGTTTCTGATATTTGCATAGTTATAATCTTGTATGTGTATTATTTAATAAAACATCTGTTTCAAAGGTACTTGAGCGATTTTGAGATTAACATAAGTGATATCTCAGATGATACACAATTCTGTTATTTGCACAAAACAATATATTGAAATGAAGTTTGCAGGTGGGGTCGATGTACAAATTCAATCTAAGCTCCTTTGTCTTCCATTGGCTTAACTCGAACATTCTTAAACACTCGTATTTCGAGAACCATGAAAATAATGATTTCCTGATGAGCAATGTAACGATTGAAATCTGAGAAAAATACAACAGGGTTATCTTATTATGATATTATCCCATTTGTGAACCCTGGCTAAATTTCAACAAGAATTCTAACGGAACGACAAACTAGTTCTCTATGAGTATTATTTTTTGTGAGGCCTAAAAAAGCAATCTGAATTTTTTAAAACAAGCTAACTCTAGGTAAAAATTTATTTCACAGTTTTTCGATAATAGTTGGGATAAGGCGGGTGTTAGGAATGCTTCCTGTTTAAAATGATGAAATAATCGAAAAGATTGAAAACATGTCTACCTCCGAAACAAAGAATTTCTGTCATCAATTTTTAGATAATTATATTTTGGGTAATGAAGTCATTGTCACGTTGTCAGATTGCTGTGTGAGTTTTAATATCACAGCTTAAAAGTTTTCCGAAACCAGAATAATAATATTTTGCTGGGTTTAATGGCACCTAGACAAACAATCCTTCTTCTTTTTTTCATTTTGATTCATGTTCATCCATATAAACTGAATAAGACAAATGAAAACTGGCCAACGCGCCAATAGTGCTCTCCCACAAACAAAAACGTGAATGTCGCTGTGTGAATGTGTATGCCGCTGCTTCAAATACTTTCAAATTTATTGAAATTTCATCATTGCATATAGGATTAAGAAATGACCTCGGATTGCATTATTAGTCTATTGAAAACTTTTAGCTCCTCAATGATTCCTACTCGTCCCTAAAGTTAATTAAAAGAAGGAAATGAAGGTTTTTAATGGAGCCAGTCAATGACTATCATAATGTTGACAAAGTTTTCTAAAAAGATTGATACTTTCCTCAACGGCGTGTTTCAGAACTAGGTACATCCGGCCATTGTAAAAGAGCGTCCTTTTTCCATGATGTTTTTCCAATCAAAAGTTCAATTTTTGCATCAGAGCTCATTTATTAACTCTTTGAAGCGGTGAGGGCAATGTCGGTTTGAAAGTCAGGCGACCTTGCAGGTATGGTTTAACAAGTCAGTGTCCTGTCCAAACGTATTTTCAACATTAGCCATCAAACATCTTCACCAAAAATGTTTTAACACCTCCAGTCATTTGAACCAGTACAGGCTGTTGTACTATAACATGGTTCAACAACCCCCTCGGCCAAATTTGCCCATTGCGTAGATCATCCTAAGTTGACAAGACCCAATAAAGTTTCCTGAGCTTTGAAAAAAAGACAAGTGAGTTTGTGACAAGTCTCCGCCGTACACTGACACCCGGTTGACTTCTTTTGTCCCCTTTTATTTTACTGTCCTCCGAAACTAAGAATTTCTGTCATCAATTTCTAGATAGTTAAATTTTGGGCAATGAGGTCATTGTCACATTGTCAGAATGTTGTGTGAGTTTTAATATCGCAGCTCAAAGGTTTTCCGAAACCAGAATAATGATATTTTGCTAGATTTATTGGCACCTAGACAAAAAATCCTTCCTCTTTTTTTTCATTTTGATTCTTTTTCATCCATAAAAACTGAATGAGACGATTGAGAACGGGCCAAATTGCCAATAGTGCTCTCCCACAGTCAAAAATGTGAATGTATTTGCAAAGGCATTTGTGAATCTACTTACTGAGTGATGGAAACAATTTATTATTATTATTAATTTTTTTCCAGCAGAAACCACAAATAATCATATAAGTAGTCCGCTCAATGTTGGAAATGATCAGAAAACGTCATCGGTAAACCAAAGTCTTCAAGTATGGCAACTTTTTCCTCACATGTCAGATATTATAGAGGGTTCGATTAGATCAAACTGGAAATGATCGATTTTCTTTAGATATCTTGGCACCGGATTTGTAAGATCTTATTGCGAACTGTAATTCTTGAGTGGCCAGTAGTGTTGCAAAAAGGCTCAATTTTCATGCATGAGCTTAGATCCTATGAGACAACTGTTTACCCCGACATTAGTCCCAGAGTAAACCAGTGCTGACTGGTTAAAATTCAATATTAATGGAAGTTTCAGTCCTGATTCATGATGGCCAAAGGAATCTAGATTGTGCATTATATTCAGTTCAAATCCAGCGTTCATGTTTTTCTAAAATTGCTATGAACAATTTGATTCTGTTTTCTATTATGTTTATTATAAAATCAGATAAAAATAATGATTCAGTACTAAAATATCATGAGAGTCAGGTCGGGGTAAGCACCGAAGAGCATGAATACTTATATTGTTGGATTGGCTCTCAAGCCAAGTAATGGTTTCGAATAATTAAATTTAGGTATATTTTTTGAGCAAAATCATAGAATTCGCATATCAAAACAGTTTATCGATTTTAGCTGGAGTTGTACCGACCTTCTCGTAGCAGTTCTGATCTTCCTGTTTTATTTTGCTATGGAGATATTGAGATTATACCTGTTCAAGATATCCATCCTGGTATTTGACTTTTGAATAATTTTCCGCTGACGATCGAGAATTATGCTGTACGTTTTGCAAAATGTTAGTTCAGAAGGTTGAAAAAAATGCCATATAAATTAAACAGTCAGGGTGACCTGCGCTATGCCGCTGCTTCAAATACATTCAAATTTATTGAAAACTCGTCGTTGCATATAGGATTAAGAAAAGACGTCTACGGATTGCATTATTAGTCTAATGATAATTTTTAGCTCCTCAATGATTCCTACTCGTCGCTAAAGTTATTTAAAAGAAGGAAATGAAGGTTTTAATGGAGCCAGTCAATGACTATCATAATGTTGACAAAGTTTTTTAAAAAGATTGATGCATTCCTCAACGGCGTGTTCTAGAATTGGGTACATCCGGCCAAGAATGCAGTATAAAAGAGCGTCCATTTTCCATGATGTTTTGCCAATCAATAGTTCAATTTTTGCAACAGCGCTCATTTACTAACTCTTTGCAGCGGTGGGGGCAATGTCAGTTTGAAGGTCAGGCAACTTGCGGGTATGGCTTAACAAGTCAGAGTGTCCTGTCCAAACGTATTTTGAACACCAGTCATCAAACATCTTCACCAAAAATGTTTTACCACCTCCAGTGATTTGAACCAGTACACTCTGTTGTACTGAAACATTGTTCAACAAACCCTTCGGCCAAGTTTGACCATTGTGTATATCATCCTAAGTTGAGAAGACCCAATAAAGTTTCCTCACCTTTGAAAAAGTGACAGGTGACTTTGTGATAAGTTTCCGCCGTACACTGGCACCCGGTTGACTTCTTTTGTCTCCTTTTATTTTACTGTCCTCTATATTCTACAGAAGAAATGAGGAATTTGAATGTTTGAAAATTGACGTGGAGAAAAAATAAATTAGTGCTGTGAGAACTAGAAATTAGCTAAATTTTTAGCAGAATTATTCATAAAAAAACATACGGATGTCCAATTTCCATTGCTACAGATCAAAGTTGTATCTGGAAGAGGTGTTGCGTATTTTCAAGCGCATTGTTTGCTCCATTCATGATACCCACCGTCTAATCGATAAATTTCTCAACAGCATTTTTTTCCGTGTCGACCATTTTTTTTTATTTTGTGCCCAATTAGTTCTGTGACCGATTATTCGATCAACTTGAACGCTATAGTATCATAACGGTCGCAAGCGTAATTCCAGGACATGCTTTATTGTCCAGCCAAATTCCAGAACACCTTTATTTTCCAGCCAAATTCCAAAACACATTTATTGTCCAGCCAAATTCCAGGACGTATAGTTTAGTTCCAGCCAAATTCTAGGACGGTTGTTTTAGTTCCAGCCATAGTCCAGGACATCAAATTGGGTCCAGAAAAATTTTAAGTTAATCATTGATCAGCAAAGTGATCATAATCTAAGGACCATGACAAAACTGAACAATTTTAATTAACTGCAAGATTTGGAAAGTTGAAGTTGTGACCAGACAATGAGTCAGAAGAACATCCTGACAAACGATGAACAATCAAATGAAAAAATTTACAATTAGAGTTCTGAAACTTTAACAATAAATATTGAAATTCAAATTGGACTAAGAAGAAGAATTAAAAGACTAGCTCCGCACAATTAACTAAATTTAACATCACGTAAATCATTACACTGCATTTTACCAGTGGCGAAAACAAAAAAATTTACTGATTGGTAAGGAGAAAAAAATTAGTGCTGTGAGAACTAGAAATTAGCTAAATTTTTAACAGATTTATTCATACAAACGATACGGAGGTTCAATTTCCATTGCTACAGATCAAAGTTGTATCTGGAAGAGCTGTTGCGTACTTTCAAGCGCATTGTTTACTCCATTCATGATACCCACCGTCCAACCGATAGATTTTTCAACTCCAATTTTTTCTGTGCCGACCATTAGAATTTGAATTGTATTGGGGCTCTGTGTTTTTTTTGCAATTCAAAAAACTTGAATTGTATTGGGGCGCTGTCTTTTTTTAAGATCTGTTCACACATTTTCATGATTTTTGAAGTCAAATTGGAGTGGTGATTTTGGTCAAGCCGAAACAGGAAATGGAGCGAAAAAGCGAGCGGTTTTGCGGCGCGAAAATTTTTTTTGCTCTAAATTCAAAGTAGAGTGAGAATACAAAGTTTGAACAAAAATTCGCTTTTTCGATAGTGGTTTTTTATTCCCATGCTGCCATTTCACTTGCATGGAATTGTTTTCTAAATCGTTTTCCCAATCCATTTAGAGTTCATTCTAGACATTGTTTTTTCTTTGAACCAAATTTTTTTTTCGCTAATGGTTTTTGTTCACATGCGGAATTTTTATATTGATTTTTTGTGTTTTCTTTCGATCTGAATTTTTTTAGAAATGGTTTTATTTCAATTCACTCATAGTCTGTTCTAGGTCTAGTTTTTTGTTTAATCAATGATAATGCTTTGAATTGTACGTCAGGAATTCTCCTGCTATGTTTTTAAAGATGTGTTCACACATTTTTCAATGACTTTGATCTTTCAAAACGGGATGAACAAGCAAAACGCAGCGGGTATTAAATTTCATTAGATGACCAAAATGGAGGTTAGTAGAGCTTCAAGGGCATAGAGTGGTGCAGCTGCTAGGATTGCCTCAATTTAAGGTTAAATGGTCATTCTTAGGAGTTTCTGGCCTCAAAATGGTGCAATTTTTCATGTTTGTTGTGATTTTTTTTAAATTTTTTTGTTTGATTAGTCTTAGGTCGACGTTTTTAAAAGTTGATGAAGGCCATTTCCGAGACAAAATTACTCGTTATGACCATTTTGTGAGCTATATGTATTTGTACTATAAACACAAACACGCAAAATGATAAAAATCTTTAAATTTTTTTTCAATTTCTCTTAAAATTTTTGTCATTTTGTCATTCGCCACTTCAGGTTGTTAGTTTCAATGAATTTGTTTTCAAACTTTCGAATTTTGAAAATTTTCTGATAAAATTTGCAATTTTTTTTATTTTTTTTTTCAAAATATTTGTCTTTTATCAAGTTTTTCTTGCCTAAAAAGTCAGATTGCCTAATACAGGGTTTGAAAGTATTTTATTAAATAGTTACTAAGGGGCAATTGAATGGCTTTCAATGTTTTAAAAAAACGAATTTCCGTTTTTTGAAAATTGAAGTTTTTTTTATAAAAATTATTGCCTATCCGCCTTTGAACCAATTTATTTTTTAAGGCTGATAAATGGGTACTGTATAGCTTTTAGAGACAGAGAATTAATTTTTAATTTCTTTATATTGCAATTTTTAGCAAAATTTCATAAAAATTTACAATTAATTTCATTTTTTAAAAAAATATTTTGGTCATTTTTGAGTTAATCGATCTATAAGGGCCCAAGGATTTCTTCAGGCCTTGCAGATAAAATACATCAGCAATTTCAGAAACAAACTTTGGTTTTGAACATAGGTATATTTAGAACAATCAATTTTCAAATCTTCAAAGTTTTAGCATTGATTATATTTCTGATTAGTTTGTTTGATTGTCTGTTTCTCAATTTTTTTAGATGATTTTTTTTGTGTTTTGGCTGGCATTGTTCAACTGATCTGCTGGTCAGGTAGATTTCTTCTAAATTTTTCGTTCAATTCTTTGAATTGTATTTTATGACTTTTCCTGCTATGTTTTCTAAATTTGTCTCCGATTAGTTATTTAACCAATTATTCGATTAATTTGAACGCTACAAAACTTTCAGGATGTCCTTTGACCAATGTTCTTTAGTCCAAAGTTGCACTGGACGAGTTAAAACGTCGTTAACGTAATGCTCGTGCACAATCTTATACTAAAGTTACTTGCAATCAAGGGGTTTAGCCCCAATTACCAAATAAATTCCGATCGACACTTGAATTTTTGCTAAGCTGCAATGCCTAACCAGTTTGTTACATAGCTAAGCTCGAAATATTTGAGTACAGTTTTGATGGCAGGGCTATTTTTTAATTTTACACACGTCATTCAAATCGCTAGATCGCTTGATTATTAAACTGAGGAACAAAACGTTTCAAAACAAAAGTTGAGATATCAGATTTTGTGCCTATATTGTCGTGCATATTAGCCAAACGTACAAAAATTCTATGTTTGCGGTGCAAAATCCGAAAGATTGATTGTGATTTTTTTGCCAATTGCGCTCCGAGAAATCGATTAATAAATAAGAATCGTTTGATTTGGTCGCAAAATTTTGGTGGTATTGGCGTTGCAAAAACTAGCTAACAATTTCAGAATGTAATTCACCTAGCGAAAGATGTTTCTTTAGTTCGAATTATAATATTGTGATTTGCATATCGAAAGCTAGGATCAAAAAGGGAGAGCCAACTAAAAAACTAGATGCAATTCAAAAGAATGAAATTAGTTTTAAATAAACCATTGATCGGCAAAGTGATCATAATCTAAGGACCCTGACAAAACTGAACAAAATGAATAAAACTGCAAGATTTAGAAAATGATGACTAGACAATGAGTCAGAAAAAACATTTTGACCAACTATGAACAACCAAATGAAAAAAATCTATAATTAAAGATCTGAATTTTCAACAATAAATAAGGAAACTCTAACTGAACTAAAATCAGAATAAAATGACTAGCTCCGCACAATTAGCTAAGTTTAACATACCGTATATCATCACATCGCATTTCACTAGTGGAGAAAACAAACGAATGTACTGTATGTTTATAAGATTATATCAGAAAATTAGTAACAAAACTTGCTGGTTATCACAGCAATTAGAATAAAAGATTTGAATGTATAGTTTTTCACTTACTTTCTGAATCTGATGTTCTCTCTGCCTCTCTAAATTTCTGTTCCATTACGGTTTCTTAGTAATTGGGAGATATATAGCATTGTACTGGACAACAGATTCAATGAGAAGGAGCCAAATTCAAGACTTTTCTCTGCTAGATTTAGGCGTGCGGTTTCGTGGATTGTCGAAAAAATCTTTTAACTGGACTTCTGTTGTTGTTATAATAACTGCCGAGGTTCTTGTCTGGTGAGTGCCTCTTTTTATGTCAAGTTTGTCAAAGTTCGATTCGATTCAAGTGATTTATCAGATTTTATTATCGGAGGAGATGTGTGTTGATGTTTTGGATCTTTTCTGCTAGCGCCCCCCCAGCCTTATAAAGCCGATAAATTTGCACCCCCCAAAAACCTAGTTTTCGTGAATTGTAAGAACGATATTTGCATTTCATTGAAACAAGAGTGTTTAGTTAGATTGAAGGCACTTTTAGAATAGTTTCCTAAAAGTTTTGAAAAATCAAGCTCTTATTGTAGCCCGGAGTTTGGTGGCAGAGCAAATCAGCGCTGAATCAGTCTGTTTTTTAGGATGACCAGTACTCTGTTCATGTCACAATTTTCACTGGCTAGTCTGAATTTTTAGTAAAATTTACGTCCTGAAAAATAATATGTTCAGCTTAACTCCCGCCAACAACATTGGCTTCATATGCGATTCGAACTTCCGCGTGGGTGCTTGTGAAATCTAATTTGCGTAGCGAGTCGTAACCACTGCGATAAATGGGCTTTGTGGTAATTGCCTACAAACTAGCTTAAATATAAATAGTGTGTATACTACTATAGTAATTACCAGTTATAAGCTACAAAAGTATGACTTTATTCTGCTCAGAATTAATTTTGGGGCATAAGTAATTTTCAGACTATACAGGATAAATTTAGCCTTGGCGAACTCTATGACCTCAATATAAACATAATGAAGAAATACTGCACATAAAGAAACCTAAATTATTCTGAAAACACAATGTTTCATTACTGAATTCAGGTTTTACTATTGAAATGTGCTGGTTCAGCGCTGAATTGCTCTGCGACTCAAGTCCGGGAGCCGATATCACCAAAAATGATCTAATACAGACATTTTTATTGATGCTTACGTTATATGCAACAAATTTTGGTTGAATACGTAATACTTCCAAACCATAGCTGTGCTAGCTTTTAGTAAATGCATATTGCTCATATATGTTCACGTATAAGATTACTTAGCGTTAACACTATGTTTACACATTTATAAATGGGGGGTGCCTAACGAAGCGGGGGGGCGCTAGCAGAAAAGATCCGATGTTTTTTCTTACTTTGCGAAGACGTAATTTCTGTTGTTTACCAGCGTTTCGGTCGTCGTGGAGGGTAAAGTAAATCTTGCGGTGCGGGATCGGTGTCTTTTTAGCGTTGCCGTTTTTTGCGGCACAATTGGTGTTTCACTTCTGGATATTGTCGCCATTTTAACGCGTAATGCTCTTGAAACGTTTACAAGAATGGAAGATACACACCTCGTATCGTCTCCAATCTTGCAATGTTTGGATCGCATCGCTCGCTCTATTTTTGTACAGGCGTCTTTGGTATGCTGTGTTATCATTTCGTCCTTGGTTCTTCCAGTGATGAGCTTCCGTCTTGACTCCGAATTTTGCGGTAGATCAATTTGGCTTTCCACTTTAGTTACAATTTTAGCGACATCCAGTTTCCTGGTTTTCACCTTGCTGTACAGCGCTCTATGATCACTGACATATTTTTGTCAGACCTGATGACTGAGGATCCTGGTTCCAATACCTTGTATAATGCCTCCAAACTCTTCTTGGAGCGTTTGTCATAGCTGGTCAAAGATGCCTCGGTGCGCGGAGCCGGCATGCCCGCTTACGGATCCTGGATCACTCTGTACTCTTTTTTACTGTCTGCATTTCTTTTTTCGGCATCTTGGGTTGAAAACTGTCTTTGCCATTCAACCTTTATGTCGTTTTTTGACTCCTGGTCTTATTTGTCCTCTACAATTAGCTCGTTCGACATGAGAGTTTCTAAGTCTCAATAGTTTTCATATTGGTTCAAATTTTTACATAAATAATTAATCACCAATTTCATCCTAAACTAATTCACATGACATAACTGAACAAATTGAATTAACTCCAAAATTTTGGAAGTTGAAGATATGGTCCGACAATGAGTCAGATAATATCAAAACAAACTATGAACAATCAAATGAAAAGTTTCACAAATAGGGATATGAAATTTTTGAAATTAATTGAAATTTTCGAATATTGAAACTCAAAATGAACTAAAATAAGAACTAAATGACAGTGTCGGCAAAGTTAACTAATTTTTAACAGCATATATATCACTATGTCACATTTATCTCAGAAGTTTGCAAATTTTGTAAAGTTAATGTCTTGCTTTTGCAATTATTCGCAAATATAGTTCTCCAATTTTGCATTAATTTCACGTTGTTGATGTTGTGGAGATTCTTATTTCAAAATTTGTGTTTTAAAATGTGTTTCAGTTTTCAAAACATTATCGGAAAAAAGTAATTAGAAGATCAAATTACAAGAAAGTCAAAAATTTTGGTGATATTTTAATTAACTAAATTGTTATGAATGAACACCATTTATCGCGAAAACTTTGACAACCTCTCAAATATCTTGTTAAGTAGTTTTCTTTTTTTCAAATGCAGTAAGGTAGCAAACTGCTGTCACGTCCATTCATTAGATTCTTTGAGCAAAATAATTTCAATTTTGCTTATTAATGATGAAAAATAAGCAGTTTAAAAATAAGTGCCTGTTTTAACAATGAGAAGTGATTTTTCTTATCAGACTATACAAGTCATTATCAGCTAAATAAACAGGCCTTAGTTTGTTAACACTAGATGTGAATTGGATTTTATATTTAGGGTTGGAGAAATGACGTTAATTGAGGAAATTAAAAGGAGTTTCTGTCGAGATATCAGCATATCCGGGCTTCTGGCCTCGGTTATGTTAGTGAATGATCACAAAATGACGTGAGTGCATTAAATTCAGGCGTCAATATTTCATTTTTAAAGTAAAAAACGTTCCGTCTCCGATTTATAAATAGTTAAAATTGCTCTAAAATTTATGAGAAAAGACGCAAACAGGTGATATTTAGCCATAACGTATTAAATAAAAGCAATTTGAACCAGGCTGTGTGAAAAAGCTTCTTGTAAATTTACTGACTATATTTTTTTCCTCAATAGCACAGAAAAATACGTCTTCAATTTTTTACTAAATATTATTACTAAAAAGCTTTAGAAGGGTTGTTCACGGGAGGGGAAGAGAAGCACATCCCACTCGTCATTCGAAGTAACTATTCGACAGTAGTTTGTTGTTCAGCTATCAATTATTTACCAATTAGTTGCCGACTTGTGTATTTTGTGATTCGTCATTATTTGACAGAGCTCATTAAATTTAGGCGCCAAAATTGATTTCCTTATTAATTTGAAGCCCTTTTCATCGCAAAAATTCTGATTAAAAACGACAAATATTGCTTTAAAATTCATAAGAAAAATCTTTGACAGGTGATAGTTAGTAACCACTTGCCTGTATTAAAGACAGGAAATTTGAGCCACTTTCATTGTTAAAAGAAAAAATGCTGCTTTTAAATTTAGTTGCAATATTTTATTCCTTAATACTCCAGAATAATACTTCCTCAATTTTCAAATGCAACTCTTTAACTATGACCTTTAATCGGGCTAAATTTCTAAGCGTTACTCATAGCTATGGCCATTACCTTGGTTCATGTCTTCGCAGTATTTCAAAATCAGAAACTTACTTATACTGTGAGAACGAGAACTTTTGTGGCACTAATATTCGAACAAATCTTGAAATTTCTTCAGCAATATTTGACTTGCTCAAAATAGGTCAGCGGCAATGTAACTTTTACGCAGTTGGAGATGACTTAACGTGTTCATTAAATGAGGGAAAATTAAAAATTTTAGACGAAAATGATTGCTTTGGTGTTGTATGTGAAACTGGATTGTGCAGAGATCATGTTGGTTATTTTTCTTGCTCTGGACGCCGAGAGGACAAAATTGTTGCTGGAAAAGTTTTGGGTAAGTATAAAAAGACAATTTTACTAGTAAGCACCCCTTCCAAATAAAGTGGACCATTTCGTTCATCTTTCGACTTCAATTCCACAAAATGGATCCTAGTAAATGTAAAAATGGCCTAAGTTACAGTGTGGCGACAAAAACGATAATACTAATTGGTATAAACTATTATACAAAGCATTATAGTAATTAATACTATGTCAAATCATTATGATCGATGTTATACTCAATGTTTTATCCCGAAGTTCTTCAAATTTGTACAATATCGTTAAAAAACTTTTAATAGTGTCTTTTGCTGGTAATGAAATCGGACAGAGAGCCTCAGTAGTTTTTGTTGACTGATGACCTACTGCGCTCTCTCTCTCTCTCTCTCTCTCTCTCTCCTCTCTCTCTCTCTCTCTCTCTCTCTCTCTCTCTCTCTCTCTCTCTCTCTCTCTCTCTCTCTCTCTCTCTCTCTCTCTCTCTCTCTCTCTCTCTCTCTCTCTCTCTCTCTCTCTCTCTCTCTCTCTCTCTCTCTCTCTCTCTCTCTCTCTCTCTCTCTCTCTCTCTCTCTCTCTCTCTCTCTCTCTCTCTCTCTCTCTCTCTCTCTCTCTCTCTCTCTCTCTCATCGCAATCTTGTTTCCAACAAAAAATACTTATAGGACTTATAGGACAAATAGGAAAAAAAACTTTTGTGAACCTTTTTAAAACTGTTTTATTAACACTTTAAGAATTGATTACTCGCACAAGAACAAATCTGAGAACCAACAGAATTTGTTATCTTTTTAATACATTAGCAGCTGTGAAACAAAGCAATCTTTTAGTATTTATTTGCCGAGGCAAACTTTTCGTTGCTAAGAAATTAATATTTTCTTAAATTCTTCAATTTGTTCAAACCATGCCAAAGAAAGACATTTCTTTCAAATTTAACCGTTTACTGATCAGAATTATAGTTTCGGAATAGTGATACAGATTAAAATTTTCAGTTAATTTGTAACTTTTTGTTGTAAATTTGCTAACTGAAAAAATACTTAATGGGGTATTACAAGCCAGCATCCCTAACAAATAAAGTGGACCCGGTAGTCCATTTTATATTGAAGTACTAAAAATTGCCTCTTAATATCAGTAAAATGTCCTTAGTGGCGGATATGGCGACAGAGGAACCACTGATCCATTTCTTATATATACAATCCAATATAGTATCATGTACCATAGAAAACTATATTTTGTATTATACTTTACAATGCCTTTGTCCCGCAAATTTGTGCTATAAAAATTAAAATCTATTGTTGGGAACGCTAGATTGTAACGAAACATCAGAAAAAATTAACTATAACAAAACAAGCCAAGCGCGCAAAAACCAATTGTATATTTAAACGGTCGCTAAATCACCCAACCTTTACTGTTGTTTAAAGCCAACTGACCTTAACCAAATCGGCAAGAAAACGAAAGGAAATAAAATTGTCTTGCGATGAACAAACAACGCAATCAGTTACAAACAGATGAGTCTCAGTCCGAGAGCTATTCTGAACTTTAATAACGGAAGCTGTTAAAACTTTCAAATGGCTGTTTTTTGCGTTGAGAAAATTGAACACTGGAATTAGATATATTGAGACAATATTCATCTATTAAAAAATTAAATTATGTCAATTATTTTTTATGAAAATTTCCAAAAATTCAGACGCCACTGCAACTATACAAATTTTTTATAGCACTTTGTGTCTTTCCGTTGTCTCTCATTTTGTCAATCTGCAGAAAATAAAATTTTATGTATTAGGACATAGTCATCCAGGAAGGCAGATTGTCAAAATTTGAAAATTTAGAAAAAAAAGTGTACACGGCTTCCTCCAGTCAATGAAACTTTTATTACTGATTTTTTATACCATTCCTAAACACCTTCAAATTGGAATTGATTAGCCTATACAAGAAAATTTTTCTCAAAACTAAGCAAGTGAAGATACCGTTTTAAATAACTAATTGAAAATTTTTATTCGCGTGCTTTAAAAGAGAACATCTGATACTAGAAGAAGTCTGAACTATGTCATCTATTTTGGTTAGGCATAAAAAAACTACCCTAGCCAAATTGGGACGGTTATCTGCTAAGATCTTGCAAGACTCTTTTAAGACTCTGGTATGATTATGCATCATCTTGTAAGGGCTCTTACAAGATAACCGTTAATCTTGCAAGACTCTTAGCAGATAACCGTTGTTCTTATAAGATTCTTACCAGATAACCGTTGACTTTGTAAGACTCTTGCCAGGCATCCGTCGCTCCAAAAGGTTCCAGACAGAAAAACAACGCTCTTGCAAGACCAACATAGCTATAAAAAGCTCCCTAAAACGTAAAAAATGACCCCCAAACATACTTCAAAACGCCCATAAGGGGCTTAAACAACATATAACACATAAAACATTTTCTCAGCAAGCAAGGTTCGTGAGCTCAGTAACCATGTGTACCAATTAGAATCCTATAAATCGGTTTCGATTTTTTTTTATAGGTTTTCTAAAAAGGTACCAGTTTCTTTGGCTCTTTTTTCTAACAAATATCTGAGACAAAACTACACATCAACATACATCATAAAGAAGCTAAAACAATAATAAACTAAAGCACTTTGATTAAATGAGTAGCAAGAAAGGAAGGGGGCGAAACTAAGCAATATTTTTTAGAACAATTTTGGCGATTTCGAGAAAAACCAAAGAGTCCTACAATTTTTTTCAAGACTAACAAGCCTAAAAATTATCAACGTCTGACAACCTAATGGGTACTAGTAGTCTAGTATGACCGTATGGTCGCTTCAAAACAACTTCTTGACCGAACTGAAAACAACTATATTTAAAAACAGTTTTGGCGATTTCGAGAAAAAAACCCAAAAGTCTTAAAACTTTTTTCAAGACCAACTAGGCTAAAAAATACCAACGTCTGACGACCTAATGGGTACTAGTAGTCTAGTATAATCGTATGGTCGCTTCAAAACAACTCCTTGGCCGAACTGAAAACAACTATATTTAAAAACAGTTTTGGCGATTTCGAGAAAAAAAACCAAAAGTCTTACAACTTTTTTTCAAGACCAACGAAGCTAAAAAATACCATCGTGTGACAACCTAATTAGTATTGGTAGCCTATTATAACCGTATGGTTGCTTCAAAACAACTTTATGACCTGATTGAAGACAACAATTTTAAAACAGTTTTGGCGATTTCGAGAAAAAAACCAAAAAGTCTTAAAACTTTTTTTCAAAACCAACGAGGCTAAAAAATACCAACGTCTGACAACCTAATGGGTACCAGTAGTCTAGTGAAACCGTATGGTTGCTTCAAAACAACTCCTTGACCGAACTGAAAACCACTATATTTAAAAACAGTTTTGGCGATTTCGAGAAAAAAACCCAAAAGTATTACAACTTTTTTTCAAGACCAACGAGGCTAAAAAATACCAACGTCTGACAACCTAATGGGTACTAGTAGTCTAGTATAACCGTATGGTTGCTTCAAAACAACTCCTTGACCGAATTGAAGACAACTATTTTTTTAAACAGTTTTGGCGATTTTGAGAAAAAAAACAAAAAGTCTTACAACTTTTTTTCAAGACCAACGAGGCTAAAAATACCAACTTCTGACAACCTAATGGGTACTAGTTGTCTAGTATAACCGTATGGTTGCTTCAAAACAACTCCTTGATCGAACTGAAAACAACTATAATTAAAAACAGTTTTGGCGATTTCGAGAAAAAAAACCCAAAAGTCTTAAAACTTTTTTTCAAGACCAACGAGGCTAAAAAATACCAACGTCTGACAACCTAATGGGTACTAGTAGTCTAGTGAAACCGTACGGTTGCTTCAAAACAACTCCTTGACCGAACTGAAAACCACTATATTTAAAAACAGTTTTGGCGATTTCGAGAAAAAAACCCAGAAGTCTTACAACGTTTTTTCAAGAACAACGAGGCTAAAAAATACCAACGTCTGACAACCTAATGGGTACTAGTAGTCTAGTGAAACCGTATGGTTGCTTCAAAACAACTCCTTGACCGAACTGAAAACCACTATATTTAAAAACAGTTTTGGCGATTTCGAGAAAAAAACCCAGAAGTCTTACAACTTTTTTTCAAGAACAACGAGGCTAAAAAATACCAACGTCTGACAACCTAATGGGTACTAATAGTCTAGTATAACCGTATGGTTGCTTCAAAACAACTCCTTGACCGAATTGAAGACAACTATTTTTTAAAACAGTTTTGGCGATTTTGAGAAAAAAACCCAAAAGTCTTACAACTTTTTTCAAGACCAACGAGGCTGAAAAATACCAACGTCTGACAACCTAATTGGTACTAGTAGCCTATTATAACCGTATGGTTGCTTCAAAACAACTCCTTGACCTGATTGAAGACAACTATTTTTTAAAACAGTTTTGGCGATTTCGAGAAAAAAACCAAAAAGTCTTACAACTTTTTTTCAAGACCAACAAGGCTAAAAAATACCAACTTCTGACAACCTAATGGGTACCAGTAGTCTAGTATAATCGTATGGTTGCTTCAAAACAACTCCTTGACCGAACTGAAAACAACTATATTTAAAAACAGTTTTGGCGATTTCGAGAAAAAAACCCAAAAGTCTTATAACTTTTTTTCATGACCAACGAGGCTAAAAAATACCAACGTCTGACAACCTAATGGGTACTAGTAGTCTAGTATAACCGTATGGTCGCTTCAAAACAGCTCCTTGACCGAACTGAAAACAACCATATTTAAAAACAGTTTTGGCGATTTCGAGAAAAAAAACCAAAAGTCTTATAACTTTTTTTCAAGACCAACGAGGCTAAAAAATACCAACGTCTGACAACCTAATGGGTACTAGTAGTGTAGTATAACCGTATGGTTGCTTCAAAACAACTCCTTGACCGAATTGAAGACAACTATTTTTTAAAACAGTTTTGGCGATTTTGAGAAAAAAAACCAAAAGTCTTACAACTTTTTTTCAAGACCACCGAGGCTAAAAAACACCAATGTCTGACAACCTAATTGGTACTAGTAGCCTATTATAACCGTATGGTTGCTTCAAAACAACTCCTTGACCTGATTGAAGACAACTATTTTTTAAAAAAGTTTTGGCGATTTCGAGAAAGAAACCAAAAAGTCTTACAACTTTTTTTCAAGACCAACGAGGCTAAAAAATACCAACGTCTGACAACCTAATGGGTACCAGTAGTCTATTATAACCGTATGGTCGCTTCAAAACAACTCCTTGACCCGATTGAAGACAACTATTTTTTAAAACAGTTTTGGCGATTTCGAGATAAAAAAAACCCAAAAGTCTTATAACTTTTTTTCAAGACCAACGAGGCTAAAAAATACCAACGTCTGACAACCTAATGGGTACTAGTAGCCTATTATAACCGTATGGTTGCCTCCAAACAACTCCTTGAACTGATTGAAGACAACTATTTTTTAAAACAATTTTGGCTATTTCGAGAAAAAAACAAAAAGTCTTACAACTTTTTCTCAAGACCAACGAGGCTAAAAATACCAACGTCTGACAACTTAATGGGTACTAGTAGTCTAGTATAACCGTATGGTTGCTTCAAAACAACTCCTTGACCGAACTGAAAACAACTATATTTAAAAACACTTTTGGCGATTTCGAGAATAAAACCCAAAAGTCTTACAACTTTTTTTCAAGACCAACGAGGCTAAAAAATACCAACGCCTGACAATTTAATGGGTACTAGTAGTCTAGTATAACCGTATGGTCGCTTCAAAACAACTCTTTGACCGAATTGAGGACAACTATTTTTTAAAACAGTTTTGGCGATTTCGAGAAAAAAAACAAAAAGTCTTACAACTTTTTTTCAAGACCAACGAGGCTAAATATACCAACGTCTGACAACCTAATGGGTACTAGTAGTCTAGTATAACCGTATGGTCGCTTCTAAACAACTCCTTGACCGAATTGAAGACAACTATTTTTTAAAACAGTTTTGGCGATTTCGGGAAAAAAAACAAAAAGTCTTACAACTGTTTTTCAAGACCAACGAGGCTAAAAATACCAACGTCTGACAACCTAATGGGTACTAGTAGCCTAGTATAACCGTATGGTTGCTTCAAAACAACTCCTTGACCGAATTGAAGACAACTATTTTTTAAAACAGTCTTTGCGATTTCGAGAAAAAAAACCAAAAGTCTTACAATTTTTTTTCAAGACCAACAAGGTTAAAAAAATACCAACGTCTGACAACCTAATGGGTACTAGTACTCTAGTATAACCGTAAGGTTGCATTGAAACAACTCCTTGACCCGATCAAAAAGACCTATTTTTAAAATTAATTATTTGAAATAATAGCAAATTTCCGTATGAAAAACTAATTTTTTTCCTAGGCAAGTTATACCAAAAATTCGTTTCGTTTTAGACTCTGGGTACATAGTAAATAATAAATACCGAGTTTGGTTTGATTTGGACACTTCCTTGACCCGCTCAAAAAGACCTATTTTTAAAATTATTTATTAAAAATAAATGCAAATTTCCGTATGAAAAACTAACTTTTTTCCTAGGCAAGCTATAGCAAAAATTCGTTTCGTTTTAGACTCTGGGTACATAGTAGAGACTAAATACCGAGTTTAAGTTGATTTGGACCACTCCTTGACCCGATGAAAAAGACCTATTTTTAAATTTCGTTTTTCGCGAAATTCGCAAATGTCCGTATGAAAACCCAACTTTTTTTTAGGCAAGCGATAGCAAAAATTCGTTTCGTTTTAGACTCTGGGTACATATTAGATCCTAAATACCAAGTTTGGTTTGATTTGAACAACTCCTTGACCCGATCAAAAAGACCTATTTTTGAAATTCGTTATTCTCAAAATTCGCAAATTTCCGTATGAAAAAACAAACTTTTTTCCTAGACAAGCTATAGCAAAAATTCTTTTTGTTTTTCCCCCTAGGTACCCATGGTATACTCCACACCGAGTTTGGTTAGATTTGGACAACTCCTTGACCCGATGAAAAAGGCCTATTTTTGAAAAATATTCAAAATTAATTATTCGATTTAATCGGAAATTAACGTACGAAAAACTAACTTTTTTCCTAGGCAAGCTATAACAAAAATTCTTTTTGTTTCTGACTTTATATACACATGGAATACTCCATACCCAGTTTGGTTAGATTCGGACCACTTTTCGGGTATTTGAAGAAGACCTATTTTCAAAATTATTTATTCGAATTAAGGCAAAATTCCGTTTGAAAAGCTAACTTTTTTCCTAGGCAAGCTATATCAAAAATTTGTTTTGTTTTACACTCTAGATACACATGGGATACCCTATGCCGAGTTTGGTTGACTTTGGACAGCTCTATGACCGTATCAAAAAGACTTATTTTTAAAAATACTTATTTGAAAAATTCCGAAAATTCCGTACGAAAAACTAACTTTTTTCCTAGGCAAGCTATAGCTAAAATTCTTTTTTTTACTCTAGATACATAGGCAATACTCCATGCCCAGTTTGGTTAGATTTCGACAACTCCTTGAACCGATGAAAAAAGCCTATTTTTGAAAATTATTCAAAATTAATTATTCGAATTAATCGGAAATTAACGTACGAAAAACTTACTTTTTTCCTAGGCAAGCTATAGCAAAAATTCTTTTTGTTTTAGTTTTTATGTATACAGGGAATACTCCATTCCCAGTTTGGTTAGATTCGGGCCACTTTTTGGCCATTTGAAAAAGACCTATTTTCAAAATTATTTATTCGAAATAAGGCAAAATTCCGTTTGAAAAGCTAACTTTTTTCCTAGGCAAGCTAAAGCAAAAAATTTTTTGTTTTACACTCTAAATACACATAGAATATTCCATACCAAATTTGGTTCACTTTGGACAACTCAATGACCTTATCAAAAAGACTCATTTTTAAATTTGCTTATTTGAAATAATCCCAAATTTCCGTACGAAAAATTAACTTTTTTCCTAGGCAAGCTATAGCAAAAATTCTTTTTGTTTTACACTCTAGATACACAGGGAATACTCCATGCCCAGTTTGGTTCCATTTGAACAACTCCTCGAACCGACGAAAAAGACCTATTTTTGAAAACTTTTCAAAATAAATAATTCGAAATAATCGCAAATTTCCGAACGAAAATTTACCTTTTTTCCTAAGTAAGCTAAAGCAAAAATTCTTTTTGTTTTACACTCTAGATACATAGGGAATACTCCATGCCCAGTTTGGTTAGGTTTCGACAACTCCTTGACCCGATGAAAAAGGCCTATTTATGAAAATTATTCAAAATTAATTATTCGAATTAATCGGAAAATAACGTACGAAAAACTAACTTTTTTCCTAGGCAAGCTATAGCAAAATATTTTTTTGTTTTACACTCTAGGTACATAGGGAATACTGCATTCCCAGTTTGGTTAGATTCGGGCCACTTTTTGGCTATTTGAAAAAGACCTATTTTCAAAATTATTTATTCGAAATAAGGCAAAATTCCGTTTCAAACGCTAACTTTTTTTCCTAGGCAAGCTATATCAAAAAATTTTTTTGTTTTACTCTCTAAATACACATAGGATATTCCATACCAAATTGGGTTCACTTTGCGCAACTCTATGACCTTATCAAAAAGACTAATTTTTAAAATTACTTATTTGAAATAAGCCCAAATTTCCGTACGAAAAATTAACTTTTTTCCTAGGCAAGCTATAGCAAAATATCTTTTTGTTTTACACTCTAGATTTTGGTTCCATTTGAACAACTCCCCGAACCGACGAAAAAGACCTTTTTTTGAAAACTATTCAAAATAAATAATTCGAATTAACCGCAAATTTCCGAACGAAAATTTACCTTTTTTCCTTAGTAAGCTATAGCAAAAATTCTTTTTGTTTTACACTCTAAAGACACGTAGAATACTCCATGCCGATTTTGGTTCACTTTGGACAACTCTATGACCTTATCAAAAAGACTTATTTTTAAAATTACTTATTTGAAATAATCCCAAATTTCCGTTCGAAAAACTAACTTTTTTGCTAGGCAAGCTATAGTACAAATTATTTTCGTTTTACACTCTAGGTTCCCACGGTATACTCCATGCCGACTTTGGTTTGATTTGAACAACTCCTTGAACCGATGAAAAAGGCCTATTTTTAAAATTCTTTAATCGCAGACAATACGAATTAATCGGAAATTTACGTATGAAAATCTAACCTTTTTCCTAGGCAAGCTAAAGCAAAAATTCTTTTTGTTTTACACTCTAGTTACACATGGAATACTCTAGTAGTCTAGTATAACCATATGGTCGCTTTAAAACAACTCCTTGACCGAACTGAAAACAACTATATTTAAAAACAGTTTTGGCTATTTCGAGAAAAAACCCAAAAGTCTTAAAACTTTTTTCAAGACCAACGAGGCTAAAAAATACCAACCTCTGACAACGTAATGGGTACTAGTAGTCTAGTAAAACCGTATGGTCGCTTCAAAACAACTCCTTGACCGAACTGAAAACAACTATATTTAAAAACAGTTTTGGCGATTTCGAGAAAAAAAACCCAAATGTCGTACAACTTTTTTTCAAGACCAACGAGGCTAAAAAATACCAACGTCTGACAACTTAATTGGTACTAGTAGCCTATCATAACCGTATAGTTGCTTCAAAACAACTCCTTGAACTGATTGAAGACAACTATCTTTTAAAACAGTTTTGGCGATTTTGAGAAAAAACCAAAAGTCTTACAACTTTTTTTCAAGACCAACGAGGCTAAAAAATACCAACGTCTGACAACTTAATTGGTACTAGTAGCCTATTATAACCGTATGGTTGCTTCAAAACAACTCCTTGACCTGATTGAAGACAACTATTTTTTAAAACAGTTTTGGCAATTTCGAGAAAAAAAACAAAAAGTCCTACAACTTTTTTTCAAGACCAACGAGGCTAAAAAATACCAACGTCTGACAACCTAATGGGTACTAGTAGTCTAGTATAACTGTATGGTCGCTTCAAAACAACTCCTTGACCGAACTGAAAAAAACTATATTTAATAACAGTTTTGGCGATTTCGAGAAAAAAAACACAAAAGTCTTACAACTTTTTTTCAAGACCAACGAGGCTAAAAAATACCAACGTCTGACAACCTAATGGGTACTAGTAGCCTATTATATCCGTACGGTTGCTTCCAAACAACTCCTTGAACTGATTGAAGACAATTATTTTTTAAAACAGTTTTGGTGATTTTGAGAAAAAACCAAAAGTCTTACAACTTTTTTTCAAGACCAACGAGGCTAAAAAATACCAACGTCTGACAACCTAATGGGTACTAGTAGCCTATTATATCCGTATGGTTGCTTCAAAACAACTCCTTGACCTGATTGAAGACAACTATTTTTTAAAACAGTTTTGGCAATTTCGAGAAAAAAAACAAAAAGTCCTACAACTTTTTTTCAAGACCAACGAGGCTAAAAAATACCAACGTCTGACAACCTAATGGGTACTAGTAGTCTAGTATAACTGTATGGTCGCTTCAAAACAACTCCTTGACCGAACTGAAAAAAACTATATTTAATAACAGTTTTGGCGATTTCGAGAAAAAAAACACAAAAGTCTTACAACTTTTTTTCAAGACCAACGAGGCTAAAAAATACCAACGTCTGACAACCTAATGGGTACTAGTAGCCTATTATATCCGCACGGTTGCTTCCAAACAACTCCTTGACCTGATTGAAGACAACTATTTTTTAAAACAGTTTTGGCAATTTCGAGAAAAAAAACAAAAAGTCCTACAACTTTTTTTCAAGACCAACGAGGCTAAAAAATACCAACGTCTGACAACCTAATGGGTACTAGTAGTCTAGTATAACTGTATGGTCGCTTCAAAACAACTCCTTGACCGAACTGAAAAAAAACTATATTTAATAACAGTTTTGGCGATTTCGAGAAAAAAAACACAAAAGTCTTACAACTTTTTTTCAAGACCAACGAGGCTAAAAAATACCAACGTCTGACAACCTAATGGGTACTAGTAGCCTATTATATCCGTACGGTTGCTTCCAAACAACTCCTTGAATTGATTGAAGACAATTATTTTTTAAAACAGTTTTGGTGATTTTGAGAAAAAACCAAAAGTCTTACTACTTTTTTTCAAGACCAACGAGGCTAAAAAATACCAACGTCTGACAACCTAATGGGTACTAGTAGCCTATTATATCCGCACGGTTGCTTCCAAACAACTCCTTGAACTGATTGAAGACAATTATTTTTTAAAACAGTTTTGGTGATTTTGAGAAAAAACCAAAAGTCTTACAACTTTTTTTCAAGACCAACGAGGCTAAAAAATACCAACGTCTAACAACCTAATGGGTACTAGTAGCCTATTATAACCGTATGGTTGCCTCCAAACAACTCCTTGAACTGATTGAAGACAACTATTTTTTAAAACAATTTTGGCTATTTCGAGAAAAAAACAAAAAGTCTTACAACTTTTTCTCAAGACCAACGAGGCTAAAAATACCAACGTCTGACAACCTAATGGGTACTAGTAGTCTAGTATAACTGTATGGTCGCTTCAAAACAACTCCTTGACCGAACTGAAAAAAACTATATTTAATAACAGTTTTGGCGATTTCGAGAAAAAAAATCCAAAAGTCTTACAACTTTTTTTTCAAGACCAACGAGGCTAAAAAATACCAACATCTGACAACCTAATGGGTACTAGTAGTCTAGTATAACCGTATGGTTGCTTCAAAACAACTCCTTGACCGAAGTGAAGACAAATATTTTTTAAAACAGTTTTGGAGATATTGAGAAAAAAACCCAAAAGTCTTACAACTTTTTTTCAAGACAAACGAGGCTAAAAAATACCAACGTCTGACAACCTAATGGGTACTAGTATTCTATTATAACCGTATGGTTGCTTCCAAACAACTCCTTGAACTGATTGAAGACAATTATTTTTTAAAACAGTTTTGGTGATTTTGAGAAAAAACCAAAAGTCTTACAACTTTTTTTCAAGACCAACGAGGCTAAAAAAAATACCAACGTCTGACAACCTAATGGGTACTAGTAGCCTATTATAACCGTATGGTTGCTTCCAAACAACTCCTTGAACTGATTGAAGACAATTATTTTGTAAAACAGTTTTGGTGATTTTGAGAAAAAACCAAAAGTCTTACAACTTTTTTTCAAGACCAACGAGGCTAAAAAACACCAACGTCTGACAACCTAATTGGTACTAGTAGCCTATTATAGCCGTATGGTCGCTTCAAAACAACACCTTGACCGAATTGAAGACAACTATTTTTTAATACAGTTTTGGCCATTTTGAGAAAAAAAAAAAAAGTCTTACAACTTTTTTTCAAGACCAACGAGGCTAAAAAATAACCAACGTCTGACAACCTAATTGGTACTAGTAGCCTATTATAACCGTTTGGTTGTTTCAAAACAACTCCTTGACCTGATTGAAGACAACTAAATTTAAAACCAGTTTTGGCGATTTCGAGAAAAAAACCAAATAGTCTTACAACTTTTTTTCAAGACCAACGAGGCTAAAAAATACCAACGTCTGACAACCTAATGGGTACCAGTAGTCTATTATAACCGTAGGGTCGCTTCAAAACAACTCCTTGACCCGATTGAAGACAACTATTTTTTAAAACAGTTTTGGTGATTTTGAGAAAAAACCAAAAGTCTTACAACTTTTTTTCAAGACCAACGAGGCTAAAAAATACCAACGTCTGACAACCTAATGGGTACTAGTAGCCTATTATAACCGTATGGTTGCTTCCAAACAACTCCTTGAACTGATTGAAGACAATTATTTTTTAAAACAGTTTTGGTGATTTTGAGAAAAAACCAAAAGTCTTACAACTTTTTTTCAAGACCAACGAGGCTAAAAAATACCAACGTCTGACAACCTAATTGGTACTAGTAGCCTATTATAGCCGTATGGTCGCTTCAAAACAACACCTTGACCAAATTGAAGACAACTATTTTTTAATACAGTTTTGGCGATTTTCAGAAAAAAAACCAAAAGTCTTACAACTTTTTTTCAAGACCAACGAGGCTAAAAAATAACCAACGTCTGACAACCTAATTAGTACTAGTAGCCTATTATAACCGTTTGGTTGTTTCAAAACAACTCCTTCACCTGATGGAAGACAACTAAATTTAAAAACAGTTTTGGCAATTTCGAGAAAAAAACCAAAAAGTCTTACAACTTTTTTTCAAGACCAACGAGGCTAAAAATACCAACGTCTGACAACCTAATTGGTACTAGTAGTCTAGTATAACCGTATGGTCACTTCAAAACAACTCCTTGACCGAATTGAAGACAACTATTTTTTAAAACAGTTTTGGCGATTTCGAGAAAAAAAACCAAAAGTCTTACAACTTTTTTTCAAGACCAACAAGGTTAAAAAATACCAACGTCTGACAACCTAATGGGTACTAGTAGTCTAGTATAACCGTAAGGTTGCATTAAAACAACTCTTTGACCGGATCAAAAAGACCTATTTGTAAAATTATTTATTAAAAATAAACGCAAATTTCCGTATAAAAAACTAACTTTTTTCCTAGGCAAGCGATAGCAAAAATTTTTTTGCACTACAACCTACATACTACTGGTAGTCTGGGATATCAATTTGGTTCGCTTTGAACAACTCCATGACCCGATGAAAAAGACCTAATTTTATAGTTCGGTTTTCGCGAAATTCGCAAATTTCCGTATGAAAACCCAACTTTTTTCCTAGGCAAGCGATAGCAAAAATTCGTTTCGTTTTAGACTCTGGGTACATAGTAGATACTAAATACCGAGTTTGGTTTGATTTGGACAACTCCTTGACCCGATCAAAAAGACCTATTTTTAAAATTCGTTTTTCGCGAAATTCGCAAAATGTCCGTATGAAAACCAAACTTTTTTCTAGGCGAGCGATAGCAAAAATTAGTTTCGTTTTAGAATCTGGGTACGAAGTAGATACTAAATACCGAGTTTGGTTTGAATTGGACAGCTCCTTGACCCGATCAAAAAGACCTATTTTTAAAATTCGTTTTTCGCAAAATTCGCAAAATGTCCGTATGAAAACCCAACTTTTTTCTAGGCAAGCGATAGCAAAAATTAGTTTCGTTTTAGACTCTGGGTACATAGTAGATACTAAATACCGAGTTTGGTTTGATTTGGACAACTCCTTGACCCGATCAAAAAGACCTATTTTTAAAATTCGTTTTTCGCGAAATTCGCAAAATGTCCGTATGAAAACCCAACTTTTTTCTAGGCAAGCAATAGCAAAAATTAGTTTCGTTTTAGAATCTGGGTACGAAGTAGATACTAAATACCGAGTTTGGTTTGATTTGGACAGCTCCTTGACCCGATCAACAAGACCTATTTTTAAAATTCGTTATTCGCGAAATTCGCAAATTTCCGTATGGAAAACAAACTTTTTTCCTAGGGAAGCTATAGCAAAAATTAGTTTCGTTTTAGACTCTGGGTACATAGTAGATACTAAATACCGAGTTTGGTTTGATTTGGACAACTCCTTGACCCGATCAAAAAGACCTATTTGTAAAATTATTTATTAAAAATAAACGCAAATTTCCGTATGAAAACCTAACTTTTTTCCTAGGCAAGCTATAGCAAAAACTCTTTTTGTTTCAGACTTTATATACACAGGGAATACTGCATACCCAGTTTGGTTAGATTCGGACCACTTTTTGGCTATTTGAAAAAGACCTAATTTCAAAATTATTTATTCGAAATAAGGCAAAATTCCGTTTGAAAAGCTAAATTTTTTCCTAGGCAAGCTATGTCAAAAATTTGTTTTGTTTTACACTCTAGATACACATGGGATACCCTATACCGAGTTTGGTTGACTTTGGACAACTCTATGACCGTATCAAAAAGACTTATTTTTAAAATTACTTATTTGAAAAATTCCGAAAATTCCGTACGAAAAACTAACTTTTTTCCTAGGCAAGCTGTACCAAAAATTTTTTTGCACTACAACCTACATACTACTGGTAGTCTGGGATATCAATTTGGTTCGCTTTGAACAACTCCATGACCCGATGAAAAAGACCAAATTTTATAGTTCGTTTTTCGCGAAATTCGCAAATTTCCGTATGAAAACCCAACTTTTTTCCTAGGCAAGCGATAGCAAAAATTCGTTTCGTTTTAGACTCTGGGTACATAGTAGATACTAAATACCGAGTTTGGTTTGATTTGGACAACTCCTTGACCCGATCAAAAAGACCTATTTTTAAAATTCGTTTTTCGCGAAATTCGCAAAATGTCCGTATGAAAACCAAACTTTTTTCTAGGCAAGCGATAGCAAAAATTAGTTTCGTTTTAGAATCTGGGTACGAAGTAGATACTAAATACCGAGTTTGGTTTGATTTGGACAGCTCCTTGACCCGATCAAAAAGACCTATTTTTAAAATTCGTTTTTCGCAAAATTCGCAAATTTCCGTATGAAAGCCCAACTTTTTCCTAGGCAAGCGATAGCAAAAATTTTTTTGCACTACAACCTACATACTACTGGTAGTCTGTGATATCAATTTGGTTCGCTTTGAACAACTACTTGATCCGATGAAAAAGACATGATTTTTAAATTCGTTTTTCGCGAAATTCGCAAATTTCCGTATGAAAACCCAACTTTTTCCTAGGCAAGCGATAGCAAAAATTCGTTTCGTTTTAGGCTCTGGGTACATAGTAGATACTAAATACCGAGTTTGGTTTGATTTGGTCAGCTCCTTGACCCGATCAAAAAGACCTATTTGTAAAATTATTTATTAAAAATAAACGCAAATTTCCGTATGAAAACCTAACTTTTTTCCTAGGCAAGCTATAGCAAAAATTCGTTTCGTATTAGACTCTGGGTACATAGTATGTACTAAATGCAGAGTTTAAGTTGATTTGGACCACTCCTTGACCCGATAGAAAAGACCTAGTTTTAAAATTCGTTTTTCGCGAAATTCGCAAATTTCCGTATGAAAACCCAACTTTTTCCTAGGCAAGCGATAGCAAAAATTCGTTTCGTTTTAGGCTCTGGGTACATAGTAGATACTAAATACCGAGTTTGGTTTGATTTGGACAACTCCTTGACCCGATCAAAAAGACCTATTTGTAAAATTATTTATTAAAAATAAACGCAAATTTCCGTATGAAAACCTTACTTTTTTCTAGGCAAGCTATTGCAAAAATTCATTTTGTTTTTCCCCCTAGGTACCCATGGTACACTCCATACCGAATTTGGTTAGATTTTGACAACTCCTTGACCCGATGAAAAAGGCCTATTTTTGAAAATCATTCAAAATTAATTATTCGAATTAATCGGAAATTAACGTACGAAAAACTAACTTTTTTCCTAGTCAAGCTGAAGCAAAAATTCTTTTTGTTTCAGATTTTATATACACAGGGAATACTGCATACCCAGTTTGGTTAGATTCGGACCACTTTTTGGCTATTTGAAAAAGACCTATTTTCAAAATTATTTATTCGAAATAAGGCAAAATTCCGTTTGAAAAGCGAACTTTTTTTCTAGGCAAGCTATGTCAAAAATTTGTTTTGTTTTACACTCTAGATACACATGGGATACCCTATACCGAGTTTGGTTGACTTTGGACAACTCTATGACCGTATCAAAAAGACTTATTTTTAAAATTACTTATTTGAAAAATTCCGAAAATTCCGTACGAAAAACTAACTTTTTTCCTAGGCAAGCTGTACCAAAAATTTTTTTGCACTACAACCTACATACTATTGGTAGTCTGTGATATCAATTTGGTTCGCTTTGAACAACTACTTGATCCGATGAAAAAGACATGATTTTTAAATTCGTTTTTCGCGAAATTCGCAAATTTCCGTATGAAAACCCAACTTTTTCCTAGGCAAGCGATAGCAAAAATTCGTTTCGTTTTAGGCTCTGGGTACATAGTAGATACTAAATACCGAGTTTGGTTTGATTTGGACAACTCCTTGACCCGATCAAAAAGACCTATTTGTAAAATTATTTATTAAAAATAAACGCAAATTTCCGTATGAAAACCTTACTTTTTTCTAGGCAAGCTATTGCAAAAATTCATTTTGTTTTTCCCCCTAGGTACCCATGGTACACTCCATACCGAATTTGGTTAGATTTTGACAACTCCTTGACCCGATGAAAAAGGCCTATTTTTGAAAATCATTCAAAATTAATTATTCGAATTAATCGGAAATTAACGTACGAAAAACTAACTTTTTTCCTAGTCAAGCTGAAGCAAAAATTCTTTTTGTTTCAGATTTTATATACACAGGGAATACTGCATACCCAGTTTGGTTAGATTCGGACCACTTTTTGGCTATTTGAAAAAGACCTATTTTCAAAATTATTTATTCGAAATAAGGCAAAATTCCGTTTGAAAAGCTAACTTTTTTCCTAGGCGAGCTATATCAAAAATTTGTTTTCTGTTACTCTCTAGATACACATGGGATACCCTATACCGAGTTTGGTTGACTTTGGACAACTCTATGACCGTATCAAAAAGACTTATTTTTAAAATTACTTATTGAAAAATTCCGAAAATTCCGAACGAAAAACTAACTTTTCTCCTAGGCAAGCTATAGCAAAAATTCTTTTTGTTTTACGCTCTAGATTAATAGGGAATAGTCCATGCCCAGTTTGGTTAGATTTCGACACCTCCTTGACCCGATCAAAAAGGCATATTTATGAAAATTATTCAAAATTAATTAACGAATTAATCGGAAATTAACGTACGAAAAACTTACTTTTTTCCTAGGCAAGCTATAGCAAAAATTTTTTTTGTTTCAGACTTTTTATATACAGGGAATACTCCATTCCCAGTTTGGTTAGACTTGGGCCACTTTTCTGCTATTTGAAAAAGACCTATATTCAAAATTATTTATTCGAAATAAGGCAAAATTCCGTTTGAAAAGCTAACTTTTTTCCTAGGCAAGCTATAGCAAAAAATTTCTTTGTTTTACACTCTAATTACACATAGGATATTCCATACCGAACTTGGTTTACTTTGGACAATTCTATGACCTTATCAAAAAGACTAATTTTTAAAATTACCTATTTGAAATAATCCCAAATTTCCGTACGAAAAATTAACTGTTTTCCTAGGCAAGCTATGGCAAAAATTCTTTTTTTTTACACTCTAGATACACAGGGAATAATCCATGCCCAGTTTGGTTCCATTTGAACAACTCCTCGAACCGATGAAAAAGACCTATTTTTGAAAACTATTCAAAGTAAATTATTCGAATTAATCGCAAATTGCCAAACGAAATTTACCTTTTTTCCTAAGTAAGCTATAGCAAAAAGTCTTTTTGTTTTACACTCTAAAGACAAACAGGATACTCCATACCGCGTTTGGTTCACTTTGGACAACTCTATGACCTTATCAAAAAGACTTATTTTTAAAATTACTTATTTAAAATAATCCCAAATTTCCTTACGAAAAACTAACTTTTTTGCTAGGCAAGCTTTAGTACAAATTATTTTCGTTTTACACTCTAGGTACCCACGGTATGCTCCATACGGAGTTTTTGTTGAATTGAACAACTCCTTGACCCGATGAAAAAGGCCTATTTTTAAAATTCTTTAATCGCAGACAATACGAATTAATCGGAAATTTACGTATGAAAATATAACTTTTTTCCTAGGCAAGCTAAAGCAAAAATTCTTTTTGTTTTACACTCTAGTTACACATGGAATACTCTATGCCGAGTTTGGTTCACTTTGGAAAACTCTAAGACCTAATCAAAAAGACTTTTTTTTAAAATTACTTATTTAAAATAATCCCAAATTTCCTTACGAAAAACTAACTTTTTTCCTAGGAAAGCTATAGCAAA
This sequence comes from Convolutriloba macropyga, assembly GCF_964194025.1. Lineage (NCBI taxonomy): Eukaryota > Metazoa > Xenacoelomorpha > Acoela > Convolutidae > Convolutriloba > Convolutriloba macropyga. Next base: position 68,694,235 of record NC_134472.1, read on the forward strand.
AATTCTTTTTGGTTTTGACTCTAGGTACACACGGGATACTCTATACCCAGTTTGGATCAATTTGGTCAACTCCTCGACCTGACGAAATAGACCTATTTTCAAAGCAAAAAAAAATGAGAGAAGCCATTTGAAAGTCAGTGCTCAGAATTTTAAATTCATCGCCGCACTTCTCTGTCGTTAAGTTTGGAAATGAAAAAAAAAACATTGACTAATCATCAAAGGAATCAAAATGACACAAAGTAAGCAAAGATCCAAGAAAAATAACAGAAAATTGTGACGCGCTCAGAACAGATATTTGATTGCAATGAACAAATTCAGACAAAAAAACGCAAAAACAAAGACTCCAAAGCAAATTACGAACGAGATGGAAAACAAAAAGCATTAATGATTTGACAACTCCAGCGTAGCACGAAAAAACTAGAACGAGCCAACAATCAAGACTAGTTGAGAACTCAAGTGATGCTAGTCGAAACAATAAAAAAGTTAATGACGCGCTCAGAATTAATATTAAAAACTATCAGCAGTAAAACATATCAAAGTGAAATCACACTTCAGCACAAACAAAGCGAATATCAAAAACTAAAGGAACAAGACAAAAATTTTGAAGGAAAAACCAAAAAAAATTTGAAAAATCCCAACATCAGATGAGAAAACTATACAAAACGCATCATTAGCACCAGCAGAAAACAAATTTGAGAGATCAAATCAAACAATCAGTTCCAAACAACCCTAACAACAAAGGCTAAGGGGATTACAAAACAACGAATAAGGAACCAACGAACCACAAAAAAACCAACGAACGACAAAAACCAACGCACGACAAGAAATCAACGAACGACAGGAAACCAGCGAACGACAAGAAACCAAGGAAACCAGCGAACGACAACAAAACCAAGTGACAAAAAACCAAGTGACAGGAAACTAAATGAACGACAAGAACCAAGTGAAATTTTCAATTGTTATTCAAAAAATCTCGGCTTTTCATTTATAACAAATTCAGAGGGTCGAAGCAGAAAAAGAACCATATCCACAGTTAGCTCAAAAGATTAAATTACGAACACCATAAAACGAAAAGGTAATTTTGATACGAATATAATGCAATCAAACACATGAAGAAAAGATTTCATGCAGTGAACAAGACAAGACTAAAGAAGACAGAAAAACAAGTATTCATCACAGCGCGTCACAGCAACCAAAACATGGAAAAATGATTTTCAAATAAGTACAAACAATTTAACTGAATGAACATCCAGTAAAAACAAAAACCTTGCAATTTTGACATATCCAGGTAGGGTAGAAGCCCGAGGAGGAAGGGATCAAACAAATCAAATACTGAAACCAAAACTAAACTTGAGCCAGTGATTTAGGAAGACCATATTGATTCATCACAGCGAGTCATTAACATGACAAATTCAGATGAAGAGCACAACAAGAAACCAACGAACGATAAGAAACCAACGAATGACAAGAAACCAACAAATGACAAGAAACAAGCGAACGACAAGAAACCTACGAACGACAAGAAAACAACGAACGACAAGAAACCAACGAACGACAAGAAACCAAGTGAAAATAAGTAAATTATCGAAAAACTAAATCATGCAACAATATCCAACTTTCAATTATCAAAAAGACAACTAACTGGTTTCCAGAAAATTCCAAATGATATTCAAAAAATCTTGGCATTTCATTTATAACAAATCCAGAGGGTCAAAAAATATATATATATCAACAGCTAGCTCAAAAGATTAAATACCGAACACCATAAAACGAAAAGTTAATTTTGAAACGAACATAAAGACAACAGGTACATGAAAAAAGATTCCTTGCAGTGAACGAGACAAGACTAAACAAGTTAGAAACATTTTTATTCATCACAGCGCGTCACGGCAACCAAAACATGGAAAAATGATTTAAAAAGAACTACAATCAATTAAAATGAACGAAAATCCCGCAAAAACACAAATATTGCAACACATCAAAGTAAGGGTAGAAACCCGAGGTGAAAGGAATCAAACAAATTAAATACCGAAATCAAAACTAAATTTTGAACCAGTGTTTTCGCAAGACCATAGTGATTCATCACAGCGCGTCATTAACATGAAAAATTCAGACAAATAAATGAAAGACAATAATCCACCCACCTCAATAATACAAAAAAAAATCAACAGAAGGAGTTGAACTACCTCTACAGGTAGCTCAAAAGCAAGCTAGTGAACAGCACAACTAAACAAATTAAGCTTCGAAGTCAAAACGGGATAAATCAAGCAAGAGGAACAGATTCAATTTTTATATAAAGTGTTTCAGAAAAATTGAGTTACATAAGTTCGCACTAAATTTATGACAGCTCAAAAAAGTAAAACTCATCTTCAAAAACCAGAGCATAAAAAGCTATAACAAGAACTAATTTAGTAAATCATGGACTTTCAGACATCAAGAGCTGACAAGTGATGACTTTCGACATCAAAGAAATCAAACGACAGAGCCGTTTTTAATCACAACCAAGAGAGGAGCAAAAATCATATGGCCCTTTCAAATTAAAAAGCACAATGATTTTACTAGACAAAATAAATTATAAAAATTATTCATCACAGCGCGTCTTTTTAAAAACAAAGTGAATTTCAAAGAACTACAAGCAATTAATTAATCAAAATTACAAGCCAATAAAAAACAAACATTGAAACAGTGACAATTAAAATATAGCAAAGGAAAAGTAGAAATCTGAGGCCATAGAAACAAAACAAGAGCCAATTACCAAACAAAAAACATTGTTTCCAGTACACCGTGATTCATAAATAAAAAAAACTGACGTCACAAACATGTAAAAACTGAGAATGAAAAGCAAAAGAGACAAAAACAACCCCCCTTTTCAGCAATATCAAAACAACTTTAGCAAGGAAGGATGTTGAAATACCTCTACAGGTATCTCAAAAGGAAACTATTGACAAACAAAATAACTTAACATTAAAAAATTAAACGGGATAAAGCATGCAAGAGGCATTGAATCATATAAAATTAAGAACCCGTTTTCAGAAGAATACTATATAAAAGGATTACCATACCAAGAAATTGAGATAGATAAGGTCGATCACAAATTTAGCAGCCCAAAAAGTTGAAACTCAAATTCAAAAAAGCAGGGCATATCAAGTTAAAAATGAATTAAACTTAAGAAGTAATGAAGTTACAAACTTCAAGAAATGGCAAGTAACAACTTTCAACATTCAAGAAACTAAAGGCCAAAGCGGTTTTTAATGACTCTCAAAAGGAGAGCAAGAAAATCACGTCGGGCGTTAAAATTAAAATGAACATCATCAGTTTCTTCCATGTGTTTTATCTTGAGTTTACAAGGAAGTAGCGGTTCTCAAGAGCCGAATGAAGCAAAAAATTAGTTTCTTGACCACTTCCTATTTCGCTATCGCCTCTTCCAGTAACAGCACACTTGACTCCCTTTGGTTTCAAGACATTGACAAATGAAGCTAAATTTGCGCAGACATCAAGAGGACTTGCGGCAGGTCTGTTACGAAACGGAGTCAGATCGTTGTTACCACACGCAACTAAAACGTAATCGTATTGCGCAGCCGCTAGACTGAACATTGGACCCAAGTCATTGGAACGCAATCCTCCAAACAACAGAAATTTTGGTCAAAATCTCCCAACAGGTGGTCGTTAACGATTTCATCTCGAATTCTCCTAACGTTTGAATCTCCAATTATAAGAATTGAGCTAAAAATTAGGTCAACAGTCATTAATAAGCACAGTCAAAACGCAAAAGCGGTAGCAGCGCAAAAACCAGACAAAAAGTTAACTAGGGGCAACATTTCAAATTTCAAATTTTGTCAAAATTTCGCAAAACTAACACACCAATTAAAAACATTTACCTGATTTTTGAAGATAATCAAAGAATAATGGCCACGCTTTTGCACATCTTGATTACACCTAATAACAAAACTCGAGCAGTATCTTTAGTTCCTACAAGCTCTTGGCTAGCGGAGAAAAATTGCAACTAGTCTCATTTTCAGAAAAAAAAATTGCCAAAGACGGGTTAATACACAGAACGTTGAAATCTGAGCTGATCGGAGGTTCAAAAAACGAAAAGCAACATTTTTGGATAGATTTATTAATTGTGCTCAAATCCTTCTCTCATAACACTCACCAGATGCGGTTTTTTTTCAGTTATCACAATTGTTTTGAACAGCAATTTCTCAACGCTCATCATTTCCAGAGAACCAGCTTCTCTCAGTTTAAAAATATAGGAACCGGATAGCAGATTTCCTAAAATATCAAAGTCGATCTCAACAACATTCCTAAAAGCTCTACATATTGCAAAATATTCTCCTGATTTTTTTGCAAAACATTCAATCAATACAAAATTACCATCTTTCAACATCACAATACATTCACCTAGATTCTCATTTAGCCGTGTGCTTGAGAGCGAGCAAAACTTTCTATCACCTTGGTATCTGCTAAACAAAAGTTCAACGTTTTGTTCCTTACAAAAATTATAAATTTCTTCGGATACTCGAGTAAAGCTTGTTAAACATGCCATTTTTTGTTGTCTTTCAGAGCTTAAGCACTGGTCATATGAAACCTGATTTCTTAAAAACCTTTCGAAATGTTTTTCAGGAGGTTTAATGGTTCCTGAGACGGCTGAAAGTAGACTATGATTAGCTGATTCGAAGCAGAAGGCAGAGAATAGCCACAGGGGACCATTTCTTTTAACTTGTTCAACTAAATGCCTCATTGTGTGGAAATTGAATGATTGCGCGTCTTCTCCGTAAAGTTCTACAAAATTCGAAAAAAATAGTTTAATGAGAGCCTCTAATTTTTTTAAACTCTCTGCAGTGTAAAATGCATCTGAAAGTAATCGAACAGCAATACTCAACCGACAAAAACTAGTGTAGTACGAACAGAAAGAATCGCAGCGCAGAAAAACCAGAATACCTATGTGAAAAAAAAAACAATTTGAAGTCATGAGCCTTCCAAAAATTTAATTCGTCAATTTTCTTTGCACGATGTAAAAATTCAAAGGGGACCTTGCAATTCAGAATTTGTTTTTCGATTTCCAACTTTAAGTTTCTTTTCCAAAAGATTCAACAATGTTTTTGACAATTTTTTACCAGTACCTAAAAAAACCTGATGCATTGGGTCTATAGGGCAATCCTAGGGCAAAGAAAGAAATTTATTAAGTGGAGTCGAGGATTTAATTCCTAGAACATTCTCTTTTAATTCGTCAGCTAATTTTCCGCACTTTTCGAACGTGTCTCGTTCTCGAAGGATGAAAGCTTTATTAATTTTGAAAAGCACTCTTCTATTTTTATGATAACCTTTGATAAAGCAGTGTGGGCAGCTGTTGTAGCCAATATGTTGTTTCATACACAAAACATACGCAGTAGCAGGCATATCACAGACAATTGACCTTACTTTAAATTTTACAAACCCAAGACCTCTATTTTCAACTTGAGTATTACAAACGTTATTTAGTTCCAAAAATATACACGACAGCATTTCGGTAAAATTAGGTTTTGTTTCACCGTACCATAAACCTAGTAAACAAAGATTACAATAACTTGACCGCAAAGCAGGAGGCAAATTAAAAATTTGAACCCAATTTGACCATAACGAAAATTTCGAAGACTTAAAAATAGGAGCTCCATCGGTACTTAAGACAAGCTGGATTTCAGCTTTCAGAAAAATGTCAGTTGAGAATTCTCACGAGCAGCCAGCAGACCAAGATTTTTGAATATAATCTGCGTTTCCAGATACAATACGTTCAAATTGAGCGAGCAGGTCAACAATCACAAATTTATTTTCACCCGAAACTTTGACTGTTACAAGGGGCATATTGCTTACAGGCAACTCTGCGAAAACCTTATTAGGACGAGGCAAAGTTGTTGCAAACATCTTCAAAACATCGTTTCGCGCACCTTGAGAGAGTTTATGTTGGTTACACATAGCTTCAAATTTTTTCATAAAGTTGTCGTAAGCAATATCCGTTCCGTCGTGCAAATCTAATTAAAAAATATCATTTGAAGGCGTTCTATCAATGCCCAAAAGCAAGTCACTAAATTTACATTTCCTGTCGGGACTAGGAGATGAACATTTACATTCATAGAAATCTACATTTGCTGGATTTTCCATACCTAAATTCAACGTCAAGTCCTTATCGTTATTATTATCCGATTGCGCAGGCTCTACAGCATGCGCATCGGCACTTGAATTAAGCCTAGGCACCGCTTTTTTAGGATCAATCAAATCGGGAACCTCGAAGGACCCAAAAATTTGCTCATAAGTTAAAAATTTTTTTATTCAATTTATGTTCTTCAAATTCAGGAAAAAGCATTCTAGTTTTGCAAGGAAAATCACATCTTCTTAGTCTTTCTGGCTCCTTAACAGGCTCATATGACACTTTGTTTAACTTTTTTCGTTTTGGAGGTTTTTCCGGAAAAGAATCGCCGTGCTTATCTGCATAGGGGCATAAAGATTCTTTATTATTAATCCCAAAATAATGTTTGCCGTGAAAAACTGTTAGTTCCTCCCCCGCTTTAATATCCCTTAGAGGCACACACACCATAAATTTTTTTACTTTAACATAATCTACGTTAGGTTTGCAGGACGCATTTATAAAGGAGATTGGACCTAGCATCATACAATTTACACCAACTCTTGCATTCGAAATGATGGAAAAGTCGTTATAACCCTCAATTATTTCCTCTTGTTCTATCTCGGCCAGGTATCCAATAAGACCAGGAATCTCATCGCGATGATTTATATCAGATTTAGCAAACACACCCAACGGTGTGTAATTGAAACTTCCAAGGTAACCAACTTTACTAAAATTAACCCACCGTAGACTTTTCCCATATTCTGCTCCCAAGAAGTCTTCAAGGTCTTTACTACTATTCCGTTCTGCTACGTCATCGAGGCAAACACAATGAGCCACAACATCATATGAATTTAGCCACTTTTCTGTGAGCCGTTTGTCAAGAAAACCACTTCGCGCCAGTTCACGGAAAGCTGACCTAATTGTTTTGCAACAGAAAGATAAACTTTGAATTTTTTAGGGTCAGGAATTGACATATTGTTTCTGAAAGCACTTTTGAAGTAGAAAAATTTGATTGATAATTCCTTTAAGAAACGTCACGAAAATTAAAAAAAAAAAGGCTATCGGAACAATATAATTCTCCAAGACGCAATCAAAGACCTAATGTTCAGCAGTCATACGACTGCGCTCATGTCTTCCTAGAGAGTTTGCCGCATCTTTGGATTTTCGGAAACCATACAAGCTATCGCTACATAAACGTCGGACAGCCTCTAAAACAACCAAATTACTTTTCTTTAACAAAACTCTAAAACAGTCCTAATAATAAAAAAACTAAAAAATCAACCTTTAAAATAATATTCATCTTCAGCGCTCGTCATTACGCAACCTGCGTACATGGCGTTTGAACGTTGTCCAAACCAACAGGTCTTTATTCTTTCTTCTTTTGAAAGCATCTTTCGAGAGAGGAAGCGACCAACAGATGCGTAGTTGTTTGGGCCCTTATAGTCTAGAAGGTCTACGCCTTTATAGATGAGAGATGTGCTACCGTTACCTTTCACTGCTCTTGACCGTTTATCGTTCCAAATGAAGCATTTAAAGAAAAACATTAGACAATTTTCACAAATTGAACAAAAACAAACATCAAAGAAATCTTAACTCACCAAATGTTTCAAACCTTCAGGAACTTGGCGCAGTCTATTTATAGCATCAACTTCAACGATGTTGCTTTTTCGCAAACTTGATTCGAAACTCTCGAAAACCAGAATTACGCGTTCCAAGCTTTCGTTAATATTATTCATATTAACCTGAATTACAGGAAGAAAATAAAAAGCATTTCAAGACACTCAATCAATACAAACAATCAACAACAAGACGTTTGAATTTGCAAAGAATCAGGTTTGTAAGTTGAATTTAAAAAGTTCACTGAACAAAACTATCCAAAACAAACCAGCAATTGCCGATGCAACAATATAAGCTTACTCGGTGGAAACCAAAGATTTACACCTTTTTTCCCGCATTCTTTGATTCACCAATCTCAAAGTTTTATTGTACAATTTTTCGGAAAATTCATCACCAAGAACAATTTCAGCGGCCTCTCTGTATAATTTTGTCCTTGCCTCGTCAGCTGCTTCCCTATTAAACTTTGCGCATAACGTTCGCTTTGGGTCTATACACACTTTTGTCCGCTCCTCCTCAGTCCAGAGAGCTTTAGCAATGTTATGCACCTTATCAGTTGCGGTCGCTCTTCCTAGTGCCAGCAGATTTACGTTACCGTAGAGCAACTCAAGCTGATTTTCATTCTCAATCTCTTGATCCACAAGATCTCCTCGTCTCTTTAAAGGGACTGCGCTTTCCGAGAATCGGTAAATTTCGTCAAGAGATCGCTTTGCATACTTTGTCATATCGTCGAGCAGTTTATCACTCTTATCAATTCGTGCCTAAATCCTCTTCACGACTCTTTCCATGAAGCGACTCACCAACGCGACCTAAGTATTGCAAACGGAATTAGAAAGCTACAGAAAGAAGACCAGTCGCTACCGACTAGAATGAACAGCCCTCAATTTGAACCGTTTCCGTATCACAAAAATTATATGAAGATGTTTTCATCATTTCAAGTAGTAGATATATTAGCACTATCCAAAACAACTTGAATAACTTTTCTGACTGAAGTTTTAAACTCTCTAGACAAGATTTAATATTTCTTAAAATTTAAAAATGATTAACCAGTTGAGCAGTTGTAACGTAGGACGCTCTTTCCTCACTGCCAACTTTCTTATCTTTCGGGAAAACAGGTTCATCCTCTTTATCATCACTTTCGGTCGCGATCTCGGATGCCTCATCAAAAAAGTCATTCTCATCCTCCTGATTCCTTTGGCTTTCTAAATTAAATTCAATTGCTTCGTCTGGTTTCGCTTGCTTTCGAAATTCTTTTGCATTCTGTTTAGCTGCCGGTAGTTCGTTTTCTTTTTCTCTCTCAATTTTCTCGTAAACTTTTCAGAAAACCATAGTTAAATTCATGTCCTCGGTTTGAACTCTAAGGTTGATTTGGAGGTTCATATAGTCACCAACGCGTTCTATTACATTCGCTGGGCCATTATGACTTTGCCCTTTGCCCTTGACAGTAGTTCCGGCTTTAAGTGCGCTCTTGAAATCAACGTCAGTATAGTGCAAAGATAGTTTTTCGGAGCTGCGAAGGTTTGCGCGCCAGCTAGAGTGATCTGGCTTTACCAAAGAGATTTTTCTATCGCAATTGAAGTAAACCAGAAAAGCATGGTTAGCGGGGAAATCGATTGGATCAATTTTCGAAGCCTGCCGAGCTGACTTTGGTCCCACACTGGGAGCTTTTTTGGGGACGTTTTGAGACGATTGAGAATTCATTCTAAATAAGGGTAATTTAAAGACTTATATTGATTTTAAAAGTGTTCAATATATAAAATCGGATCAAAATCTTTTTTAATGAAAAGCCGAAAAAGAGATGAATTCAATCAAAGCAATATAGCTGGCAGATTGCCAGAAATAGCCATAAAATTTTCATAGATCCGCAGTCTCAAAAGGAAAGTAAAAAAAGACCGACTATAAAGAAATTCAGTTTTTTTCATTAACAACTAAGATGTGAAATTTTGATCAAGAATCTATATAAATTATTACTGCTTCTATTAGCACATCTTAAATAGCCTTGAATTAGAGGGACACCGAAACACTTGACCTTATCTCTTTGAATTAAAGTACATAAAAGTCAAGAAGGAAAGCCATTTTTAGAGTGAGGTATTTTACGCGTGACCAAACATATTTAATAACGCGAATGAACAACAAACTCGCTCCAATAAGAGTGAACAATGACGTCACGAACGCAATTCAGTTGACACTGCATGAACGAATGAACAAAGAGAAGAATTGAAGTGATTGTGACGTCAACTGAAAACTAGACTTATAACCGACTATGAATAGATTGGGAAAAACATCTACAAAAATCCATTCCAAAAAAATCGAAAAAACAGTAAAAATCAAACTGAAATTGAACAATTAATCGCTAGCCAGAAAGCGAACTTTTGTTCAAACACCGTTTCCTTAAATCACTTTAAAATTAGAGCGAAAAAAACTCACGCCGCAAAACCACTCGCTTTTTCGCTCCATTTCCTGTTTCGGCGTGACCAAAATCACTACTCCAATTTGACTTGAGAAAATCATGAAAATGTGTGAACAGATCATTAAAATAAGACCGCACCCCAATAATTTTTATATTCTTTGAATTGTAAAAAAAAACCGAGAACGCCAATAAAAGCCCCAGCTATCGCTTCGCGGCTATTAAGCAACCAAGACACTGCTGCTATTAGGTGTGCTCTGCGATCTAATTTTCTTCTCAATCAGTTCATTTGTATATAAAAATCGAAGCTCCCCCTTTTGTCTGGTTTTTGCTATTGCTACCAATAACAGCCCAAGTACAATTCTTACCTCATTTTGGCGATCTAAAGCACAAACACAGGTATAAATATTTCAGATTATTAATTTATCAAAACCTAGGACGCATCGAAAAGCTACTCGCGCTACCGCAAGTAGAACAACAAACCCAATAGTAAAAGAAAATAGTAAAAGAAATAGTAAAAGAAAACTCACTTGATTGAATGAAGGTGTTGAAGGTTGATGTAGAGCAGTTGAAAACTGATGTAAAGTAGGCAATTTCTTCTGCAAGTTAAAATCAAATCAAACCTGAAAATAAAAAACAAAAGTTGAAACAATAGAGCATCATGATATATTTGAATAAAAAGGCCCCAAACTTCTCAGAGCTCAACAAAAACAATTCCCAAGATAAGCTAAACGCAATATTGAACTTCAACAATATACTAGCTTTTGTTATTCATCTGCACAACAACGATATCCTTTAAGATTGAAACAAGTCTTGCATGTACATAAGCAACAATTTTCGCATACAAACTTAACTAAGCTTCGACAAAACAACCGCACACAAGTGAAACTTATTTGGCGATAATTTTCACCCTTCTTCAAAAATAAGCTCAAACTAGGGAACTTTTTCACGAAAGATCGAGTCCAATCCATACCAGAAATCTGATTTCTCTTCCAATTATGAGGCAACTTTACGTTCATTTTAATGGCAAAAACAAACACTTTCTTGCGCAGTTGAGAAAAGGAGAATGTATGAAAGGAGAGGGCTTTGAAAAGCGTTCTTTGCTGGTCGTCAGTGAAGAGAGATGAGCGGCCAGCTTTCACTGAAGCATAATTGGGTACATTTCTTTGCTGATGCCTCCACAACGTTGTGTACGCAACGCCAAAGTTTCGCGCCGCCATCCGTATTGTACAGCCATTTTTTATTGCGTTGACAGCAAGATCAAACCGGTATCCTTAAAATGGTTTGGGCGTTTTGCGAACGTAATTTCGCGGCATTTTTGTCAAATCAAAAGTCTTAAAATAAAAAGTTTGCATACAGACAGGTTTCTTAAATATGGTCGAATCAAAATTAAAGCCGCATTTCTGGCCGCTGAGTTATACTGCCATTTATGCTGCCACTTTTACTAGCAAGATTCTGGTTCAGATTAAAAACTCTTATCAGTTTTCCAGACCAATTGTATTTTGATCAGACGCTCCAGACCGAGTTTAACCCAGCTCAACCATTCCAAATCAAAAATATCATTGATCAGACTTTCAAAACGAATTGGATCAAAAATTAGCACTCCTACGTAGGCACCAAAATAGGCTCATTTTTAGAACCTACTAGGACTATGACACTCCTACGTAGGCCCTCAATTCATTTGAACAAGTCCTTGACTAGATTGAAAGTCGCTTTTTGTAAAATTGTACAAATTAATTTTTTGAGCCCGAAATTTGACAACGTATCAATTACTTTTTTCGCAAATAAGCTGGATCAAAATAAAATTCTCTTATAGAACCCACTAGGACCATGACACTCGTACGTAGGCCCTCAATTCATTTGAACAAGTGCTTGACTAGATTGAAAGTTGCTTTATATGAAATTGTACAAATCAATTTTTTGAGCCCGAAATTTGACAACGTATTAAGTATTTTCTTCGTAAATCAGCTGGATCAAAAATAAGCTCACTCTTAGAACCCACTAGGACTATGACACTACTACGTAGGCCCTCAATTCATTTGAACAATCCTTGACTAGATTAAAAGTTGCTTTTTATGAAATTGTACAAATCATTTTTTGAGACCGAAATTTAACAACGTATTAAGTATTTTCTTCGTAAATCAGCTGGATCAAAAATAAGCTCACTCTTAGAACCCACTAGGACTATGACACTACTACGTAGGCCCTCAATTCATTTGAACAATCCTTGACTAGATTGAAAGTTGCTTTTTATGAAATTGTACAAATCATTTTTTGAGCCCGAAATTTGACAACGTATTAAGTACTTTTTTCGTAAGTCAGCTGGAGCAAAAATAAGCTCTATTTTACAACCCACTAGGACCATGGCACCCCCACGTAGGCCCTCCTCAAATCATTTGAACAAGTCCTTGACTAGATTGAAAGTTGCTTTTTATGAAATTGTACAAATCAATTTTTTGAGCCCGAAATTTGACAACGTATTACGTATTTTCTTCGTAAATCAGCTGTATCAAAAATAAGCTCACTTTTAGAATCCACTAGGACTATGACACTACTAAGTAGGCCCTCAATTCATTTGAACAATCCTTGACTAGATTGAAAGTTGCTTTATATGAAATTGTACAAATCAATTTTTTGAGCCCGAAATTTGACAACGTATCAAGTACTTTTTTCGCAAAAAAGCTAAATCAAAAATAAGCTCTCTGTTAGAACCCACTAGGACCATGACACTCCTACGTAGGCCCTCAATGCATTTGAACAAGTCCTTGACTAGATTGAAAGTTGCTTTTTATGAAATTGTACAAATCAAATTTTTGAGCCCGAAATTTGACAACGTATTAAGTATTTTCTTCGTAAATCAGCTGGATCAAAAATAACCTCACTCTTAGAACCCACTAGGACTATGACACTACTACGTAGGCCCTCAATTCATTTGAACAATCCTTGACTAGATTGAAAGTTGCTTTTTATGAAATTGTACAAATCATTTTTTTGAGCCCGAAATTTGACAACGTATTAAGTACTTTTTTCGTAAGTCAGCTGGAGCAAAAATAAGCTCTATTTTACAACCCACTAGGACCATGGCACCCCTACGTAGGCCCTCCTCAATTCATTTGAACAAGTCCTTGACTAGATTGAAAGTTGCTTTTTATGAAATTGTACAAATCAATTTTTTGAGCCCGAAATTTGACAACGTATTACGTATTTTCTTCGTAAATCAGCTGTATCAAAAATAAGCTCACTTTTAGAATCCACTAGGACTATGACACTACTAAGTAGGCCCTCAATTCATTTGGACAAGTCCTTGACTAGATTGAAAGTTGCTTTTTATGAAATTGTACAAATCAATTTTTTGAGCCCGAAATTTGACAATGTATCAAATACTTTTTTCGTAAATCAGCTGGAACAAAAATAGGCTCACTTTTAGAACCCACTTGGACCATGACACTCCTACGTAGGCCCTCAATTCATTTGAACAAGTCCTTGACTAGATAGAAAGTTAATTTTTATGAAATTGTACAAATCAATTTTTTGAGCCCGAAATTTGACAACGTATTAAGTATTTTTTTCGTAAATCAGCTGGATCAAAACTAAGCTCTATTTTACAACCCCCTAGGACCATGGCACCCCTACGTAGGCCCTCAATTCATTTGAACAAGTCCTTGACTAGATTGAAAGTTGCTTTTTATGAAATTGTACAAATCAATTTTTGGAGCCCGAAAATTGACAACGTATTAAGTACTTTTTTCGTAAATCAGCTGGATCAAAAATAAGCTCTTCTTTAGAACCCACTAAGACCATGACACTCCTACGTAGGCCCTCAATTCATTTGAACAAGTCCTTGACTAGATAGAAAGTTAATTTTTATGAAATTGTACAAATCAATTTTTTGAGCCCGAAATTTGACAACGTATTAAGTATTTTTTTCGTAAATCAGCTGGATCAAAACTAAGCTCTATTTTACAACCCACTAGGACCATGGCACCCCTACGTAGGCCCTCAATTCATTTGAACAAGTCCTTGACTAGATTGAAAGTTGCTTTTTATGAAATTGTACAAATCAATTTTTGGAGCCCGAAAATTGACAACGTATTAAGTACTTTTTTCGTAAATCAGCTGGATCAAAAACAAGCTCTTCTTTAGAACCCACTAAGACCATGACACTCCTACGTAGGCCCTCAATTCATTTGAACAAGTCCTTGACTAGATAGAAAGTTAATTTTTATGAAATTTTACAAATCAATTTTTTGAGCCCGAAATTTGACAACGTATTAAGTATTTTTTTCGTAAATCAGCTGGATCAAAACTAAGCTCTATTCTACAACCCACTAGGACCATGGCACCCCTACGTAGGCCCTCAATTCATTTGAACAAGTCCTTGACTAGATTGAAAGTTGCTTTTTATGAAATTGTACAAATCAATTTTTGGAGCCCGAAAATTGACAACGTATTAAGTACTTTTTTCGTAAATCAGCTGGATCAAAAATAAGCTCTCTTTTAGAACCCACTGGGACAATGGCACTCCTACGTAGGCCCTCAATTCATTTGAACAAGTCCTTGACTAGATTGAAAGTTGCTTTTTATGAAATCGTACAAATCAATTTTTTGAGCCCGAAATTTGACAACGTATTAAGTACCTTTTCCGTAAATCAGCTGGATCAAAAATAAGCTCTCTTTTAGAACCCACTGGGACAATGGCACTCCTACGTAGGCCCTCAATTCATTTGAACAAGTCCTTGACTAGATTGAAAGTTGCTTTTTATGAAATCGTACAAATCATTTTTTTGAGCCCGAAATTTGACAACGTATTAAGTACTTTTTTTCGTAAATCAGCTGGATAAAAAATAAGCTCTCTCTTAGAACCCACTAAGACCATGACACTCATACGTAGGCCCTCAATTCATTTGAACAAGTCCTCGACTAGATTGAAAGTTGCTTTTTATGAAATTGTACAAATCAATTTTTTGAGCCCGAAATTTGACAACGTATTAAGTACTTTTTTCGGAAATCAGCTGGATCAAAAATAGGCTCTCCTTTAGAACCCACTAGGACAATGACACTCCTACGTAGGCCCTCAATTCATTTGAACAAGTCCTTGACTAGATTGAAAGTTGCTTTTTATGAAATTGTACAAATCAATTTTTTGAGCCCGAAATTTGACAACGTATAAAATACTTTTTTCGTAAATCAGCTGGATCGAAAATAAGCTCTCTTTTCGAACTCACTAGGATAATGACACTCCTACGTAGGCCCTAATTTCATTTGAACAAGTCCTTGACTAGATTGAAGGTTGCTTTTTATGAAATTGTACAAATCAATTTTTTGAGCCCGAAGTTTGACAACGTATTAAGTACTTTTTTCGTAAATCAGCTGGATCAAAAATAAGCTCTCTTTTAGAACCAACTAGGACAATGACACTCCTACGTAGGCCCTCAATTCATTTGAACAAGTCCTTGACTAGATTGAAAGTTGCTTTTTATGAAATTGTACAAATCAATTTTTTGAGCCCGAAATTTGACAACGTATTAAGTACTTTTTTTCGTAAATCAGCCGGTCAAAATTAAGTTCTCTTATAGAACCCACTAGGGCTATGACACTCTTACGTACGCCCTCAATTCATTTGAACATGTCCTTGACTAGATTGAAAGTCGCTTTCTATGAAACTGCAGAAATCAGTTTTTTGAGCCCGAAATTTGACAATGTATCAAATACTTTTTTCGTAAATCAGCTGGAACAAAAATAGGCTCACTTTTAGAACCCACTTGGACTATGACACTACTACGTAGGCCCTCAATTCATTTGAACAAGTCCTTGACTAGATTGAAAGTTGCTTTTTATAAAATTGTACAAATCAAATTTTTGAGCCCGAATTTTGACAACTTATTAAGTACTATTTTCGTAAATCAGCTGGATCAAAAATAAGCTCTCTTTTAGAAGCCACTAGGACAATGACACTCCTACGTAGGCCCTCAATTCATTTGAACAAGTCCTTGACTGGATTGAAAGTTGCTTTTTATGAAATTGTACAAATCAATTTTTTGAGCCCGAAATTTGACAACGTATAAGTACTTTTTTTCGTAAATCAGCTGGATCAAAAAAAGCTCACTTTTAGAAACCACTAGGACTATGACACTCCTACGTAGGCCCTCAATTCATTTGGACAAGTCCTTGACTAGATTGAAAGTTGCTTTTTATGAAATTGTACAAATCAATTTTTTGAGCCCGAAATTTGACAACTTATTAAGTACTTTTTTCGTAAATCAGCTGGATCAAAAATAAGCTCTCTTTTAGAAGCCACTAGGACAATGACACTCCTACGTAGGCCCTCAATTCATTTGAACAAGTCCTTGACTAGATTGAAAGTTGCTTTTTATGAAATTGTACAAATCAATTTTTTGAGCCCGAAATTTGACAACGTATAAGTACTTTTTTCGTAAATCAGCTGGATCAAAAAAAAGCTCACTTTTAGAAACCACTAGGACTATGACACTCCTACGTAGGCCCTCAATTCATTTGAACAAGTCCTTGACTAGATTGAAAGTTGCTTTTTATGAAATTGTACAAATCAACTTTTTGAGCCCGAAATTTGACAACTTATTAAGTACTTTTTTCGTAAATCAGCTGGATCAAAAATAAGCTCTCTTTTAGAAGCCACTAGGACAATGATACTCCTACGTACGCCCTCAATTCATTTGAACAAGTCCTTGACTAGATTGAAAGTTGCTTTTTATGAAATTGTACAAATCAATTTTTTGAGCCCGAAATTTGACAACGTATTAAGTACTTTTTTTCGTAAATCAGCTGGATCAAAAATAAGCTCTCTCTTAGAACCCACTAAGACCATGACACTCCTACGTAGGCCCTCAATTCATTTGAACAAGTCCTTGACTAGATTGAAAGTCGCTTTTTATAAAATTGTACAAATCAATTTTTTGAGCCCGAAATTTGACAACGTATTAAGTTCTTTTTTTCGAAAATCAGCTGGATCAAAATTAAGTTCACTTATAGAACCCACTAGGGCTATGACATTCCTACGTACGCCCTCATTTCATTGGAACAAGTCCTTGACTAGATTGAAAGTCGCTTTCTATGAAACTGCACAAATCAGTTTTTTGAGCCCGAAATTTGACAATGTATCAAATACTTTTTTCGTAAATCAGCTGGAACAAAAATAGGCTCACTTTTAGAACCCACTTGGACTATGACACTACTACGTAGGCCCTCAATTCATTTGAACAAGTCCTTGACTAGATTGAAAGTTGCTTTTTATAAAATTGTACAAATCAAATTTTTGAGCCCGAATTTTGACAACTTATTAAGTACTATTTTCGTAAATCAGCTGGATCAAAAATAAGCTCTCTTTTAGAAGCCACTAGGACAATGACACTCCTACGTAGGCCCTCAATTCATTTGAACAAGTCCTTGACTGGATTGAAAGTTGCTTTTTATGAAATTGTACAAATCAATTTTTTGAGCCCGAACTTTGACAACGTACAAGTACTTTTTTTCGTAAATCAGCTGGATCAAAAAAAAGCTCACTTTTAGAAACCACTAGGACTATGACACTCCTACGTAGGCCCTCAATTCATTTGGACAAGTCCTTGACTAGATTGAAAGTTGCTTTTTATGAAATTGTACAAATCAATTTTTTGAGCCCGAAATTTGACAACTTATTAAGTACTTTTTTCGTAAATCAGCTGGATCAAAAATAAGCTCTCTTTTAGAAGCCACTAGGACAATGACACTCCTACGTAGGCCCTCAATTCATTTGAACAAGTCCTTGACTAGATTGAAAGTTGCTTTTTATGAAATTGTACAAATCAATTTTTTGAGCCCGAAATTTGACAACGTATAAGTACTTTTTTCGTAAATCAGCTGGATCAAAAAAAAGCTCACTTTTAGAAACCACTAGGACTATGACACTCCTACGTAGGCCCTCAATTCATTTGAACAAGTCCTTGACTAGATTGAAAGTTGCTTTTTATGAAATTGTACAAATCAACTTTTTGAGCCCGAAATTTGACAACTTATTAAGTACTTTTTTCGTAAATCAGCTGGATCAAAAATAAGCTCTCTTTTAGAAGCCACTAGGACAATGACACTCCTACGTACGCCCTCAATTCATTTGAACAAGTCCTTGACTAGATTGAAAGTTGCTTTTTATGAAATTGTACAAATCAATTATTTGAGCCCGAAATTTGACAACGTATTAAGTACTTTTTTTCGTAAATCAGCTGGATCAAAAATAAGCTCTCTCTTAGAACCCACTAAGACCATGACACTCCTACGTAGGCCCTCAATTCATTTGAACAAGTCCTTGACTAGATTGAAAGTCGCTTTTTATAAAATTGTACAAATCAATTTTTTGAGCCCGAAATTTGACAACGTATTAAGTTCTTTTTTCGAAAATCAGCTGGATCAAAATTAAGTTCACTTATAGAACCCACTAGGGCTATGACATTCCTACGTACGCCCTCATTTCATTGGAACAAGTCCTTGACTAGATTGAAAGTCGCTTTCTATGAAACTGCACAAATCAGTTTTTTGAGCCCGAAATTTGACAACGTATCAAGTACTTTTTTCGTAAATCAGCTGGATCAAAAATAAGCTCTCTTTTAGAAGTCACTAGGACAATGACACTCCTACGTACGCCCTCAATTCATTTGAACAAGTCCTTGACTAGATTGAAAGTTGCTTTTTATGAAATTGTACAAATCAATTTTTTGAGCCCGAAATTTGACAACGTATTAAGTACTTTTTTTCGTAAATCAGCTGGATCAAAAATAAGCTCTCTCTTAGAACCCACTAAGACCATGACACTCCTACGTAGGCCCTCAATTCATTTGAACAAGTCCTTGACTAGATTGAAAGTCGCTTTTTATAAAATTGTACAAATCAATTTTTTGAGCCCGAAATTTGACAACGTATTAAGTTCTTTTTTCGAAAATCAGCTGGATCAAAATTAAGTTCACTTATAGAACCCACTAGGGCTATGACATTCCTACGTACGCCCTCATTTCATTGGAACAAGTCCTTGACTAGATTGAAAGTCGCTTTCTATGAAACTGCACAAATCAGTTTTTTGAGCCCGAAATTTGACAACGTATCAAGTACTTTTTTCGTAAATCAGCTGGAACAAAAATAAGCTCACTTTTAGAAACCACTAGGACTATGACACTCCTACGTAGGCCCTCAATTCATTTGAACAAGTCCTTGACTAGATTGAAAGTCACTTTTTATGAAATTGTGAGCATGTAACCAGGGGGTTGGGGTGGTCATCTGCAGACCCAAAATTGACCCCCTGAAACTCTGAAAACGGTGTATAAACTATATATGGGCAGCTTCTCCATTACAAATGGAGTTCTACGAGCCTATTCGTGCAGTCAAAGTCATTAATTTCAGCATTTCACATGTAGAAACGTGAAACGTACCAGTCATTAAAAGGTCAAAATGACCGCGTGTGTCTTGGCCAATTTCTCGAAAACGGCTGAAGAAAACAAAACGACATTTTCAGGGATTCAAGTACGACTCAAGTTGAGTTCAAATCAACAAACAGATCGAAAATCGGTTTACTCTACAAGCAGATATTCCAACATCAAGGTACCGTACCAAATGACCAAATTGACCCATTTTCGGTCCTGTTTCTGTACTATTACCACATTATAACCACAATATAACCACTATAACCACTTATCATTATAACCAGTGATTTATAACCACACAAGCCACACATACTGTGTCAATGTAAGAAAGTTCTGTGAAATGTCAGAGTTCAGAAAGTGACCAGAACTGGCAATCATCTTCTGGGGTCAAAGTGGGGTCAATATTACCGAGTAATTTCTCGAAAACGACCGAACAAAAACAAACGCCGTTAGAATAGTTTTTAGCACTGCTTGAGATACGCATCATGTTATAAAATGAGCCAATCGGTGCATTTTTCAAGGAGTTATAGCAAAAATAAGGTACCGTACCAAATGCCCCCAGAAGAGAGATACGCCACATTCAGAGCTAAAATTGACCTTCTGAACTACCAAAAACGCCGTATAAAACATATATGGGAAGAATCCTCATTATCGGGGGAGTCTACAGAACCAATTCTCAGAGGGAAAAAGCCATATAGAAGTTTAACACATGGTCATCAATATAGTGCTTCTCTCCTCAGGGGCTCAATCTGGGGTCAAGTTTCCCGGCCAATTTCTCAAAAACGGCTCATCAAAAACAAACACCCTGAGTTCCGTTTGTAGCACTGCTCAGGATACGCATCATATTAAAAAATGAGCCCAATCGGTGCACTCTTCAAGGAATTATAACAAAAAGAAGGTACCGTACCAAATGACCTTAGAGGAGAGATGCACCACCTCCAGAGCTAAAATTGACCACCCAATCCACAGAAAATGCTATATAAAGTATATATATTCGGAATCTGCGTTAAATGGGCTGTTCAAAACAGTATAATTTATACCAGAAGTGACGAAAGTCAAAGTGACCAGACCCGACCGGACCCAGTCCTGTCAAACGCTTCTAGAGGTAAAGTCAAGGGCAAGTTTACTGGCCAATTTCTCTAAAACGGCCGAACAAAAATAAACTAACTAGTACAGTTAGTAGTATTGCTTGAGATACGTATCATATCAAAAAATGAGCAAAATCGGTGCATTCCAGAAGAAGTTATAGCAAATAATAGGTACCCTGCCAAATGACCAAAAAAGCTAGGTGACCTGACTTCAGAGCCAAATTTGACTATTACAATTCCGTAAAACGCTATAAAAAATATATATGGATAAATTCCCCACTAACTGAGGATTCTAAAACACTAACATTTATTCCGCAAATCATCTGTTTTGTTGTACCGAAATTTGGGTCACCCAGAATAGCCCGAAAATACGACATTTTTCGAATTTAAACATTAATAATTTTTTGTATGCGCCGATATGAGAAACCAACTACACACTGCAACCAAGAAGGGTTCAGTGTCAACAGAACAAGACTATTCCCGTTGAAATTGGTACAGTAGTTTTAAAAAAATCGTCAAACAAATGAATTGTACCTTGATTTTTGGGCTATTAACACGACCCAAATTCTTGCAAAATGACTGAAATGTTCGTCTCTGGAGTAATTCTGGACAAATTCGAAGACCACTGGCTAGTTGCTGGACACCCAAGACCTCTACAGCGAAGTGGGAAAATTTTTCCCACCTCGCCGTAAAGGCCAGGGTGCTTTGTGTGTTTTGACAAAAAATCAATATCAACAAAATTTCATGATTTCACAAAAAAGAAAAATTGTTGAATTACTGAAAACTAATGTTCCAATTAGCTTCAGGGACACGACCAAAGCACAAAAAACATAAATTGCAGGTAACTACATTGCTAATTACAAGAAAAACTACATCAGTTCTGAAAATCAAACGAAATGTGGAATGATATCATGCAATTGTGGAATGATATCATGATAAAGGTAAAAACCGGAAAACGTCTGCACGAGGCAGATCTATTGTGACTCTCAACACTGCAAAGAGACATGTACTTATTTTCTATAACTGTTTTGATCGGGAGAAATCCCCTCTGTAAAGAAAATCCCCAACAACAACAACAACAACAACAACAACAACAACAAAAGTGAGTCTTTTTCAATTTTCATTTTCAATTCATTTCCATTTTTTTAATTTTGAAAAGAGTGAGGCAATATCTGATTCAGGGCAACAATATACCAAGGGTTAAACTGTCTGATGGTTTTGAAAGTTCATTCAGTTGGGAAAACTTAATTTTAAGTAGTATTGAACAGACAAGAAAAGCTTTCTACATAATAATTATTTTGATCGACACAGTTCAGCAGTATGTCTGCATCGTTGAGTATCTTCACGCCGCACAGAAAGGCATGAAACGCTTGCTTTCTGAAATCTAGTTTGCGTTGAGTGCAAATTCCTACTTCAGCTAACATTTTTGATGGCACCAGATGGAAATGATCTACATTACCCCAAAAAAGCAAAAATCTGCAGCTTTTTGTGCGGAATGTCATGAAGTCATATCTGTTGTTTGGTTAGTATATAAAGAAAAATAGTCCTAACGGTGATCAAGAATGTTGGTTTTTGTGATAAAAGGCTGTCTAGGTAGCAAAATATAAATTCTTTGTATGGTTGGTTGAAATACAACTGGAAATCCTATTTGTACTAACACAACAAAATTCAGTATATATCTTTTAATTTGAAGTGACTCATTTTTGTCTCGGGTGCCCGGCAAACACTGTTTACTACTGTAATCTATATTTAAAACCGTTATAAAGCATTGTTAACACATCTGTGATGAATTTTGCTGTTCAATTGACTTTTTTTGAAAAGATGCAGTTTTTGTGCTTTATAGAGGATAACAAATGATACAAAATAAGAAGATTGACGCAATAACTGATTCAAGACAACAGACTACCAAAAGATAAGCTGTCTGGTGGTTAGAAAGTTCAATCAGTTGGGAAAATTCGATTGTCAGTAGCATTGAACAGATCTAAAAATGCTTTGTACATAATATTTCTTTTGAAAGACACAGTTCCGCATAATGAATGGATCGTTGTGCATCTTGACTCCACACAAAATGGCATAAAAATTTTTGTCAGAAAACTAGTTTGCGATGAGTACAAGTTCCTGCTTCAACTAACATTTTTGAAGGCACCAGATGGAATTGATCCGCATTACCCCAAAAAGCAAAAATTTGCAAATTTTTGTGCGGAATGTGATGAAGTCATATCTGTTTGTTTGGTAAGTATATTTAAAAAAATAGTCTCTACGGTGAGCAGCAATGTTGGTTTTTGTGTTTACATGCTGTCTGGCTGGCAAAATAAAAATTCTTTGTATGGTTGGTTGAAATCCAACTGGAAATCCTATTTGTACTACCACAACAAAAAGTCGGTAAATATCTTTTATTTTGAAGTCACCCATTTGTGTCTCGGCTGCCCAGCAAACACTGTTTACTATTGTTATCTATATTTCAAACCGTTTTAAAGCATTGATAAAACATCTGTGATGAGTTTTGCTATTCAATTGACCTTTTGAGAAAAGCTTTAGTTTTTGTGCTTTTCTAGAGGATAACAAATGATACAAAATAAGAGGATTGACGCGATAACTAATTCATGAGAACAGACTACCAAAAGATAAGCTGTCTGGTGGTTAGAAAGTTCAATTTGGGAAAATTTGATTGTCAGTAGTATTAAACAGATCAAAAAATGCTTTGTACATAATATTCCTTTTGATCAACACAGTTCCGCAGTATGTGTGCATCGTTATGCATCTTGACGCCACACAAAATGGCATGAATAATGTTTTTCAGATACCTAGTTTGCGATGAGTACAATTTCCTGCTCCAACTTACATTTTTGATGAAACCAGGTGGAATTGATCTACATTGCCCCCAAAAGCAAAAATCTGCAGCTTTCTTGTGCGGAAGGTCATGACTTCATATCTGTTTGTAGATAAGTATATTAAGAAAAATAGTCTTTACGTTGATCAAAAATGTTGATTTTTGTGTTTACAGGCTGTCTAGGTAGCAAAATATAATTTCTTTGTATGGTTGGTTGAAATACAACTGGAAATCCTATTTGTACTACCACAACAAAAGGTCAGTATATATCTTTTAATTTGAAGTCGCCCATTTGTGTCTCGGCTGCACGGCTAACACTGTTTACTACTGTAATCTATATTTAAAACCGTTATAAAGCATTGTTAACACATCTGTGATGAATTTTGCTATTCAATTCACTTTTTGTGAAAAGCTGCAGTTTTTTTGCTTTTTTAGAGGATAACAAATGATACAAAATTAAAAGATTGACGCAATAACTGATTCGTGACAACAGACTACCGAGGAATAAATTTCTGATGGTTAGAAAGTTCAATAAGTAGGGAGAACTTGATTCTCAGCAGTATTGAACAGATCAAAAATGCTTTGTACAAAATATTTCTTTGATAGACTCAGTTCCGCAGTATGGGTGTAAATTTGTGTGTCTTGACGCCCGACAAATTGGCATTGAAAACTTAGACAAAAAAATAGTTTGCGATGGGTACAATTTCTTACTTCAACTAACATTTTTGATAGCACCAGATGGAAGTGATCCACATTAGCCCAAAGAGCCAAAATCTGCAGCTTTCTAGTGCGGAATGTCATGAAGTCATATCTCTTTGTTTGGTAAGAATATTAAGAAAAATAGTCTTAACGGTGATGAAGAATGTTGGTTTTTGTGTTAATAGGCTGTCTGGGTGACAAAAAAATTCCTTTTAATGTTGGTTGAAATACAACTGGAAATCATATTTGTACTACCACAACAAAAAGTCATTTTATATCTTTCATTTTGAAGTCACCCATTTGTGTCTCGGGTTCACAGCCAACACTGTTTATTACTTTAATCTATATTTAAAACCATTATAAAAGATTGTTAAGAAATCTGTGATGAATTATGGTGTTCAATTGACTTTTTGTGAGAAGATGCAGTTTTTGTGCTTTTGTAGAGGATAACAAATGATACAAAATAAAAAGGTTGACGCGATAACTGTTTCATGACAACACACTACCGAGGAAGAAATTTCTGATGGTTAGAAAGTTCAATGAGTTGGGAAAACTTGATTTTCAGTAGTATTGAACAGATCAAAGAATGCTTTGTACATAATATTTCTTTTGAAAGACACAGTTCCGCAGTATGAGTGTATCGTTGTGTATCTTGACGCCACACAAAATGGCATGAAAAACTTTTGTCAGATACTTAATTTCCGATGAGTACAAGTTTCTGCTCCAACTTACATTTTTGATGACACCAGGTGAAATTGATCCACATTACCCCCAAAAGCAAAAATCTGCAGCTTTCTTGTGCGGAAGGTCATGACTTCATATCTGTTTGTAGGTAAGTATATTAAGAAAAAAAGTCTTTACGTTGATCAAAAATGTTGGTTTTTGTGTTAGCAGGCTGTCTAGGTAGCAAAATATAAATTCTTTGTATGGTTGTTTGAAATACAACTGGAAATCCTATTTGTACTACCACAACAAAAGGTCAGTATATATCTTTTATTTGAAGTCTCCCATTTGTGTCTCAGGTGCACGGCTAACATTGCTTACTACTGTAATCTTGTTTTAAAACTGTTATGAAGCATTGTTAACACATCTGAGATGAATTTTGCTATTCTATTGACTTTGTGAAAAGCTGCAGTTTTTTTGCTTTTTTAGAGGATAACAAATGATACAAAATTAAAAGATTGACACGACAACAGACTACCGAGGAAGAAATTTCTGATGGTTAGAAAGTTCAATAAGTTGGGAGAACTTGATTCTCAGCAGTATTGAACAGATCAAAAAATGCTTTGTACAAAATATTTCTTTTGATAGACACAGTTCCGCAGTATGGGTGTATATTTGTGTATCTTGACGCCCAACAAATTGGCATGGAAAATTTTTGACAAAAAGCTAGTTTGCGATGGGTACAATTTCTTACTTCAACTAACATTTTTGATAGCACCAGATGGAATTGATCCACATTACCCTAAAAGACAAAATCTGCAGCTTTCTTGTGCGGAATGTCATGAAATCTTATCTGTTTGTTTGGTATGTATATTTAAAAAAATAGTGTTCACGGTGATCAGGAATGTTGGTTTTTGTGTTTACAGGCTGTCTAGGTAGCAAAATAAAAATTCCTTGTATGGTTGGTTGAAATACAACTGGAAATCCTATTTGTACTACCACAACAAAAAGTCGGTATATACCTTTTGATTTGAAGTCGACCATTTGTGTCTCGGGTGCCCAGTAAACATTGTTTTTTACTGTAATCTATTTTAAAAACCATCATAAAGCATTGTTAATACATCTGTGATGAATTTTGCTATTCAATTTACTTTTTGTCGCAATTTTTGTGCTTTCTTAGAGCATAACAAATGATACAAAATAAAAAGTGTGACGCAATAACTGATTCACGACAACAGACTACTGAAGGGTATATTGCCTGATGAGTAGAAAGTTCAATCAATTGGGAAAACTTGATTGTCAGTGGTATTGAACAGATCAAAAAGTGCTTTGTCCATAATATTTTTTTGATCGACACAGTTCCGCCGTATGTGTGTATCATTGTGTTCATTGACGCCCCACAAATTGACATAGAATTTTTTTCAGAAATTTAGTTTGCGATGAGTTTAAATTCTTACATCAACTAACATTTTTGATGGCACCAGATGGAATTGAACCACATCACCCCAAAAAAACAAAAATCTGCAGCTTTGTTGTGCGGATTGTGATGATGTCATATCTGTTTGTTTGGTAAGTATATTCGGGAAAATGGTCTTTTACGGTTACCAAGAATGTTAATTTTTGTGTTTACAGGCTGTCTAATTTAGCGGCAGAAGAGTTTTAAATGTTGGCTATGCTGACAAACAGCAATACTTTTTTTGTACCTCTATTTGTGTTTCAAAGTTCTTCGCGTTGAAACCTTTCTTTCTGCTGTGTTTTCCAATAGGGTGGAAAACACAGACTTTTTTGGATGCTTTATCCAAAAAAGATGAAGCGCTTATCTGGTAAGGATCTTGTAATTGTCATACCAGATAACCGTTGCAATCTTGCGTCTTAGCAGATAACCGTTATTTGCAAGACTCTTACAAGATCTTAGCAGCAGATAACCGTTTTTCGCAAGAATCTTGCAAGATCTTAGCAGATAACCGTCCCAGTTCGTCTAGGGTATGATTTGATTTGAAGGAACGGTGTACATAGCCAAATGTAAAGCAAAAAAATTTCAAAACTTTTTTTGTATTAGATTAAAAATTAATGCTTTTTAAACGTTTATGCATCTTTGCTTATAAGATTTTTTGCTGCCTAACAAAAGATTCAAAATTCGACCTAGCTTGTCCATCATCAGTTTCATTGAGTTAGAACATTAGTTTCTTCAGATAATTGTTTGGCAATATAGCCCTAGACAGATTGAAAATCTTCTAATTTAAAACGAAATTAGTCAAATTTTCAGACTCCGTTAGCTTCTAACTGTTATATGTTCAATAGTTTTTGCAAATATGATCCACACTCACTGAGATAAAAATTAAAAGCATTTACGTGATGGGATGGCATTCGGAATTTGGTGAAAAAGTGTGAATGATCATATAAATTGCCAGTGAAGTGACCAAGGAAGCTCCAAAGTCGTAAGTTGTCAAAAAAAGGTCCATCTCTACCGACTTTGCCAGAAACGATGTCGCAAAATTGTTGTCAGTAAAATTTTTGCGCTTAATTTTATTGCACCTTTGTCGTATTTTCAACTACTGAAATGTCAAAAATCTGTGGCCATTGTTTCCCCATTATGATTATTTGATCTGTTAGGAAACAGGCCTCTATAGCCTTGAAATGATCTCCCAGAGTCTATTCGAATTTGAACAGTTGTAAATTAGAGTTAAAAACATTGTTTAGTAACCAATTCAAACATTTTATATCAATAATTTAAAAATTGAGCACTTGTAAACTACATAAATTAAATCCAGGTTCAGGCGCTTTATATTCAAGACCCGGGCCGAGGTGTACATCCGTATTCCACCGTTATTAAGCGAGAATAAGGGTGCAAAGCCGATTCCACTCTTAATTAACAGGGATAAGAGTTAGCTCGAGCTAAAGATTTAAGAAATACTAAAGACTTTGTAAAAAAATTACCATGCTTCTTAAAAAATTTTGCTACCTTTTGATATCAAACTTGGCTATGCTTGTTCAATATTACGCAAAGATACCTGTCTATATGTGTCAGTGAAATCTGTTACAGAATTAAATGGAAGTGATCAAAAATTGCCTGCGACCTCATTGTGACATAAGTCTCAATTTAATATTAGTTTGAAGGGCTGAAAACTTTAATTCACTAAATGAAATAAATCAATAAACAAGCGTATTAAATAGCAGTGGCATGGTTTGAACTGTTTGTATATGATTGTGATTATTGTCTTCAGACTGGATCATCCGTTGTGTGGCTAAAAAGTTTATTAAGTGATTGGCAACGAAGTTTCAAGTAAAAAGTATCACTTTTTGTCTCCAAATATGGTGTTCCAGTTAAAATCAATGGTGATTCCAGAAATTAATCACGAAAAAGAAAAAAGCCAATGTCTGCGGTGGTAGTGAATTTCAATAATTCATTGCCTTCAAACTCGATAACAATGTTAACCCCATTTTTTCAGTTCTGTTTTGCTCCAAAACACGTGTTCACATTCATAGTGTTTTTTTAATTTGCCGGGAAAAATGAGGCAGTGTAGGAACAACTAAATGGGCCCAATTGTGGTTTTGTAGGGTTTCCCCTGAAGCTATCTGACTCTGTTTTTCTGAACTCAGAGAATCGTTTCAAAACAGCGACTATCAGTTGCAAACTTCTGGACGATCAAGAGATATCAATAAAAATTGGGCCGCCTACGTGGAGGAAATTTTAATTATCCTGATTCTGGTCGAGGATATCTAGGCCCAAACTGCGGCAAAAAAACTGCAAAGTTTTGATGCCAAGCAGATGCTGCTGTAAAAGCGCAAAAAATTGATTAGTGCGTATTGACAGAGGTGGCAATTCACTCGTTTAATTTTGTTGGCTCTCTATGCTGGATTAAATATAATGTTTCATTCATTGCTCTCGATCCCAGATTAGCATAATTAATGAAAAAAAATGCTTGAATTGAAAAACACTCAATTGCTAGATGTAAGTATATTGTTTTTATATATATATATATATATATATATATATATATATATATATATATATATATATATATATATATATATATATATATATAGCCAGATTTTAGCATTGTTTAAAAAAAATGTGAGATTCACCAATTTTCTCATAAAGATTTACAACGTTCACATTTTTGGGTTCATGGCATATTTTTGGGTTTAAATATGTCACAATTCATACCAGTACTATAGTTCAGGGTGTTTCCTCAAATTGTCAATCGAAAAAGTCAGAACGTAGCAACTCTTTTTTAGGCAGTGTTAACAACGATATCGAACAATTTGACAGATCGCGCACTACATTCACTGTCGGATTCTCCCGGACCTCAAACTGGACCCAGACAAGTACTCTATTTTACACTAGAGAAGTGGACTTGACAACAGCAGCTCAACACACACGTTCAACAATATTGACACCATATCAAACAACGGAACCATTTTATAAATTATCCGGAAAAAGTGTTCAAAATACTCAAACGTCCACAATCGCATCTCACGTTCTCTATTCTTGGAGCGAATGGAGCTCTTTTCTAAACGTTACAACCAACACTAGCTCTGAGTTGATTAAAACCAAAGCAAGAATTTGCTGGGACAGCAGTCAGACGCAAGTTCAAAGTTCTTTTTGTCCTGGAAAAGACAGTGAAATAGCAGTTTGGCTCAAATTCATCTCCCGAAAGAAGATCTGGAGCGTTGCCCGTGACAACTGTCATCATATAGGTAATTTAGATTTGATTCAAGAACAGAGCTGAATTTCAGATTATGTGCAATTACTTTTACAGAATCCAAACAAAATTAGGTCTTTTTTGAAAAAGTTTGTTCACTAAGTTTCGTCAACTGTGTAGACATCATTTTAGAGGACCAAAAAATGCCATGATTTTAGAGTATCAAAAAATGTCATCATTTTAGAGGATCACAAAATGTCAGCGTTTTAGTGGATCAAAAATGTCATCATTTTAGATGATCAAAAAATGTCATCATTAAAGCATTCAGGATCAAAATGCTTGGTAGCCTTTTAAAAATTAAATTTTACATAGAGTTGGTACTGCCATTGCAGCACAAATTAAACAGATCGAACCTATAAAGCAATCGTATTCAAACATATAGCAATTAGTAGTAAATCGCTGCCAATTGAGTTCAGATTATACTCGTGACTGATTGAACATTCACAGATTATAATTGTGAATGATTGAACAATTTAAGTCACTCAAAACTCGTGCAATCACGTAGGTAAATCACTTTATAGTATTTTTTGACATCTTAGCAATCGCTTCTAGAAACCGTACGGATCAGCTTTGTCGATAATCACAACACTAAAAAGGATCCCGCAGAACAGACCCTAAGAAAGTTCTTTTTAATGAAAATGTACATAGTGTGACATTACTAAATTTTACCTTAAAGCTTTTAAATTAATTCGTTAACTAATTTAGGGTAATTCTTAATTCAATCCTTATTTACTGTGTGCTTTTTTATTTTAATTCTTATTTTTTTTTTACTTTTTTATGTTTACTTCTTAACAACGGTACTTAACAACAGTAAAATTTTGGAAGTAGTGTTGTACTCCAAAATGTACCAAAATTTCAGAATAATTCAGTACTGAATCATAATGGTTCTCAGATTTATATCAGTACTGATACAGACTCTGTTGCTGTCAAATTTAGCTCTGAAAAACCTCTGATTCAGACTCTGAATCAGACTCCGAATTATTCTGATTCACACTCTGACTCATTATCTGAATCAGATTCTGAATCAGACAGTGCATTACTCTGAATTAGGTTCTGAATCAGACTCTGATTTTTGTCAATTAGTTTAAGGTCATAACTGTGTTTGTGAGCCAAGGTAGGTTTTACCATTGCTTTCGCTCTCAGTTCCTTAAAAATTATAAATTCATACAATACCTATAGAAATTGAAGAAACTATATAATAGGTTGTCGGAGATTTTCTCAAGTTAAAAACCGACTTTTTGAGACTCTCAATAAAATAATAACTTTTTCAATAATAAAATAAAGTTACAATGTTCCAAATAAACATAAAAATCAAAATTTAGAAAAGTATTGAAATGTGAAACAAAGCTTTGTCTCACATTTTTATACATTTTAATAATTGATTTTTATGTTTACCTTGGAACATTGTAACTTTATTTTGACTTAACCATGCCAAAACAGAAATTAATATTACTATTTACCGTCCAAATTTTTCAAAGTTTTCAATTTTTTATTCGTTTCCATTATTCATGTTTATAGGTGGTACGTTGTTCGGAGAGCTGGATGGAACTGCGGATCAAACTCAGGAAATCATAGATCATTTGGATGGAGAAAAAGTATGGCTCGGAATTGAATCACTGCCTGGTTCTTCAGACTGGATCTCACTGCAGGGCTATAATGTGACATCTAAGATGAAATGGGATGAAGGTTTTCCAGATACGTCTGCGAACAAGTCTACCGTTGCAATTCTGTTTGTAAAGAATCTTATGAGAAACGGAAGAGGGAAAGTCTTAAATCGTACTTCAGTTTGCAATATGGTACTGCAGGGAACTTACTGACCAACATTGAAGCAACCTTAACATTGATACCTTTAGCATTGATACCAATCATAAAACACCTTATGTGGATTTTATTAAAACTTGCAAAACTTTACTCCGATTTTTTGAATGAAACTATGGGAAACAATGTGGTTGTCTTCAATCTTGGGTAAAGAGATGCCGTTAGATCACTCTTGCAAGGGACTATTGCTTAATATCTCTATGTCAGCAATAAGAAATTTAATTCGAACTGTCACCGTATACAATATCAAACCAACACATGTCAATTCATAAGAAAGAAATATTTTGTTAAAAGTTCCCATACTGTTGAGAATTGCCTCCGGGGTTCACCTCCCTGGTTGAGATCCACACTGATATTGCCTCTGATCAGACTGTCCCGGAAAAAAATTGACACCTCGTGCACTGGAAACTCAGTGTGCACTCGAAATGCGCTCGAAGCCACCTCTGATCTGACGAATCCGAGAACAAATTGACCTCTGATAAGTCAAGTTCCGGACTATTGTCCTGACATTCGTGTGATCTTTGTCCGGTCAAATCTCAGAACATTTCCAGGCTAAAAGGCGTGGGAAATTATCTCAGATCAGAACATCATAGAGAGATAATGAGCAAAGGAAACATATCAACTTTTTACAAGTGAACGCTAGAATAATCATTCTCGTTGTTTAACAGTCTAGTTAAGAGTGGTAATTTGGGGTTTAAACATGACTCACTTTATGCAACTCCTTGGCTGGATAAAATTATTTCTCTTTCTTAGAACTGAATCTCCCCAAATTAATGCTTAAAAATTAGAAATGTACTTTTCTTTTTCCAGTTTTGCCGTCATTTGCTTTAGTGATGGTGGTTGTATAGGTAAAATTTATTTGTTCTTTCAGTCTTTCAAGTTTTGAAAGGTTGTTTTTTAGAGATAGTTATACGGAACGTTATTAACGCTCCTCAGGCTCATCTGTCTTATAGCTAGTTGTTTGTAACTCTGATCTTGCTGGTCCCCAGATCAGATGAGAAAAGAGGAAGACAAAACAACCGAAACCTACTGGAAGGTCAAGCCAAATTGTTCGTGAGTTCGATTTGAGAATTTTTCTGACAGCATTTTAGCTACTTCTATCCATATCCTAGTGTTCGAATCCGCCTTTGGTCAGACTTTAGTGCGTTTGAAACGTCTTATCAGGTTATTGTGCATTCAAATGGACCGCTATCTGAATGTCAGTTTGCTCCATTTCCTACGTTGCTCCATTTCCTACGTGGTGGTTCGCAGTCAATAGGTTTTTAAAAAAGTTCATAAATGAACAAACACTTATACATAAAAATGAAACCAAATTAGTCTCTTTTTCAACGTACAAAGACAACATTTTCTATTCCTGTGATTTCTTTGACGCATAGGAATTGTGTGAACAATTTTGCAATTGTTCTTCCATCACAACACTTATTTGAACTACTCGACAATGCAGTTGTAATTTCTGTTCTTCTCAGATCTCGCAGGGTGAACGACCGACACATTTTGAAGCAATTGATTTTTGTTCCTGCACAAATTTAAAAACCTAAACCCCCATTCGTCACTCTATCAGTTACGTTAAAACTATGACAATTTGAAATCATAAATACGTTTGAATCACTTTTTTCAGCTTATACGTACCCAGGATGAAGTCCCCGATTCAAGACAGGTATTGGCCAGTCCAACTTGGGGGGGGGGGGGGCAGGGGGATCCGGTGCAACCCAACTCAATGGTCTTGAAAAACTTTGGTTTGCGCCTTTCCGTCTGGCCAATGGCAATTTTGGTCTGTTCGGTCTGGCCACTACTACTGTTTGCGCCTTTCCGTCTGGCCAATGGCAATTTTGGTCTGTTCGGTCTGGCCACTACTACTAATTCGGTCTGTTTGGTATGGCCAATATGCATATTTTGGTGGGTTCGGTCTGGCCAATACCCATATTTTGGCCAATAACCAAAATGGTTGCTCTGACCAATAACCAAAATTTGGTCTGTTTGGTCTGGTGAATACCCAAATTCAAGGCCTAGCGTTCCAGCCAAAAGAAGAGCAGTTTAAATTGTATGAACGAGTGCCGTAATGACTCTTTTTCAAAATAATAGCGAATAGTTTGTAACGAATATCTACTTCTAATTGATTAGACTACTTCATCAAACGTAATTGCAGAAATTTGCATTAGTATTTAACTCGACGTTTTTTTTCACTAATTTTTTCCTAAACCTCATTTTGATTTCCCATTGAAAAAAAATGAAACGAACAAATTATAATTTCTAGTGGATGCATCTGCACTTATAAGTGGGTCTGGCCAATGGTCTCGCCAAGGGTTTGTTCGGTCTGGACAATGGTCTGTACATAATCTGTTCGGTCTCGCCAATGGTCTCGACAAAGGTTTGACCTCGGATCTGTTCGATGTGGCTAATGGTCTCGAAAACTTTTTATCCTAAGGTCTCTTATGTCTGACTGATGGCCTGGAAAAAGTCTGTTTAGTCTGGCCAATACGTATCATTGTGTAGGATCGGTCTGGTGCCCCCTGTCAGTGAATCAATTTGGTCTCGCCAATACTTTTCGTGGGTCGCGAACTTCATCCTGGGCAATGATTTGGATAGTGGAAATTGGCAATAATAATTGAGTAACGGAATCGTGAGGCCAGAAAAAATTATTTGCAAAAACCAAGTTTCGAAGCTACTGTAAGTGCAAATTCTTTAGAAGTTTGTGCTGGTTTTTAAAGGAAAAACGTTTTTCGCAAGATTTATCTTGAAAAATTTCTTAATATGCTCAAGTATGCTTGGGAACTAATTTTTCTGGGGAGTTGTTTCAGTAGTAAAATTTACTTTGTGTTCTTACAGTTGTTTCAAAAGTTTTGCTGATTTCTCATCTATTATCACAAATTGCCGGGTTTTTTTCTTGTCGATTGATCCAGGGAATTTTTCCGAGAGTACAAGCCAAACATCTTTGACAACATTTTTACCTCAACTCTCAAGGGGCCGTCATAACGACAACATTCTATAACATTCTACAAAAAGAATTTCAGATACTGAAATGCAACGACATATTACAGACCAACTTAGCCATGCAAAAAATCGTTCCATACACAAAAAACGCCAATGAATATGAAAAATGACTACGATCACAACAAATTTGAAAATGTTTTTCCAAATGTTTTTTCAATGAACAATGTTAGAAAATTATACGTTTACGCTTAGGTGAATTTTAGTGGATTCAATTATAAACAGGAGCAGCAAAATTAGTTTTAAGTATTATCGCCATAGGGAGGCTTTGCATAGGGAGTCACAATTTTTTAGCAGAAGAATTTATCATTAAATTGGAAAAAGGAAAACGGCCGGAAAATCTAGAGCTGCAAGCTTGAAGTGTGGCGGTTGGCTAAATTTTGAACGTTAAATAAAACCCGAGATCTAAGAAAAAAAGTTCCATAGTTGGTCCCTCGCTACATTAAATTTTCTCCTAAAATTCAACATTCATACTAAAAATTTACATGACACTACGGATTGATGATGTTTTAATCTATGTTCACACTAAAAATAAAACATTAGCTTATTACATCAAGTATCAGGGCAAGTTCTTAAATCTAGGTCGTTCTAGATTGAAATTGATTGCAAATTTCGCCAAACGAGTGCGCAACTAGGAAACTTAAAATGAATTTCCCAGAGCGAAAAAAAAACATTTCCCAATGAATATTTGTTTGAAAGCCAAAGCCATCACAAAAATGAAACGTGTAATTGATTGCGAATTGCAATAGATAAGAAGAGGTTGA
The DNA here is from genome assembly GCF_964194025.1 of Convolutriloba macropyga. Classification (NCBI taxonomy): domain Eukaryota; kingdom Metazoa; phylum Xenacoelomorpha; order Acoela; family Convolutidae; genus Convolutriloba; species Convolutriloba macropyga. The sequence continues at coordinate 68,729,337 of NC_134472.1, forward strand.
GTAGCTAACATATCAACAGAAAATGATTTCATGAGCCGAGAGATTGTTTACAGAAAGGTGAGATACAATTATGAATTAATGTATGATCAAGTGTGAGGGTATTACGGGTACACTAATAACTAAATATCACATCCAACACGATTTACTGAACGAAGTAAAATACTAAGTATTATTCATGAAATTAATTTACCTCTTTTTTAAAAATACATTTGTAGTTAAGATGAAAATATCGATATCAACAATATTTTACAGATGTTAAATATTATTGCCCAGATAAAAATTATCGAATGTATGTGCTGTTAAGGAATAACTGCAGACACATAGTAAATGAGTAGCTATTTGTGATTCAAACGAACTCCTCAATTTTCTTGTTGCCTGCTGATAACTCGTTCTCGGGGTCAATTGGCAAAACTATCAAAAGAATAGGTGATACCTCTGGCGTAGCATCTTCTGGATTCAGCACAGCTGTTTTCTCCGTTTCATATATCAACGAATTCAATTGTGCAGTTGGGGGGGGGCATTCTAGATATCTAGATATAAACCGCTTGGCATCAACTTTTAGAGGGCTGTTCAGAAGTGATTGTAGGTGGAGATTTTTCAAAGTTGTTGTAGTTCGGTTATTTTCGCGTTCGGCTACTTGGCCATGAGGCAAGAGTAGTCATCGTGAATACAACTATGATGAGAGAGTGGAACGTACGCCTGTAACTCTTGTAGAGCTGAGGGCGGAGCTAAATAAGAGGCTGGGATGGCTGTCTATTGCGGTTCTGGTCGAGCTCCTATTTCCGAGGTTTCTTCGGAAATCCAAAACTGATTGCGAGAGCTATATTTGAATGAATCGATGAAATACCTGTGGTGACGTCCCTTTTCTTGTGCTTTCCCCGCTTCTCGTCTTCTTTTTCCTGGTAATATTTTTAAACCGTGGATGTATTTTATAGATCGTTTTTGATAAATCTTTTTGAAATACAGATCAAAATATTCTTCCCGGCGCTTTCGGTTATTTTTAAATTTTGAATGTTGAACCCTATAGTGTCATATTGGTTAGTGAAATAGTTGAAATGAAAATGTCATTGAAAAGATAAAATTCTGTCTATTTAAGTATATTTGTTTTTGCTTTTTATCTATTTTTAGTCCTACAGTTACAACAGTGAGAAAATATAAGTCTTTAAAACATCGTGGGCCTACAGATCTTCAATTAAACAGAGGAAACAAATTAGCTAAACGCCACATCAGTGATATTGAGATTAATTTATTCTTTTATGACTTTGACTATCAAGGCGGGAGTTTGTGGGATAGCGCTTTTGGCAGGAGTTTAAACTAACTGGTCCCTCGCCTTTTGAGAAAACACAAATCCCAATTGTTTAAATTAATTTGAATTATCTTGTTTGGTAACAAAATGCTAACTTTTTCTTTGTCAACTTGCAAAAAAAACCATCCATGTATATTAATTTTTTCGCTTCGTTCGAATTTTTTTTACAATTCAAAGTATTTGGAAGGTATTGGTATGCTGTCTTTTTTTAAAGATATTTTCACGCTTTTTTCGGCTTTTTCACGTCAGTGAGAAGTCAAATTAGAGTGGTGATTTCACTCCAGCTGAATTACTAAATAGCGCAAACGCAAAAACTAGAATAGGTTTGAGGCTTGCTTTTTTCAAACTACCATTAAAGTGGAGTCTGCAATTTGCGTTTGAACAAATTTTCGGTTTTTGATAGGAAGTTTTTTCACGTGCGTCAATTTGATTTTTGTTTTCAGAGTTTTTTCCTTGAGTGTTTTTAGTATGATACATATGTATTCTCATAGCGCCTAGTTAAAATTGCTAGAAATGATCAAGGGCAATTGAAACATTTTATGACCTGAATACTTATTTGTCAAAAACCATTAAAGTGTACTTGATTTGCCCTCATTCAAAATTCCTTTCTCTTGTTATGTCACTTAGTGTCATCAATGACAGGTCTGATTGGTTAAAAATGAGGCTTAAGAGAACCTGATTAATGACCCGACTTATTAGTTTATTAGCTTTCAAGACCTTGACACTACATTATCTCTAAGGTTATTAGTTAATTTTTGAATTTTTGTAATTTTTGTTGCCTTATCGTTTATTCTAAATAAAAACCGGCCTCTTAGTATGCTAATAGAGGTTATTTTTGTCAACTAAATCGTTTTTCTTTATATTGATGCCTTCAATGACTTTGAGATCAACTGTTCTCAAACATAATTATAGAGTTTTTGAGTTTTGCTTGTTTTTATTGTTAACTTTTTATCTGATTTTTTTTGTCTCGTTATAGGCCGTTTTCATTGGTTTCCAAAAAAAACTTTTTCTTGTTTAAAGTCTTTTCAGTTCATAGCTATAGGTTTCTTTTTTAAAAAACTTCTATTGCCCAATTTTTTTTTTTTAAAATTTATTGAAACTTTTAGTTTTGCAAGTATTTATTGAATTATTGTTCTCTGCTCACATAACTTCATTACTGACAATTTTCATCAGATAACAATAAGAAACAAAGTAATTTAATTAGCAACAAGAGCTCTTAGAAGTAATTTTTTGATTTTGACCATGTCTTTAGAAAGAGATCTGGTTTTTTTTAATCTCGCTTTTTTATCTGGTGGTAAAATTGCTTAATCTCACCTTATTGGACATCTAACATGACTTATTTTGTCGCCACGTGAAAGCTAAATCAATTATTTGAATTGTAATTCAGGTATTATCCTGCTATGTTTTTTTTTACAACAGTGACAAAATATAAGTCCTTTTATCATCGTGGTCCTACAGATCTTCAATAAAAAGAGAAAGATTTTTTGGAAAAAAATTAGCTATGCTCGACATCAGTGATACTGATTTTTATTTATTCTTTTATGACCTTGACTATTAATGCGGGAATTTGTGGGATAGCGCTTTTGGCAGGAGTTTAAATTAATTGGTCCCTCGCCTTTTGAGAAAACACAAATCCCGATCGTTTAATTTAATTTGAATTATCTTGTATGGTAACGAAATGCTAACTTTTTCTTTGTCACTTTGCGAAACAAAACCACCTATACCAATTTGTTTATGTTTGTTAGAAAGTTTTTTACAATCCAAAGTATATGGATTGTATTGGTTGGCTGTCTTCTTTTTAAGATCTGTTCACGCTTTTTTCGGCTTTTTCACGTCAGTGAGAAGTCAAATTAGGGTGGTGATTTTAGTCACGCTGAAGCACTAAAGCAAAAAAAAATTAGAGTAGGTTTTACGCTTGCTTCTTCAAACAACCATTAATGTGGAGTCAGATATTTGTATTTGAACAAATTTCCGGTTTTTGAGAGAGAGTTTTTTCCACTTTTGTTTTCAGAGTTTCTTTTCAATGAGTGCTTTTATTATGATACGTATGTGCTCCTAATGCGCCAGTTAAAATTGCTAGAATTGATCAAGGTCCGATTGTTAATAAGGAGGCTCAAAAGAACCTAATTATTGACCCGACTGATAAGTGTTTTTCTGGTTTTCATGACTTTGACACTACATTATCTCAAAACTTATGAGTTCATTTTTGAGTTTTTGTTGTACATTTGTAATATTTGTTGTCTTATTGTTTAATCTCATAAAGAAAGGCCTCGGAGTTTGCGAATATGGGTTATTTTTGTAAATTAAATTATTTTTTTTATTGATGCCTTCTATGACTTTGACATCAACTCTTCTCAATCAAAATTCTAGAATTTTTGAGTTTTGCTGGTTTTAACTGTTGACTTTTTATCTGATATCTTTGTCTCCTCATAAGCCAGTTTCATTGGATTCCAAAAAAAATTGTTTTTGTTTAAAGTCTTTTCAATTCATAGCTATTTCTTCTTTAGACTTATATGCTGCCCGTTTTTTAAAAAAACTCTTAGTGAAAATTTGAGTTTTGCAAGTACTTATAGAACTTATTGCTGTCTTATCACATAACTTCATTAATGACAGTCCTCATCAGTTGATAATCTTAATCACTTGTTTGGGTTGTAATTCAGGACGTGTCCTGCTATGTTTTTTTCCAACAGTGAAAACATATAGGTCTTTATATCATCGTGGGCCTACAGATCTTCAATAAAACAGAGAAGTTTTTCGCGAAAAAATTAACTCCACGCTATTTTGGTGATAGTTATTTTAATTTATTCCTTTATAATTTTGATTGTTAACGCGGAAGTTTATGGGATAGAGCTTTAGGAAGGAATTTAAATTAACGGGTCCTTCGTCTATCTAAAATAATTTGAATTATCCTGTTTGGTAATAAGGTGCCGGAATTTTTGTTATCACTTTGCTAAAAATATTCTTCTATGTATATCATTTTTTTCTCTTTGATTGAAAGTTTTATACAATTCATGTATTTGGATGGTTTTGTTGTGTTGTCTTCTTTTTATGATCTGTTCAAGCTTTTTCCGGCTTTTTCGCGTCACTGAGAAGTAAATTAGGTAGAGATTTCAGTCACAATGAGGCACTAAAGAGAGCAAACACTAGAGTATGTTTAAGACTTGTATTTTGTTAAAAAACACCACTAAAATGGAGTCGTCTGCAATTTTTGTTTAAACATTTTTTCGGTTATTGGGAGGGAGTTTTTTCCACGGGCGTCAATTTGACTTCTAAATTCAGAGTGTCTTTTCCTTGAGTGTTTTATTATGATACATAGGTGCTCTGATTGCGCCTAGTTAAAATTGCTAGAAATCATCACGGGGCAACTGAAATTTTATATGACCTGAACACTTATTTGTCAACAACCATCAAAGAATACTTGGTTTCGGCCTCTTTCAAAAGTTTTTTCTGTTGTCCTATCACTTAGCATCATCAAGGACGATTCTTCTTGGTTAATAATGAAACGCAAGAGAACCTAATTAATAGCCCGACTTAATAGCTCATTAGTTTTCTTTTAAATCCAAAGTTATGGTTTAATTTTTGAGTTTTTGTGGTACTTTTGTCAGTTTGGTTGTCTTATCGTTTAATCTCATTAAAATCAAGCCTTGTATGTTGCTAATAGGGGTTTTTGTTAGTCAACTAAATCAATTCTTTTCAAAGCTAATGGCTTCTATGACTTTCAAATCATTGGTTTTCAAGAAATAATATAGAATCTTCGAATTTTGCTAGTTTGTTTGTTAAATTTTTCATCTGATATCTTTGTCTTGTTATTGAACGTTTTCATTGATTTATAAAAAAGTTTTCCGTTTCATATATCAACGAATTCAATTGTGCAGTTGGGGGTTGGACATTCTAGATATCTAGATATAAACCGCTTGGCATTAACTTTTAGAGGGCTGCTCAGAAGTGATTGTAGGTGGAGATTTTTCAAAGTTGTTGTAGTTCGGTTATTTTCGCGTTCGGCTACTTGGCCATGAGGCAAGAGTAGTCATCGTGAAAACAACTATGATGAGAGAGTGGAACGTACGCCTCTAACTCTTGTAGAGCTGAGCTAAACAAGAGGCTGGGATGGCTGTCTATTGCGGTTCTGGTCGAGCTCCTATTTCCGAGGTTTCTTCGGAAATCCACAACTGATTGCGAGAGCTATATTTGATTGAATCGATGAAATACCTGAGGTGATGTCCCTTTTCTTGTGCTTTCCCGTTTCTCGTCTTCTTTTTCCTGGTAAAATTTTTAAACCGTGGATGTATTTTATAGATCGTTTTTGATAAATCTTTTTGAAATACAGATCAAAATATTCTTCCCGGCGCTTTCGGTTATTTTTAAATTTTGAATGTTGAACCCTATAGTGTCATATTGGTTAGTGAAATAGTTGAAATGAAAATGTCATTGAAAAGATAAAATTCTGTCTATTTAAGTATATTTGTTTTTGCTTTTTATCTATTTTTAGTCCTACAGTTACAACAGTGAGAAAATATAAGTCTTTAAAACATCGTGGGCCTACAGATCTTCAATTAAACAGAGGAAACAAATTAGCTAAACGCCACATCAGTGATATTGAGATTAATTTATTCTTTTATGACTTTGACTATCAAGGCGGGAGTTTGTGGGATAGCGCTTTTGGCAGGAGTTTAAATTAACTGGTCCCTCGCCTTTTGAGAAAACACAAATCCCAATTGTTTAAATTAATTTGAATTATCTTGTTTGGTAACAAAATGCTAACTTTTTCTTTGTCACTTTGCAAAAAAATAACCTTCCATGTATATTAATTTTTTTTACAATCCAAAGTATTTGGAAGGTATTGGTGTGCTGTCTTTTTTTAAAGATCTGTTCACGCTTTTTCGGCTTTTTCACGTCAGTGAGAAGTCAAATTAGAGTGCTGATTTCAGTCACGCTGAATTACTAAATAGCGCAAACGCAAAAACTAGAATAGGTTTGAGGCTTGCTTTTTTCAAACTACCATTAAAGTGGAGTCTGCGATTTGCGTTTGAAAAAATTTTCGGTTTTTGATAGGGAGTTTTTTTCACGTGCGTCAATTTGACTTTTGTTTTCAGAGTTTTTTCCTTGAGTGTTTTCAGTACATAGGTGTTCTCATAGCGCCTAGTTAAAATTGCTAGAAATCATCAAGGGCAACTGAAACATTTTGTGACCTGAACACTTATTTGTCAAAAAACATTAAAGTGTACTTGATTTGCTCTCTTTCTAAAATTCTTTCTGTTGTTATGTCACTTAGTGTCAATAATGACAGCTCTGATTTGTTATTAATGAGGCTTAAGAGAACCTGATTAATGGCCCGACTTATTAGTTTATCAGTTTTCATGGCCTTGACACTACATCATCTCTAAGGTTATGAGTTAATTTTTAAATTTTTCTGATTTTTGTTGCCTTATCGTTTATTCTAAATAAAAACAGGCCTATTAGGTTGCTAATAGAGGTCATTTTTGTCAACTAAATCCTTTTTCCTTACATTGATGCCTTCTATGACTTTGACATCAACTGTTCTCAAAAAATATTGTAGAATTTTTGAGTTTTGCAAGTTATTATTGTTAACTTTTATCTGATATCATGTTATCTGGTTATGGGCCATTTTCATTGGTTTCCAAAAAAATTTTTTTTTGTTTAAAGTCTTTTCAATTCATAGATATAGATTTCTTTGACTTATATGCTGCCCGTTTTTTAAAATTTTTTTAGGGAAACTTTTAGTTTTGCAAGTACTTATTGAACTCATTGCTGTCTGTTCACATAACTTCATTAATGACAATTTTCATCAGATAATCATAAGAAACAAAGTAATGTAATTATTGACAAGAGTTCTTAGAAGTAATGTTTTGATTTTGACCATGTCTTTGGAAAAAGATCTGGTTTCTTAATCTTGCTCTTTTATCTTTTGGTAAAATTGCTTAATCTCACCGCATTGGACATCTAACATGACTTATTTGGTCGCCACGTGAAAGCTAAATCAATTATTTTGATTGTAATTCAGGACTTATCCTGCTCTGTTTTTTTACAACAGTGACAAAAATAAGTCTTTATATCATCGTGGTCCTGCAGATCTTCATTAAAAAAAAAATTTGAAAACAATTTGCTACAATCTACATCAGTGATACTGATTTTAATTTAATCTTTCATGACCCTGACTATTATTGCGGGAATTTGTGGGATATGCTTTTGGCAGGAATTTAAATAATGGATCCATCGCTTATTGAGAAAACACAAATCCCGATAGTTTAAATTAATTTGAATTATCTTGTCCGGCAACAAAATGCTAATTTTGTCTTTGTCAATTTCTGAAAAAAACAATCGATACCAATTTGTTTTTGTTAGTTGGAAAGTTTTTTACATTCCAAAGTATTTGGATGGTATTGGTTTGCTGTCTTTTTTTAAAGATCTGTTCACGCTTTTTTCGACTTTTTCACGTCGGTGAGAAGTCAAATTGGGGTGGTGATTTTAGTTACGCCGAAGTACTAAACAGCGCAAACGCAAATAATAGAATAGGTTTAAGGTTTGCTTTTTTCAGACTACCTGTAAAATGGAGTTTGCAATTTGCGTTCCAACAAATTTTTGGTTTTTGATAGGGAGTTTTTTTCACGTGCGCCAATTTGACTTTTGTTTTCAGAGTTTTTTCCATGAGTGTTTTTTTTATGATACGTATGTGTTCTTAATGCGCCAGTTAAAATAGCTAGAACTGATCAAGGTCTGATTGTTAATAAGGAGGCTCAAGAGAACCTAACTTTTGACCCGACTGATTAGTGTTTTTTGGTTTTCATGACTTTGACACTAGATTATCTCAAAAATTATGAGTTAATTTTTGAGTTTTTGTTGCACAATTGTAATATTTGTTGTCTTATCGTTCATTCTCACTAAAAAAAGGCCTCTGAGGTTGCTAATATGGGTTATTTTTGTCAACTAAATCGTTTTTTTATTGATGCCTTCTATGACATTGACATCAACTATTCTCAATCAAAATTCTAGAATTTTTGAGTTTTGCTGGTTTTAACTGTTGACTTTTTATCTGATATCTTTGTCTCGTCATAAGCCAGTTTCATTGGATTCCAAAAAAAATTATTTTTGTTTAAAGTCTTTTCAATATATAGCTATTCCTTCTTTTGACTTATATGCTGCCCGTTTTTTAAAAAACTCTTAGTGAAAATTTGAGTTTTGCAAGTATTTATTGAATTTATTGCTGTCTTATTACTTAACATCATTAATGACAGTTTTCATCAGTTGATAATCTTAATCACTTGTTTGGATTGTAATTCAGGACATGTCTTGATATGTTTTTTTACAACAGTGACAAAATATAGGTCTTTATATAATCGTAGGCCTACAGATCTTCAGTAAGACAGAGAAGTTTTTCGGGAAAAAAATAACTCAACGCTATTTTGGTGATATTTCTTTTATTTTATTCTTCTATTGTTTTGATTGTTAATGCGGAAAATTGTGGGATAGAGCTTTAGGAAGGAATTTAAATTAACGGGTACTTCGTCTATCTAAAATAATTTGAATTGTCCTGTTTGGTAATAAGGTGCCGGAATTTTTGTTGTCACTTTGCAAAAAATAACAATCTATGTATATCAATTTCTTCTCTTTATTTGAAAGTTTTATACAATCCAAAGTATTTGGATGGTATTGGTGAGCTGTCATCTTTTTAAGATATGTTCACGCTTTTTCCGGCTTTTTCACGTCAGTGAGAAGTAAATTAGATAGTCACAATGAAGAACTAAAGAGATCAAAAACCCGAATAGGTTTAAGACTTGTTTTAAAAAAAACACTGTGAAAGTGAAGTTGTCTGCAGATTGTTTTTGAACAAATTTTCGGTTTTTGAGAAGTAGTTTTTTTACGTGTGTCAATTTGACTTCTAAATTCAGAGTTTCTTATCCTTGAGTGCTTTATTATGATACATAGGTGTTCTGATTGCGCCTAGTCAAAATTGCTAGAATTCTTCAAGGGGCAACTGAAACTTTTTATAATGTGAACACTTATTTGTCAACAATCATCAAAGAATACTTGGTTTTGGCCTCTTTCAAAATTTTTTTCGTTGTCCTATCACTTAGTATCAGCAATGACGGTTCTCCTTGGTTAATAATGAAGCGCAAGATAACCTAATTAATAGCCCGACTTAATAGCTGATTAGTTTTCAATTAGTTCTAAAGTTATGATTTAGTTTTTGATATTGTGTTGTACCTTTGGAATTCTTGTTGTTTTATCGCTTATTCAAATTATTAGCAAGCCTCAATTTGAATTTTGCTTTCGAAGTTTTTTCCTTGAGTGTCTTTATTATGATACATATGTGTTCTGATTGCGCCTCGTTAAAATCGCTAGAAATCATCAAGGGGCAATTGAAAGTTTTATGAACTGAATCCCGATCGTTTAAATTAAATTGAATTATCTTGTTTGGTAATAAAAAGCTAATTTTTTCTTTGTCACTTTGCGAAAATAAACATTCCATTTATTTTAATTTCTTTGCTTCGTTCAAAACTTTTTTATAACAAAAAGTATTTGGAAGGCATTGGTGTGATGTATTTTTTTAAGATCTGTTCACGCTTTTCTCGACAATTTCACGTCAGTGAGATGTCAAATTACAGTGGCGATTTCAGTCACGCCGAAGGACTAAATAGAGCAAATGCAAAAATTAGAAAAAGTTTAAGGCTTGCTTTTTTCAGACTACCTTTAAAGTGAAGTTTGCAAGTTAGTTATGTTTGAACAAATTTTAGGTTTTTGATAGGGAGTTTTTTTCCTGTGCGTCGTTTTGACTTTTGTTTTTAGAGTTTATTTTCCTTGAGTGTTTTCATTATGATATGTATGTGTTCTGATAGCCCCTAGCTAAAATTACAAGACTTCATCGAGGGCAAGTGAAACATTTTATGACCTGAACACTTATTTGTCAAAAAACATTAAAGTGTTCTTGATTTGCCCTCTTTCTAAAATTCTTTCTGTTGTTATGTCACTTAGTGTCAATAATGACAGCTCTGATTGGTTACTAATGAGGCTTTAGAGAACCTGATTAATGACCCGACTAATTAGTTGATTAGTTTTCATTACATTGACACTACATTTTCTCTAAGGTTATGACTTAAATTTTGAATTTTTTGATTTTTTTGTAGACTTATCGTTTATTATAAATTAAAACAGGCCTCTTAGGTTGCTAATAGACGGTATTTTTGTCAACTAAATCGTTTTTCTTTAAATTGACGTCTTCTCTGACTTTGACATCAACTGTTCTCAAAAAATATTATAGAATCTTCGACTTTTGCTTGTTATTATTGTTAACATTTTAACTGATATTTTTGTCTCGTTATAGGCCATTTTCATTGGTTTCCAAAAAAAGTTGCTTTTAAAGTCTTTTCAATTCACAGCTATAGGTTTCTTTGACTTATATTATGCCCGTTTTCTATAAAACTTTTAGTGAAAATTTTAGTTCTGCAATCATTTATTGAACTTATTGCTGTGTGATCAATTAACCTCGTTAATGACAGTTTTCATGAGTTTGAAATAAGAAACAAGGGAATAAAATTAGTGACAATAGTTATTAGAAGTCATTTTTTAATTTTGACCGTGTCTTTGGAAAAAGATCTGATTTTTTAGTCTGGCTTATTTTTTTTATCTTGTGGTAAAATTGCTTAACCTCACCTCATTGGACATCTAATATGGCTTATTTTGCTGTTACGTCAAATCTAAATCAATTCCTTGGATTGAAATTCAAGACTTGTCCTGATATGTCTTTTTACAACAGTGACAAAATATAAGTTTATAAATTATCGTGGGCCTACAGATCTTCAATAGAACAGAGAAGATTTTCGGCAAAAAATTAGGTGATAGCGATTTCATTTTATTCTTTTATGATCTTGATTGTTAATACGGACGTTTGTGGGATAAAGCTTTAGGAAGGAGTTTAAGTTAACGAGCCCTCGCCTATCTAAAATAATTTGAATTATCCTGTTTGGTATTAGAGTGCCGACATTTTTGTTGTCATTTTGCAAAAAAAAAAATCTTCTATGTATATCAATTTTTTCTCTTTATTTGACAGTTTTAAACATTTGAAAGTATTTGGATAGTGTTGGTGAGCTGTTATCTTTTTAGGATATATTCACGCTTTTTCCGGCTTTTTCACGTTAGTGAGAAGTAAACTAGCTACTGATGTTAGTCACTATGAAGCACTAAAGAAAGCAAAAACTAGCGTATGTTTAAGACTTGTTTCTTTTTTTAAAAAAACCACCACTATAATGGAGTCGTGTGCAAATTGTATTTGAACAATTTTTCGGTTATTGAGAGGGAGTTTTTTTCACATGCATCAATTTGACTTCTAAATTCAGAGTTTCTTTTCCTTGAGTGCTTTATCATGGTACATAGGTGTTCTGACTGCGCCTAGTTTAAATTGCTAGAATTCATCAAGGAGCAACTGAAACTTTTTATGATCTGAACACTTATTTGTCAACAATCATCAAAGAATACTTGGTTTTGACCTCTTTCAAAAGTTTCTTCTGCTGTCCTGTCACTTAGTATCATCAATGACGATTCTCCTTGGTTAATAATGAAGCGCAAGATAACCTAATTAATAGCCCGACTTAATAGCTGATTAGTTTTCAATTAGTTCTTAAGTTATGATTTAATTTTTGATATTGCGTTGTACCTTTGTAATTCTTGTTGTTTTATTGCTTATTCACATTAATAACAAGCCTCATAAGTTGCTAATGGTTATTTTAGTCACAAAAATTGTTTCTGTTCAAATGGTATGACATTGACATCAATTATTTTCAAGAAATATAACAGAAATTTTCAGTTTTGCTAGTTCTTTGTTAATTTTTTTATCTGATACCTTTGTCTTGCTTTTGACCGTTTTCATTCGTTTTTAAAAAAGGTTTCGGTTTCGTTTAAAGTATTTTCACTTCATAGGTGGTGATTTTAGTCACAATGAAGCACTAAAGAGAGAAAAAACTAGAGTTTGTTTAAGACTTGTTTTTTTGAAAAAAAACACCACTAAAATGGAGTTGTCTGCAATTTGTGTTTGAATAAATTTTCGGTTTTTGAGAGGGAGTTTTTTTCACGTGCGTCAATTTGACTTTTGTTTTCAGAGTTTTTTCCATGAGTGCTTTCATTATGATACGTATGTGTTCTTATTGCGCCAGTTAAAATAGCCAGAACTGATCAAGGTCTGATTGTTAATAAAGAGGCTCAAGAGAACCTAACTTTTGACCCGACTGATTAGTGTTTTTTGGTTTTCATGACTTTGACACTAGATTATCTCAAAATTTATGAGTTAATTTTTGATTTTTTGTTGCACAATTGTAATATTTGTTGTCTTATCGTTCATTCTCATTAAAAAGGCCTCTGAGGTTGCTAATATGGGTTATTTTTGTCAACTAAATCGTTTTTTATTGATGCCTTCTATGACTTTGACATCAACTATTCTCAATCAAAATTCTAGAATTTTTGAGTTTTGCTGGTTTTAACTGTTGACTTTTTATCTGATATCTTTGTCTCGTCATAAACCATTTTCATTGGATTCCAAAAAAAAATTATTTTTGTTTAAAGTATTTTCAATTCATAGCTATTCCTTTTTTTGACTTATAATCTGCCCGTTTTTTAAAAAAACTATTGGTGAAAATTTGAGTTTTGCACGTACTTATTGAACTTATTGCTGTCTTGTCACTTAACCTCATCAATGACAATTTTCATGGGTTGATAGTAAAAAACAAGGGAATTTTATTAGTGACAATAGTTCTTAGAAGTCGTTTTTTGATTTTCACCACATTTTTAATAAAAGATCTGAATTTTTAGTGTTGCTTAATTTTTTTATCTTGTGGTAAAATTGCTTAACCTCACCTCATTGGACATCTAATATGGCTTCCTTTGTTGTCACGTCAAATCTAAATCAATTCCTTTTATTGAAATTGAGGACTTGTCCTGATATGTTTTTTTACAACAGTGACAAAAATTATCATGGGTCTACAGATCTTCAATAGAACAGAGAAAGTTTTCGAAAAAAAATTAGCTCCAATCTAATTCGGTGATATTGATTTTATTTTATTCTTTTATGATTTTGATTGTTAATGCGGAGTTTTGTGGGATAGAGCTTTAGGAAGGAGTTTAAATTAACAGGTCCTTTGCCTTTTAAAAAAATTTGAATAATTTGTTTGGTAATAAATTGCCAAAATTTTGTTGTCAATTTGCCAAAAAAAAATTCCATGTATATCAATTTTTTTCTCTTTGTTTGAAAGGGTTGTACAATTCAAAGTAAGTTTTTGGCATTTGTGTGCTGTCTGCTTTTTAAGATATGTTCACGCTTTTTCCTGCTTTTCACATCAGTGAGAAGTGAATTAGGTGGTGATTTGAGTGACAACAAAGCACTAAAGAGAGCACAAACTAAAGTAGGTTTAAGGTTTGTTTTTTCATGAACAACTACCATTAAAGTGGAGTCTGCAGTTTGTGTTTGAATAAATTTTCGGTTTTGGAGAGGGGTTATTTTCACGTGCGTCAATTTGACTTCTGCTTTCAGAGTTTCTTTTCAAAGTTTCAGAGTGCTTTTAGTATGATAAAAGTGTGTTCTGATAGCGCCTAGTTCAAAATGCTAGAAATCATCAAGGGGCAACTGAAACTTTCTATGACCTGAACACTTATTTGTCAACAACCGTCAAAGAAAACTTGGTTTTGGCCTCTTTCAAATGTTTTTTCTGTTGTCCTATCAATTATTATCATCAATGACGATTCTCCTTGGTTAATAATGATGCGCAAGATAACCTAATTAATAGCCCGACCTAATAGCTGATTAGTTTTCAATTAGTTCTAAAGTTATGATTTAATTTTTGTTGTACTTTTGTCAGTTTTGTTGTCATATAGTTTAATCTCATTAAAATCAAGCTTCGTATGTTACTAATAGGGGATTTTTTAGTCAACTAAATCGATTCTGTTCAAAACTGATGCCTTTTACGACTTTGAGATCATTGGTTTCCATGGAATAATATAGAATTTTTGAATTTTGTTAGGTTCTTTGTTAACTTTTTTATCTGATATCTTTGCCATGTTACTGACCGTATTGATTTGGTTTTAAAAAAAACTTTTCGTTATGGTTCAAAGTATTTTCAATTCATAGCTATTACTTTCTTTGACTTTTACGCCGCCAGTTTTTAACTCTTAGTGAAATTTTGAGTGTTGCAAGTACTTATTGAATTTATTGCTGTCCTATCACCTACCCTAATTAATGACAGTTTGCATCGATTGATAACAAAAAACAAAGAAATTTCATTATTTGAACAATCTCCTAGAAGTCATCTTTTGATTTAAATCATATCTTTAAAAAATAGATTTGATTTTTCAGTCTTGCTTATTGTTTTCTTTTTGTGGTAAAATTGCTTAATGTCAATGGTGAAAAACTAATTGACCTTATTAGACATCTAACATGGCTTATTTTTTTTTTTGCGTCAAACCGAAATCTATTCTATGGATTGTATTGCAGGACTTGTCTTTCTATGTTTCTTTGTTAAAACAGAGAGAAAAAAATAAAACATCCTGGGCCTACCAAACTTTAAAACTTCGTGGGCCTACAAATCTTCAATTAGACAGAGAGGTTTATCTAAAAACGAAGTAGCTACACGCCACATCAGCGATATTGAGATTAGTTTTTTCATTTTTGACTTTGACCATTAATGCAGGAGTTTGTGGGAGAGCGCTTTTGTCAGGATTTTGAATTAACTGGTTCTTCGCCTATTGAGAAAACACAAATCCCAATCGTTTAAATTAATTTAAATTATCTTGTTTGGTAACAAAGCCAACATTTTTAAAACTACTTTGTAAAGAAGTGCAAAATAACCTGCAGTGTATATCAATTGCTTCTCTTGGCTCGGAAGTTTTTGTACAATCCAGAGTATTTGGATGGTATTGGTGTGCTGTCTTCTTTTTATGATCTGTTCACGCTTTTTCCGGCTATTTTGCGTCCGTGAGAAGTAAATTAGGTGGTGATTATATTCACAATAAAGCACTACAGAAAACAAAAGCTAGATTATGTTTAAAACTTGTTTTTTTTTTAAAAAAAAAAAGGCACCATTAAAATGGAGTCGTCTGCAATTTGTGTTTGAACAAATTTTCGGTTTTTGAGAGGGAGTTTTTTTCACTTTTGTTTACAAAGTTTCTTTTCCTTGAGTGTTTTAAGTATAATGCATATATTTTCTGATTGAGCCAGTTAAAATTTCTAGAATTGGTCAAAGGGCAACCGAAATTTTTTATGATCTGAACACTTATTTGTCAAAAAAATATAAAGAATACTTGTTATT
This sequence comes from Convolutriloba macropyga, assembly GCF_964194025.1. Classification (NCBI taxonomy): domain Eukaryota; kingdom Metazoa; phylum Xenacoelomorpha; order Acoela; family Convolutidae; genus Convolutriloba; species Convolutriloba macropyga. The sequence goes on from NC_134472.1 coordinate 68,744,949, forward strand.
TCCTACTTTCGAAAACTAATTTTTTTGTTTTAGCAGTTAGTGTCATTAATGACAGGTCTCATGGTTAATAATGAGGCGTAGGAGAAACTAATTAATGGTCCGACTTAGAAGCTTATTAGTTTTCATGACTTTGACACTACTTAAATCTAAGTTTATGAGTCAATTTTTGAGTTTTTGTTGTACTTTCGGAATTTTTGTTGTCTTATGGCTTATTCGCATTAAAAACAGGCCTCTTAGGTTGCTAATAGAGATTATTTTGGTCAAAAAATTGTTTTTGTTCAAATTGTATGACTATTTTCAAGAAATGTTATAGAATTTTTGAATATTGCTAGTTTCTTTGTTAACTTTTTTACCTGATATCTTTGTCTTGTTATTGACCATTTTCATTGGTTTTTAAAAAGCTATCGGTTTTGTTTAAAATATTTCCATTTCATAGCTATTGCTTTCTTTGACTTATACGCTGCTCGTTTTTAAAAAATTATTTGTGAAATTTTGTGTTTTGCAAGTACCTATTGAACTTATTTCTGTCTTATCACTTAACCTCATTAATGATATTTTTCTTCGGTTGATAATAAGAATGTTAATAAGTTGATGATAAGAAACGAGTGAATTTAATTGGTGGCATGAGCTCTTAGAAATCTTTTTTTTTATTTTGACTATGTCTTTAAAAAATGGATCTGATTTGTTGGTCTTGCTTATTTATTTTATCTTGGGGTAAAATCGCTTAATCTCAATGATGAAAAAATTGTTGACCTCGTTGGACATCTAACAAGGCTTATTTTGTTATCGCGTCAAAGCTAAATCTATTCTTTGGATTGTATTTCAGGACTTGTCCTGCTATGTTTCTTCGTTCTTCTTCAGGGCGAAAAAGAGCATTCTGAAATTTTATTTGAAAAAAAGGTTGGTGGGGGATTTCAGGACTTGTCCTGCTATGTTTTTTGTTCTTTCTCAGGGCGAAAACGAGCATTCTAAATTTTTTAAAAAAAACTGGCAGGAGAGTTGAATACAAAAATTTTTGCGGCCAATACGAACTCAAAAACGGGCAGCCAATAGTTCCTTTTGGCCGCAAAAGTTTTTGTATTCAATTCCCCAGCCATTTTTTTTAATTTAAGAAAATGCATAACGATAGCTGCTCATTAATTTTGTTCTAAAAAATTCTAATTACTGGTGGAATTCCTTTCGCTAGTACCACGAACTTAACTGTTAATTGAAAGTGCAAGGAAGTGACGCCTTTTAATTGAAAATGTTTCATCGAAGCAAATTCTAAGAAATTCTACGAGTGAATCAAGATAAATACAGTTAGATAATTGCTCCATTCCTCTGTGATAATAATTTTTAAAACGATGTAGTTGGTTCTGAACCCTCTTGACCATTGAAGATTTAGAATAATCTTAAAATTGGTACATGTTTCAATGCTTGTTTCTGACTTTTACGCTTTTTAAATATTCAGTTTACGCTTTTGTATTCAATTCCTCGGCCAGTTTTTTTAAATACAATTTTCAGAATGCTCTTTTTTCGCCCTGAGGAAGAACGAAGAAACATAGCAGGACACGTATAAGTCTGACAAGTATAAGTCTGTTTCAGACTTATGTCACAGAAGAAGTTGTGCTCAAAATGAAAAAATTTAATGAATAACTTTTTCACAAAGCAAGCGAGCCAAGAAGAAGTCTAAAATTTAAGCGCAAGGCGCTCAAGACGAAAAAAAAGCAAAATATTTCAGACCGGCTCTTTCTGAAGATAATTGCAAGAGAGAAAATTGTGCTTTCTTAAGAACTTGAGAGCCAAGGAAAAAAATAGAAATGAGAAATTGAATTAAATTAATTACCCGTATGGTAATTTCAATAAACAAACAAACAAAAAAAGGATATAGGCTACCATTTCAAATGGAATTGAAGAACCCAGCAAATTGAAATATTGACTAGAACTGATAATTTTAAGAAATACTGGCCTTTAGTTCACGGATTTAGTTAGTTTTCAGATGAAAAGCTTTCAATTAGTTTTCAGATGATAGTTTTCAGTTAGTTCTCAAATTTGGTTTTAAGCTATAATTTTAAAATGATCTGCCTAAGCAAAAATTCTCAACTGCTCCCGGGTCGAGGCTTGGTCAAAAAATAATGTAAGATTAGCTGTGAATAGCGGTGAAAAAAATTTTCTTCACCGCAAAGCGCCCGCATCTTTTAGCGTTGAACGCATGGAATTTTTGTAAGATTTGCGGTTTATAGCGGTGAAAAAGTTTTTTTCACCGAACGGCAGTTTCTTACAATAAAGAAACTGCCGTACACGGGTTTCAACCTGTCACCTCCTGCATGTCGATCAACTTCTTATTCCACTGCGCCATATGTCAGTTAATTCAATGATATTTACAACGAATTTAAGATAAGCGTTGAACTTAGCCTTCTTGTACAACAGAGATAGATATAGGTGTCAAAATTAAGGGAACTGTTTAACAAAATCATTTCTATTATATAAAAATGCTATCAAAAAACCTATTAAACTAATGTATGTTTATCGAATTGTATAAAGAAAGTAGAGAAAAATTAATAGCAAAATCAAAAGAATCATAATCTGTTGCGTTTGTTGTCAAAGCACTGTGTTTCAATACGGCTTCAATGGGTATCAAACACAAAATGATAAACAATAAATTCCCAATTGAGAATGATGAAGACCTAACCATATCTTCATATATCAGCTCATAACAAGCGAACAGACTGATTTAGAAAGTAAATACCCTTGTCTTTGACTACATCCATCAAATTCTAGGAACTGGGGTAAAATAACAACAAATTATTGAAATTATGTACAGTTAGAATTTCATTTTTTTCGCTCCTATTGTCATTAGTTTTTTAAGCCCGTACCATCAAAAGTGAAAACAAGAGTTGTTTTAACTTACCAACCTGAGAATTTGTTGACCAAAAAAAGTAACTCTAAACTATTAAATTCCACAACATTTGCTTTTCAGAAAACTAACTGGAGGTGCACACTTTCAATTAAGTTAAATTTGAGCTAAATTCAAACAACGTTTTAGCTCTTTAATGAAAATCATGTTGCCATTGCTGGGCAATTAAAGAATCATTTTTTGCAATTTGTAAGATCAGATTTTGCGATCATTTAATGTAACTCTTGTCTTCTGTTATACTCAATCAATGTGAGTTGGGTCAATTGTGTTGCGATTGGTATTATCCAAATAGAAAGTGGCAATTGCGTCGCGAATGGCGAATGTGTTATCTACTTTTTGTCGATTACGTGGCGATTAGGCAATCGCGTCGCGAATGGTTGATTTCTATTTAGTTAGTTCAATTGAGAAGCGTTTGACAAAGATTTAATTCAACTAAGCGATAGCGCTGAAAATGGGAAGAGTGACAACTAGAGTTAAACAAAATGAAGAAATGAATTTGTTCAACATTTGATCAAACATCCGGGAAGTAAAATTAGATTTGTTTACAGTATGAAATCATTAGACAGTATGAACAGACATTACTTGCCAAGTGGGAGGAAGTTAGTAAGAAGTTAGCAACAAAATGAACTAAATAGGCATTCGCCCTTCAAATGGAGCATTCAGACATACATAGATTAAAGTACGAGTGTAGATACAAGAAAGGTATCTATCACCGTACGACATTTCTCCCCTCTTGGAAAGAAAATAAATTATTAATTAAAATCAGAAAATTAATAAATATTCACCGGTTAGTAAGTAGTAAAATATTAAATAATAAGTAAAATATAAGTTTGAGAGAGGAAGTTTGTTTTAATAAAGTTTTTATTCGCTGTCACTTTGTCCAGCCGTTTCCGCTTGTAATACGGTCATCTCTCTCGGCTGATCTTGTCGGTCATCAATGCTCTGATACGAATCTCCTACAGTTTCTATGTCCTGATCGTCGACATATCCTTCGGTATTGCGAACCTTTTCAACTATTGTCTGGGTCTTCTTTTTCTTTAAAGTTCGTTTACTTCTTCTGACAGATGAAGTATCAGAGTCCGACGTATCGCTTATGGTTAAATTACGTTGTGACGTTTTCTTCAAAATTGGTGTCGGATGTGTAGGTGTCGGTGATGTTGTTTGTGATGCAGATGGTCCTGCTACAATCGAATTCGCGGCGCAATTGGACTTATGTTGAGCACTTGTACTAAATCAGGTCTGTTTAGAAAAGCCGTGTCATACTTTGGATTCCTTTTCGGAATACGCATCTTTAGTGATCGTGCGATGTTGCTTGTTGTTGAAATACAAGAACGTCCAGAAGAAACTATACTTACATCGTCGGCTTGTCGTTTATTCCTCTTAATTTTCTTGTCCCCGGTGTTTTTTCGAATTAGGTCCTTTTTGTGAAGTTGAATTTTCTGCTCTAATTTTTTTTCTGTTATTTTCTGCGGGCGGCGATCTATGTATTCTATTAATTTTGTTTCGCGTTCGGCTCGCGTTCCAAATTTCGCGATGTCAGAATTCCGGACTCTAACTTCCTGTTTATATGGCTCCTTTATAACGCTCGTTGTTGGGTTTATTTTGCAGACGGTACTCCCTGGCGCTAGTACTTCGTAGAGACCGTCTAAATTCTTTTTCTGTCGTTGGCTTTCGTGTCGCTTTCTGGCCAATTTAACTTGAATACTTCTTTTGGAGCATGGCATCTCGCGGCAAATGGCTTCGGATTTAATGAATCTTGTCTCTCCGTCCTTGCGTTTTTCTTGCTCCAATCTTGCGCGAGAGCTTGCAGCGCAAATGACCTTTTCTATTTCGGTGTCGGAGCATAACGCAGTGTCGGCCCACTGTTCCTCCGTTAAGTACGAACGACCTGGGATTGTGTCCTCGTCTAAATAATAATTAATTATGGCATTATAGTTCAAATTTTTATTATTAGGTTTAGTAGTGATATTTGATATAGGTGTATTACATTTTCTGCCAGAATGTGCCTCAAATGGTGTAATATCTAATGTTTTTTGTTTTGATATTCTTAATCGTTGTATTATTGCTTTCAATGAATTTTCTAAATGAAATTTTTTATTTAATTGTGATTTCATGCAAGATAATTGTCGTTTAATTGTTTGAATAATACGTTCTACTTATCCGACTGCTCTATGGTCATTTGCTGGTGCATATACAGGTGTAATATTATTTTCAGCACAAAATGTCCCAAACTTTTTTCCTGTAAAACATTTAGCCTGATCTAATCTAATAGTTCTGGGTACTCCGTGTTGATATATATAATTATTTAAGAATTTAACTACATTTGGGCCTGATGCATTGTTTACTATTTCTGCCGTAGGGTATTTAGAGTATCTGTCTATACTTGTAATAAAATATTGTTCTATGCCTTTCTCATTTAAAATTGGTCCACCAAAATCTAGTTGTATTTCCTCATTCGGTTCACAACACTTAGGTAAAGGTGTCCATTTGCGGTGCGAAATCACTGGTTTAAGATTCTTACCGATTTCAGTGCATGCCTTGCATTCACTGGCTTTTGCCAATATATCCCTGTGAATATAAGGCCACCAGATATTCTGAGCCAACGATAACATTGCAAAACTGCCCGGATGAGTAGAGTGTATGTCCTCGAGTACAGCATCCTTAATAGCTTTGGGGATTGCTATCCTTTCGTCTAGACAGACGCATCCGTTTTTTACACTCAAGTCTCTCCAATATGAGTGGAGATACGGACTAATTTCCTGCAGTCTTTCAGCGTCGTCTCGTAATACACAGTCTCGTACCTCTTTTAGGATGGCATCCTTCCCCGTTAATATTGCGAGGAATTTTTTGCTGAACACTTTTTGAAGTGTTTCGTTAAACATCAGGTCATCTGTTTCATCGATCATGCTACCTGTTGGAGTTTCGGTACGGCTTGTGTTGTTTGATTCTGGGGTCGATGGGGTTGTATCAGAAAAGGTGACTCGTGCTTTTGCTGGTGTTGATTTTGAACGGACTGCTTTTGATTTTGACATAATTCTGAGGCTGTTTATAGTATTTTTTGATTTTAAAGGTTCGTTCTCTTTATTTACGAAGTAATTGTTCGAATGCTGAATTTGGGCAAAAAGCGACTTGTTTTTGGGTGTGTGGTATTTATACTCGAATTTGGGTATTTTCGCGCTTAATTTGGTGTTATTTGGTGGATTAGTTGGTTTATTGCCATTAATGGGTTGAATTGGGACTAATTGTTCAGATTGTTCACATTCTTTACTGTCTGACATTTGCACCTCTTTTGCAGCGAATTTGCTAATGGAATGTGAATTATTGACTTTATGCTCATTTGGTACAAATTGTAATTTGCTAGTTTTAAGTGGCATTTGCGGCGCAAATGGATGATCAAAATGGGTGTTAACATTTGAATTTCTAAGTGTTAATTGCGATGCGAATGGAGGTTTCAACTGTGAAGTTGTTAATTGCGGTGCAAGTGGTAATTGAAATTTTGTCGAATTAATGTTTAACTGTGTGGTTAATCGCGGTGCGAATGGAGGTTTTATTTGTTGTGGTGGCATATTTGACTTTAATATGGTCTGAAATTTTTTAGTTGTTGTTTCTTTATTCACTATGAGATTTTTCATTGAATCACGAATTTTAGAAATTGTTGCTACAACAAAATGTTCGTCATAAGTAGATATCTTTTTAGCTCTAGCGAAGGGGTTTCTAGAAATGTAATCAACAAGTCCCATTTTTGCACCTGGCATATGTTCGATTGTGAAATTGTATGGTAACAGTCTATCTATCCAGCGGGACAAACGGCTGTTATATGATTTATTAGATCGATGTTCTTTGAGTATTGATAATAGAGCTCTGTGGTCTGTTACTACCGTGAAATTTTTTCCGTATAGATAATATTTAAAATAGTCAATTGACCACACTATCCCCAATAGTTCCAATTCGTTGACACTGTAGCGTTCTTCTGTTGTGTTGAGAAATCGTGACGCGAATGCAATTGGCTTCCAACCTTCTGGTGTATTTTGTTCTAAAGCTGCCCCCAATCCTGAGCGTGAAGCATCACATTTTACTCGAACGTCTAATTTGGGATTGTAATGACTATTTTCAGTACTATTTGCTATTTTTTCATTAATTAGATTAAAGTGTTTTGTGTGTTCATCTGTCCAGACGAATTTTACTGATTTCTTTAGTAGTGGTCTGAGAGGGTGACATAATTGTGCTAGGTGTGGTATAAATTTACCGATATAGTGGACTGATCCTAGAAATGATCTAAGACGTTTTAATATTGTTGGTGGTGGTATTGTGAGAATTGCAGCTGTTTTGCTTTCTAATGGTGATATACCTGTTTGTGTAAATTTGTAACCGAGCCATTCTATTTCTGATTTTGCAAAGTGACATTTTTGTAAATTAATTCTCAAATTATCGTCATCTAGCTTTTGAAGACATTTGAAAACTAAAGCTAAATGGTCTGCTTCAGTGCCTGTACTAACGATTATTATATCATCCAAGAAACAGTATGTGTTTTGCAAACCTACTAGAGTATAATCCATGGCTTTTTGAAATTCCGCCGGCATATCTGTGAGACCATAGAAACCTGTTTTGAATCTATATGTACCAGTAGATTCACCACATATTATATTAAAATTACAGTGTTTTGCTGTTTCGTGATGTAATTTTAATTGACTATATGCGTATTTAAGGTCTAATGTGGTGAAATAGGCTTGTTGACTGTTGTGTGTACTTGTTAAGTGTTGTGAGATGGTATCAATTAACATTTCAATATTTGACATTTGATATTTGTTTTTGTGTATTGCTTTATTTAGAACTTTTGAATCTAGTGCTAGCTTTATTGACTGGTCTTTTTTTACGGTTATTACGATTGGGGATATGAAGTTTTCATCCGAACAACTAGATAATTTTTCAATATGGCCTTCTGTCTGTAGTCTTTCTAATTCATCTGTAACTCGAGGTTGGAGATTTATCGGAACACGTCGGCCTTTTTGATGCTTTGCTGTAAACTTTTGATGAAACTTTGATTTTGCTACATGTGTCTTAGATAGACCAATTCTTGATACTAAATGTGGAAATCGCGTCGCAACTGTCTCTTTAATTTTACCTGCAGAATTAGTGATGTTATTAACACATTTACCAGTTTCTGGTTGTTGTTGGACAACTGCAATCCTCAGTGGGCCAAACAGATCTCTTCCAATTATGTTTTTGTGGCCGTCATCTACCACTGTCAACATTGCTGATACATCTTTCCAATGGTTGTAGGTCACTGTAGTTTCCAAATGCCCGATGACTTTGATTGGTTCGTTGGAGAACGTTTTTAGGTTCCTTTTTTCTGACGAATCTGTCCATCTTGCAGATTTAGTTGATTGTAGGATTCTGTTTGCTAGACTTTTTGTTACAATACTCACAGCACTACCAGAGTCGATCATTGCCGATGTTTGTATTTCTCCAATCTGTACTTCCACATTCAGTGGCTCCAGTTGATGAACTGAATCTGAAGATATAGCTGCCACGTAGTCGTCTGAGTCACTTTCGTAGTTGGAGTCGTATACTTGTTGGTACAATTGTTGATAGCTTGTTATATAGTTTACTGGTTCCTCGTCATCGCTTTTTTCTGGTGATTGTTCAATTTGATTTACGTTTGCTTTTTGATTTTTCTGTGTTGAATTCTGCTGCTTCTTTGGTTTTCGACATTTTCGAGCAAAATGACCCAAAATACCGCAATTGTGGCATTTTTTTCCATTCGCAGGACAAATCTGTTTGTGGTTGTGACTCCAGCGAAGACCACAATCGGTACAAACACTTGTATACTGATAGTTTGCAGGGACAGTTGGATAGCGTGTGAAGTCACGTTTTGCTGGAGGTGCATTCGCGTTGCGATTGCGAATATAGCTATTGTTGATGTAATTTACAGATGTATTACCTGTCATTAAGTTTTGGTTAATTTTCTGTTGATTTTGTGCTCCCATTTCCATTTGTATGGCAATTTCTAGTGCTTTTGGTGGTTCCACAGTTTCCTTCAACAACTCCTTTTGAGTTTCGTGATCAAGCATATTGAGTATGAAAGCATCACGAATTAGTGTTGTTTCTTCGCTTCCGAGGTTGCAATTTTCTGCCAGTTCTATGAGACGACCATAGAAACTCTCTACTGACTCTCCCTTTTGTTGTTTGCATGAATAAAATACGAAACGATCGTAGGTTATGTTACGAACCTTTGTGAATGACTCCTCCATTGCCTGCCACAAATCTTTTAGAGGTTGTTTCTCTACTTGAAAGTGTGGGTATTTGCTCTTGAAGATTCGACGCCCCTCTGTGCCAATGCTTAGATACAGCAGCGATATCGTCTTCTGCTCATAGAGTGTCCGAGGTTTGTCTCCACAGAGAATTCCAATTTCATCAGCTTTCTTGCATCTGTTTTGCCAGTTCACTTTCAACTGCTGGTTTCGAACCTTACGATCTCTTTCTGTGGCCTGCGTATGGTTTTCTACTGGTTCTTCATATGTAGGTTCTGGTGGATAGTTCACTGATGCAGGAGGATCATCTAAGAGAGTGTCAAGTTGTATTCCTTCCTTGGCGAGAAGAGCAAGTTTCCAATTTTGTGTCCATTTGTCCCACGTTAGAGTGGGTGTTGCTGTGGGTTTCTCCCAAAAGGCTTCTATGTGCAGTGGAGTTTTCTTTGAGTCCGCTGCTGACTGCGCCATGTTATACTCAATCAATGTGAGTTGGGTCAATTGTGTTGCGATTGGTATTATCCAAATAGAAAGTGGCAATTGCGTCGCGAATGGCGAATGTGTTATCTACTTTTTGTCGATTACGTGGCGATTAGGCAATCGCGTCGCGAATGGTTGATTTCTATTTAGTTAGTTCAATTGAGAAGCGTTTGACAAAGATTTAATTCAACTAAGCGATAGCGCTGAAAATGGGAAGAGTGACAACTAGAGTTAAACAAAATGAAGAAATGAATTTGTTCAACATTTGATCAAACATCCGGGAGGTAAAATTAGATTTGTTTACAGTATGAAATCATTAGACAGCATGAACAGACATTACTTGCAAAGTGGGAGGAAGTTAGTAAGAAGTTAGCAACAAAATGAACTAAATAGGCATTCGCCCTTCAAATGGAGCATTCAGACATACATAGATTAAAGTACGAGTGTAGATACAAGAAAGGTATCTATCACCGTACGACATCTTCAGAAAGAAATTCATTTACTCAACGTTATTACCCAAAGACCTATATCAGTAGCAAAATTTTGTTTTAAAGTTTTTGGTAAGAAAAACACAACAACTAAGACTGTAGTATTTTTACTGTATCAGCATTAAATACTTAAGGAAGTTTTATGATCAATAGATATCAACCTCTTAAAGTAAATGATACGTTATCCATTTGGTCTCAAGTTAAGCAAGGTGTGCAACCTGAAACTGTTCTTCCTCCGTTTCATAATCTGTACGTTAACGATCTCCACAAGTTTCTAAACTGGAATATAAAAATGACCAAATAAGCCAACTATTGAATTATTGCCTGTTGTTTTTTTTCAAACCTGTTGACTATAAAAGCATACAGCATTTGTAGGAAAATCTCCCTAATATCAATTTGTTTTTCACAATCATGAAATAATACTGAATGACGACGAACCATGGCGTCTAATTCATTCTACTTACCCGAGCATTTTCATACTTGAGCACCGAGCACCATTAAAAAATGACATAATCTCGAACATAATCACCTCATGAAAACGTAATTATTGTTCATAACAAAAGCACACAATTAAATTGAGGTACCTAATTGTGCTGTACAGAAATATGCGTGACAACTATGAGCAAAAAACAAAGCTTTCAGGCGCTAGAAAATTGAAAACAAATAGAACTTCGTTAATTGACGCTCTTCTCAAGTCCCGAACCGAATCACGGCTTCAACTGACTCAATTGGTGACACGAACTTGAAAGTGGACGAAACAGATTAATGCATCCGTTTTCAGGATATTGATAACAGAGAAACTGTGGCTCTGAAACAATAGAACATTTCAAAAAATGTCAAAACTAATAAAACCGAATGCAAAGACTTTGATGAAACTCTAGATCGCAAACTTTTGTTTAAAACTTGAGCGGAAAGATAGCTTATCAATATTGCCTCCCAGAATTAAAACGAAAAAAACGTTAAATAATCGTCCCCCTAAAAACCTTTGGCATTGATAGTAAATTCAATGGCGCTATCTCATATAGATATTAGGGATATTTGTGACATGGTTAATCACGAATAAAATTCAATTTGTGAACCTTAGTTAATATAGAGGGGGAAAAACTTCTTTCTATAATTCTGAATTATAAAATTGCAGAGCTTTCGTATTCAAAATTTAATTTCAAGTCCCTGTTCTCAACCAAGCTGGAGTTGAAACCAAATAGCGCTTATTTCTGGCAGCCAAAGAAAAAAAAGATGCGATTCCTGAGCAAAACATTTCAATTTCCTCTGATGCACTCAAGTTTTTTAAACTAAACACCTTTATTAGTACGAAATGATTGTTTTCAAATTTTTGAAGAAATTTTTTAAGAAAAGAATTGTAATTTGACAAAACAATTATTGCGTGATATATTTTTTCAAAACTGTTGAATAAAAAAATTTGAAAGTTTCCTACAAAAAATTAGCTCATTTGTCATACACCATGAATTAATTTGAATGCAGACCATCCATCGTTTTCAATTTACACCTTCTGCACGAATATTGTATATAAACCGCAGATTCTCATTTTTAATACATTAGTTTTTACTTTCAATACATATTAATTATTATACACTATTTATTATACCAGTTTTCACAGCATGGACCATTAAAGAAACAATAAATCATTTCAATATATTGCAAACGTTGAAATGCAAATTTATTGATCTCGAATATAAAACCAAACCTCGAAAGATTGCAGATGAAACGACCTCGAATGAATTTGGATGAATTAATATGTATCAGTTCTTAGGATATTGATAAAAAAGAGACTGCGACTTTAATACTACAGAACTTGGCAAAAAAATGCTGTGTTTGAAAACAACTTTATGCAAAATTTTTTGACATAAATATAGATCAGAAATTTTTGAATGTATCTCACGTGATTAAGAGTCTCATCGAAAATGACTCCCAGAAACATCACCATGAAAACACTACAGCATCGGCCTCAAAAGATTGTTTGTGATATTGTTAGTAATTCACTGCTGCTATCTCACAGATTACTAGTCTTTTAAACTAAAATTGTTTCTAAATATTTGATTTTATCGTTGGAAAAATAATGATGCGGGATTTAAGAACAATCTGCTGTGTGCCGATCTATAACAAAAACTGAAAAGAACTCAAATTGAAAAAAGTAGATTGGAAACCGAGTTTACTTACGCTCACTCGTTTATCTTAACGATTGCACGCCAACAAAAAATTACCATTCATAGTGAGCTTGAAAATACCCAAAAATTGTCGAACCGAAAAAACACACACACACACACACACATATATATATATATATATATATATATATATATATATATATATATATATATATATATATATATATCCAAAGCTATCGGAAAATGAGCGGATTCACTTCACTTGTATTCTGTGAAACCTCTATCAATACAATCTAATCTTAGCTCTATTCAATATGAACAAAACTGAAAACCAAAACAATTGTTTTTTGTATTAGTTGCAATATTTATTTGAATTATTTGTCTTAAATTTTCAAAACAAAATTGTGTCATTTTTTCTCTAGCAACCTCCCTGGAAATGTGTGATTGTTAAAACTAAGCATAAACGGCATACAGCAGTCAAATAGAATAAACCCAATCAATTAAGAAGCAGTAAAGGCAGGTAAAGCGAATCATTCTGTTGGAAAAATTCAGATACATAAAAGGACAGTCATGGAAAACACTGAAAAAAAACAAAACGAACGCTTTTCTAACTATCGGTCAATTTGTTCACATCCATTGTTTTTCATCGATAAATTAAAAAAAATTAGGACGCAAATTAAACTAAGCCTCCTATTGAATTAATTTGGAATAACACACTATTGCCACACACTATTGGAATAAATTTCAAAAAAAATTACTGTGCTTTCTATAAGGACCAAAAGTAAATTTGAAAACCCTTTAAAATTTTTTTTAATTCAATTTTTTCATTCCACAATAAATTGATAAGGCCGAGAAATTACTCACTATTTTGTGTTTTCAATCAATATACCCTGCTTTTAACGTCTATTTTATTACTCTTTTTCGTTACATTTGGCTTTGCTTTGTTTATTTATAAATTCAATCTAATTCAATTGTCTTTTCTTCTTCAATTATTTTAACCTTCAGTCACGCACAGATACAAAGCATTATCTGCGAATGCGAATTTTCAGACACCATTCAAAAGATGAAAAATTGGGACAACTATTTGAATCATCAAACTAAAAGTGCAGATCCTTAAAGAAGGAAAATGTTTCTAAATTTTATTTTGCTGAAAGGAACGAAGTGTGAACAAATCGATTTGATTTAAAAAGACAAATGGTTTCGTACTTCGGATTCATCGTCAAGATTACTTAAAATTAATTCACAATCAATAAAAATCAGTTGAAATGTATATACACTTGTCATCTAAATCTGAAAAATGAATAAAAATAACAACGATCTTTTGAAATTAATTACAGTTAGAATTACCTTTACGACGAATGCACCCGTTAAAATATAATTCTTAGTCAGGACTTTTCGAAAATCGGGGATATTTTGTTTTAATTTCCTGGAAAGGAGTTTCTAACCTCAGTCCAATCCGGTGTTAACAATTATAGCGCAAAAAATGTAACCATGAACTATTAAGGGAAACAAAATGAAATTCGTGAAAAGGATGGGTGCTTATCTTAGGTTCTGAACAAAATTACAGCTGCAACTGATCTGTTTGGTTGCATGACTAAAGGTAATAAAACAGAGTTTTTCTTATTTTGTTTTCATGAACCTGAACATTTATACAGGTAAAACTTACATTTTGCAGCCCTGAAGAATCAAATTGCAAACTATTTGCTTTTCAGGAACCTAAAATGAGGGGCATGCTCTAAATGAAAATTGAGTTGACACCAGATACTCCTATAATTCAACTCACATATCTGGCAGCTAAATAAGAAAAGCTGAAATTCTTGGGGAATGAAAGATGCGGTGCATTCTTTCAAAACAGTTGACTACAAAAACATACAAGATTTGAAAGATAGTCTTGTTACTATCTATCAGTTTGGATTTTAGAAACAAGAATCGAACCTTAAAATGGACGAAACAGGTTGCATCAGGTTTCATGATATTGATAACAGAGAAACTGCGGCTCTGAAACGACAGACCTTACAATGAAATTACAAAATATAAAAAACACTGGAAGCAAAGATTTTGATAAAACTATAGATCGCAAATGTTCGTGTGGACCTCGAGTGGAAAAGTAACCTGTCACGATTGCCTCCAGGAAATAATACGAAAAAAAACTTTAAGTAATCTTCCCCCAAAAAGTTTTGGGATTGATAGTAATTTCAAAGGCGCTGTCTCATATAGACTTTAGGGACATTTGTGACATGATTAATCACGAATAAAAAACAATATGTGAACTTCAGTCAATATAGAGGGTGAAAATTTCTTTTTGTAACCGTGAAATATCAAATTTCAAACTATTTGCTCCAAGGATGTTCAATTGGGGTTCATGGTTTAAACAAAACGTGAGTTGACATCAGATACACCTTTAGTTCAACAAACAACTCTGACAGCTATAAACATCAAGATAAAAATCCTGGGTAATGAAAGATCCAGTACATTCTTTCAAAAGTGTTGACTACAAAAACATACAAGATTTGAAAGATAGTCTTGTTACTATCTATCAGTTTGGATTTTATAAACAAGAATCGAACCTTAAAATGGACGAAACAGGTTGCATCAGGTTTCATGATATTGATAACAGAGAAACTGCGGCTCTGAAACGACAGACCTTACAATGAAATTACAAAATATAAAAAACACTGAAAGCAAAGATTTTGATAAAACTATAGATCGCAAATGTTCGTGTGGACCTCGAGTGGAAAGTAACCTGTCACGATTGCCTCCAGGAAATAATACGAAAAAAAACTTTAAATAATCTTCCCCCAAAAAGTTTTGGGATTGATAGTAATTTCAAAGGTGCTGTCTCATATAGACTTTAGGGACATTTGTGACATGATTAATCACGAATAAAAAACAATATGTGAACTTCAGTCAATATAGAGGGTGAAAATTTCTTTTCGTAACCGTGAAATATCAAATTTCAAACTATTTGCTCCAAGGATGTTCAATTGGGGTTCATGGTTTAAACAAAACGTGAGTTGACATCAGATACACCTTTAGTTCAACAAACAACTCTGACAGCTATAAACATCAAGATAAAAATCCTGGGTAATGAAAGATCCAGTACATTCTTTCAAAAGTGTTGACTACAAAAACATACAAAATTTGAAAGATAGTCTTGTTAATATCAGTTTGTTTTTTAGAAACAAGAATCGAACCTTAAAATTGACGAAACTGGTTACATCAGGGTTTCAGGATATTGATAACAGAGAAACTGCGGCTCTGAAACGACAGATCTTTACAATGAAATTACAAAATATGAAAAACACTGAAAGCAAAGATTTTGATAAAACTATAGATCACAATTGTTCGTGCGGACCTCGAGTTGAAAAGTAACCTGTCACGATTGCCTCCAGGAAATTATAAGAAAAAAAACGTTAAGTAATCGTCCCCAAAAAAGTTTTGGGATTGATATTAATTTCAATGGCGCTATCTAATATAGAATTTAGGGACATTTGTGACATGATTAATCAGGAATAAAAAACGATTTGCGAATTTTAGTCATTATAGAGGGTAAAAAATTGTTTTTGTAACCGTGATATATCAAATTGCACACTAATGGCTCCAAGGACTTTCAATTGGGGTTCATGGTTTAACTAAAACGTGAGTTGACATCAGATACACCTTTAGTTCAACAAACAACTCTGACAGCTATAAAAATCAAGATGAAAATCCTGGGCAATGAAAGATCCAGTACATTCTCTCAAAAGTGTTGACTACAAAAGCAAAAATTATTTGCGTTAAGATCTTACTACAATCAGTTTGTATTTCAGAAACGTGAACCGAACTTAAATACGGACAAAGAATGCATCAAGTTTCAGGATAATGATAACAAAGAAACTGCTGATCTGAAACAATAGAAATTGACAAAAATAGTGCCATAACCAACGAAAACTGAATTCAAACTGAAAGCAAAATTTAATTGGAAGCGCATGCTTTCAACAAGGCGATAGATAAAAATACATTTTAGTTCAACGCTTATTTCTGGCAGCCAAAGAAAATAAAGTTGCCAATCCTGTGCAACTAAAATTGAATTATTTCTAATTGCACATGTTTCAAACAACAATTAATCAACTTTTCAACTAAAGACCTGTATCAGAGAAAAACATTTGTTTTCAAATTTTTCAAAAAAAATATATGAAGAAAAAAGACAATTTCTTTCGGAGAATAACATAATGAGCCATTACCAATTTGGCAGACCAATTATTGCCAGTTATACTATTTCAAAGCTTAAAAAGAAACAATAGAAAACAGAATTTGAAAGAATTTCTTTCTAAAATCAGCTAATTTTTCTTGACGATTAATTCAAGTTGAATGCGGATCAAGCATTGCCTGCAATTTACAGCTGCTGCAAGAGTTTTGTGTTTATACCACAGTTTCTCATAATTAATACTTCAGTTTTCAAACTTTTAATTTTCATGCGTTTTGGTTTTCATCAATAATTATTCAAAAACTTTTACAGCATGCACTGTTAAGACACAGTTCAATAATTAAAAAATGTGCACTCTAAAATGCAAATGCTAAAACCTCAAATACCTTTAAGCTCGGACCATATCATACAATTCTATGTTTTTTTCAAAACGATTGTATGCACTACACTTAAAATGATTAAGGCTGTTGTATATTTAATACTAAAAATAGCGAACAAAAACAAAACGTGTAGGCTGTAGATTATTTTGGGAAACAAATTAATGTTGAAAAATCAAACTTAGCTCGCAACCAAGCAGGAGCTGAAACCAGATGCACCTTTCTTCCAACGCTCATTTTTAGTAGCTGAGGAAAACAGTGTGCAATTTCTAGCCAATGAAATATGCAGTACTTGTAATCCTTCCATATCTGACTTTCATTTTCAATTACACTTTGCGAGATCGGTTTTTTTGCAACAATTTAAATTTGTTACTGTTACTCTTTTCTTCAAAAAATCTATTAAAGTCAACGTTATCAAACAAATCCTATATCAGACAGAAACTTTTATTTCAAATTTTTTGAAAAAAAAATTTACAGCCAGAACTAATATCGAAAATTCTTTGACAGAAAAAAAACAAAACTTGACACCAACCTTAATGAAAAACAACAGTTTTTCATATAATATTCTTTTTGTCTTTTAGCATTTAACTTAGCAGAAAACTGTGCTTTGTCCTCTAGTCTTAAGTCTGTACGCGAACGAACTCAATCAGTTGCCGAACCAGAAAACAAAAGTGATACAATAATCTCATCATTGGGTTTTACAATCTTTCATAGCTGTTGACTATGAAACCAAACAAGATTTACTTAAATATCACTATTTTTAGCATTTCGTGTACCAAAAATTTGAATCTGGACGAATCAGAAATCATCTGGTTTTAGGATACCGATAACAAAAATTTCAGGCTCCCAAACTGTAGAACTTGACAAAAAAGTGTCTGAATCAAAAAAACTGATTGCAAATACTTTGAAATGAGTACAAATCACGACCTTTTGTGTGGTACTCAAGACCAAGTCTTGTCAAAAATGACCCCAGAATTTAAACAATGAAATCCCTAAAGAATAATCCTCCCCCCCCCCCAAAAAAAAAAGAAATTCAGTTATTGTTAATAATATCAATGGCGCGTTCTCGCAGTCTTCTAGTCTGTTAGAATAATTTTTTTCCTAAATGTTCGATTCTTTGTTGGAAAATTAATGATGCGGGATTTAACAACACTTTGTGCAGAGCCATGCGAATCATTCTGTTGGACAGTTTGATAAACATTAAAAGACAGTGCTGGAAGACACTAAAAAATCGAAACGAACGCATTTGTAACTATCGGTTGATTTGTTCAATTCCGTTGTTTTTCATCAATAAAGCAAATGAGGTCACAGAATTGAGAAAAAGATCAATAAAAATTAGTTTAACTTTCCTCTGGTACTGTAATAAGAAAACTACTGGTTTCAAAACAGTTGACATCTCAGCCGAAAGACAAGAAAATTTTTTATTCAGGCGATTCAATTTTACTATTCCATATAATACGTGGCTTTGTAAACTTACAATTTTAGTAAATATTTGATTTTATTGTTGGAAAATTTATTAAGTGGAACGTAATTCCGTATCGCCAAAAAAAAAACAATCTGAAAAACAATTAGATATGCAACTGAATTTACTTGCTCACTCGCTTATTTATATGATTATATCACCAACAATCAAAGTGAGCCCAAAAATACCGGGTAAATGTCGAAAAAAGCCTACTTACCCAAATTTTATCAGGCAAACAGAGGATTCATCACACTTGTTTTCAGTGAACCCTTTTCGATTCAACCTAGTTTTAACTCTATTTGAAAAGAATAAAACTGAAATGAGAAGAAAATGTTTTTGTATCAATTATCATATTTAATTTCATTATTTGGCCTACATTATCGGGACAAAACTGTCTAAAGTTTTCTAAATCGACGTCCCTTTAAATGTGTGTCTTTTAAAAATAAGGAAATAAACGGGTAGTAGCAGTCAAAAATAAAGTACTCATTTATACTAAGAACCAGTGAAAGCAGGGGAAACGGATCATTCTCCTGGACAAATTCAGAAACTTATAAGGACAGTCCTGGAGTATACTGAAAATCCAAACAGAACGCAATTGTAACTACCGGTTGATTTGTTATTACCGTTGTTTTCATCAAAAAAGCAAATGGGGGTGCACAATGGAGAACAAATTTTATTCGAAAAACTAGTTCAAGTCTCCTGTGGTGTCATAATAGGATAAAAACAAAATTTCGGAAGCAGATTAAATTAAGCAAACTAATGAATAAAACACAACAACTCATTAGTATCACCTTCAACAGAAAATTACGGGGCTTTAAATACTGGCCTAAGATATCAATTTAAATTGGTTTTCAAAACAAGTGACATCTCACTTATAAAAAAACAAGTAAATTATGGATTTATCTTTCGAAAAAAAATTAAAATCTAAAACACTTTTCTTTTCGGTTCAAATATTGATAAGACCGAGAAGTCACTGTGTAATCTGTATTTTGAATCAAGTTGCCTAACAATTAATTTTTATACTTTTTCTCGTTAATTATTTCTTTGCCTTTTTTATTTTTACATTCAGCCAAATTCAATTGTCTTTTATTCTTTAGTTATTTTAATAATCTTCAGTCACAAAAAAACAGAACATTATCTCTGGATGTGAAAACTCCGACGCCAAACAAAAGTTGACAAGTTGGGTCAACTAAATGGATCATTAAACACTAATATTGGTACCAAAAAAAAAGCTTTTTTTTGTCGTCGTTCAAGGCCAGTTTTCCATTCACGTTGGGTATCTCAAACATGAAATGTAAATATTTATGAAAAAAATCCAAATACCACTTGAATCCACACTATGTAATCCACACATGCCTCTTGAACAATTTTAAATCCAGTGACCGATGTCTTACCGTTTTCTGCTCCATAGAAGCAGATTTGTACATTTCGTGCATGATCTTATACTCCGCGTCCGCAACAGTTTGACTTTTCGCATAAAAGCAGCTTTTACATGTTTCGCGTTCAACTTTACGGTCAACGTTATCAACCAAAGCCTATATCAGCCAGAAATGTTTATTTCAAATTATTTAAAAAAATACAGCCGCCGGATCTAACATCGGAATTTTTTGGGAGAAAAAAGTGAGATGGCAGTAAGATTATTGAGCTAGAAAAAAAATTTTTAATAATTTATTTGTCTTTAGCACTTTAATTAAGAGGAACATTTCTGTTCAATATAAAACAATCAGTTTGATTAATTGATAACTTCTCTCATTGGTTACTGAGCAAAACAAGGTGTACCACAGGAAACTGCCCTTTGTCTTCTACTTTTAAATCTATGCGCTAACGAACTCAAGCAATTGCGGAACAAGAAAACAAAAAAGTGATACAAGAATCCCATTATTGAGCGTAACAACCGTTCAAAATTGCTCACTATAAAACCAAACGAAATTTTTATTAATATCTTACTCTTTTTTCCGTTTTTCAAAGACACAATCGAATTTGAATCTGCACGAATCAAAGTCTATCAGGTTTTAGGATATTCGCAACAGAAGAACTGCGGCTCAGTCTGCTTTTGAGTGAATCTGCTGCCTTTGTGAGAATCTCAAGAAACAGTCTGATCAGAAATGAATAACAGAACTAAACGATGAACACAATAAGGAATCAGCCCTTACAAAAATTTTTGGTATAATTCGTAAATTAAATAGAGCTATCTCATAGACTACTAGGCTTTGCAAACTAAAAACTTTTTTAAAAAAAGTTGATTTTACTGCTGACAATTTGACAAAACGGGATTTAAAACAACTTTAACTATATCCAAAAAAACCGTTAAAAAATTTAAACTGAAAAAATTAGATGTGCAACTGACTTTGCTTACGCTCTCTCGCGTAAGCAAAGTGATGATTACATCACCACCATTCAAATTTAGCTTGAAAATGCCAATTGCATGTCAAAATCCTATATGCCTATAGTTTATCGGAAAAACAGCGGATTAGTTAAACTTGTATTTACTGAAACCCTTTTCAACTCAACCTAATTTGCGCTCTATTCGAGACGCATAAAACAAAAACTTGAAGGAATTGTTTTCGTATCAATTGTTATATTTATTTCCACCTTGTGGCTTAAATTATTGAAGAAAATTCTGTCAACTGCTCTCACGCAACGTCCATGAAATGTGTGTCTGGCAAACTACGGAATTATATGGCCAGTAGCAGTAAAAGGAAAGTACGTAATTATCTTAAGAACAGGCTAAAAGAAGTAAAGTGGATCATTCTGTTGGAAAAAATTCAAAATCTTATCAGGACAGTCCTGGAATACACTTAAAAACCAAAAAAGAACGTCATTGCAACCATCAGTTGATTTGTTTCTTGCCGTTTTTCATCAATAGAGCAATTGAGCATACACAATTGAGAAAAAAGTTATTAAAAAATTTAGTTCGAATATCCTTTGGTGTCATATTAGGAAAAAACAAAAATTAGGATGCAGATTACACTAAGCACTCTATTGATTGAAACAACACAAGTACTACAATCACTTTCAACAGAAAACTACGAGGGTTGAAATACAAGGGAAAATTATCAAAATATTGGCTTTTCAAAACAGGTGACATCACACTTAAAGAGAAGCAAGTAAATTATAAATTTTTTCAGAAAAAATGAAAATATAAAAAAAAAATTTCTTTAGGGTGCAATAATAAATGAGAGGAAGGCCATGTTTCCTTTACCGGGATATCTGAAAAGTTATTATTTCATGAAGAGTAATACAAGTAACTCTTGATTTCATGAAGAGTAATACAAGTAACTCGAGGAATTGTATTACTCTTCATTTCATGAAGAGTAATACAAGTAACTCGAGGAAGGCCATGTTTCCTTTACCGGGATATCTGAAAAGGAAGGCCATGTTTCCTTTACCGGGATATCTGAAAAGTTATTATTTCATGAAGAGTAATACAAGTAACTCTTGATTTCATGAAGAGTAATACAAGTAACTCGAGGAATTGTATTACTCTTCATTTCATGAAGAGTAATACAAGTAACTCGAGGAAGGCCATGTTTCCTTTACCGGGATATCTGAAAAGTTATTATTTCATGAAGAGTAATACAAGTAACTCTTGAATCCCTACTATGTCATCCACATACCTTTTGAACAATTTTGTATTCCTGTGTGTCCTCTGTTGTACATTTTTTTAACAATAGGAACAGATCCTTACAATTTCCTGTTTGTTCTTTTCCTCCGTGTCAGTATCACCCTGACATTTTGTATTAAAGTTTTTTTACATGGTTCATACTCAACTCCACAGTCAACGTTATCAACCAAAACCCAATTCATCCAGAAACGTTTGCTTCAAAATTATTGAAAAAAATACACAATTGAGAAAAAAGTCATTAAAAATTTTGTTCGAATATCCTTTTGTGTCATATTAGTAAAAAAATGAAAATTAGGATGCCGATTACACTAAGCACTCTATTGATTGAAACAACACACGTATTACAATCACTTTCAACAGAAAACTACGGGGGTTGGAATACAAGGGAAATTTATCAAATTAAATTGGCTTTTCAAAACGGGTGACATCACACTTATAGAGAAGCAAGTAAAATATGATTTTTTTTTCAGAAAAAATGAAAATATAAAAACAGTTTTTTTTGGGCGCAAAAATAAATGAGAAGGCCTTGAAGTCACTTTGTAATTTTTATTTGAATCAATATACCTAAAAACTAATCAACATTATTTTAACCCAGTTTTTCGTTAGACAAGCCATTGACATTTTTTACATTCAACCAAAATCAAGTGCTTTCAATTTTTCAGCTATTTTAATCTTCAGTCACGGCGAAACAGAACTTTATTGGCAAATGTGAATACTCCGCCACCAACAAAAAGATTACAATTGGGACAACTAAATGAATCAATAAACACTAGTCTTGTAATAACGAAAGATAAATTTTCTGTCGTCGATCACTTTTTTGTTCCGATCGAGGAAGGCCATGTTTCCTTTACCGGGATATCTCAAAAGTTAATATTCCATGAAGAGTAGTCCCAGTAACTCTTGAATCCCTACTATGTCATCCACATACCTTTTGAACAATTTTGAATTCCTGTGTGTCCTCCGTTGTGCCTTTTTTTAATAATAGGAACAGATCCTTACACTTTTCTGCTTGTTCTTTTCCTCCGTGTCAGTATCACCTTAACATTCTGCATAAAAGATTTTTACATGATTCATACTCAACTCTACAGTCAACGTTATCAACCAAAACCCAATTCATCCAGAAACGTTTGCTTCAAAATTATTGAAAAAAATACACAATTGAGAAAAAAGTCATTAAAAATTTTGTTCGAAAATCCTTTTGTGTCATATTAGGAAACAATGAAAATTAGGATGCCGATTACACTAAGCACTCTATTGATTGAAACAACAAACGTATTACAATCACTTTCAACAGAAAACTACGGGGGTTGGAATACAAGGGAAATTTATTAATTTAAATTGGCTTTTCAAAACAGGTGACATCACACTTATAGAGAAGCAAGTAAAATATGAATTTTTTCAGAAAAAATGAAAATAAAAAAACAATTTTCTTTTGGGTGCAAAAATAAATGAGAAGGCCTTGAAGTCACTTTGTAATTTTTTTTTTGAATCAATATACCTAAAAACTGATCAACATCTATTTTAACACTGTTTTTCGTTAGACAAGCCATTGACATTTTTTACATTCAACCAAAATCAAGTGTTTTCAATTCGTCAGCTATTTTAATCTTCAGTCACGGAGAAACAAAACATTATTGGCGAATGTGAATACTCCGCCAACAACAAAAAGATTACAATTGGGACAACTAAATGGATCAATAAACACTAGTCTTGTAATAACGAAAGATAAATTTTCTGTCGTCGATCATTTTTTTTGTTCCGATCGAGGAAGGCCATGTTTCCTTTACCGGGATATCTGAAAAATTATTATTTCATGAAGAGTAATACAAGTAACTCTTGAATCCATACTATGTCATCCACATACCTTTTGAACAATTTTGTATTCCTGTGTGTCCTCTGTTGTACCTTTTTTTAACAATAGGAACAGATCCTTACAATTTCCTGTTTGTTCTTTTCCTCCGTGTCAGTATCACCCTGACATTTTGTATTAAAGTTTTTTTACATGGTTCATACTCAACTCAACAGTCAACTTTATCAACCAAAACCCGTATCAGCCAGAAACGTTTGTTTCAAAATTATTGAAAAAAATACAGCCAGAACCAAAGTCTGAATTCGTTCGAGAGATTTTTTTTTAGTTTTTTGATAAATAGATATCAACCAATTTAATTAATAGACACCTTTTTTGTTGGTTAAAACTCCAAACAAAGTGTGCCACAGGAAACTGCGCTTCGTCTTCTACTTTAAAATCTTGACGCTAACGAACTCAACTAACTGTGAAACAAGGAAACAAAATGATACGAGAATCCCTTGACTGCTATCACAATTTTTCAAAACTGTTGACTATACAACAAATAAATTTTCTATGAACATCTTGCTATTACCAGTTTTACTTTCATGAACATGGACCGAAATTGAATGCGGACGATTCAGAATTCCTCAGAATTAGAACACTGGTACCAAAAGAACTGGGGCTCTAAAACTATAGAATTTTAGAAAAAAATGTCTTAACCGAATAAACTGAATGCTGCTACTTTGACATAAATTTAAATCACAAACTTTTGCTTGAATTTCAATAACAGTGTTATCAAAGATGACTCACTGAAATAAAACAATGACCACACTAAAATCAGCCCCCAAAAAGTTTTGTTATTGTTTGTAAACTCAATGTTTCTATCTGATAGACTACTAGGCTTCGTAAACTAAAAACTTTTACTACATATTTTTTATTGTTAGAAAATTAATTAATTAAACAGGCGACATCTCACTTATTGAGAAACAATTATAATTAAAATGCAAAGTAAAAAACCCAATTCTATTCCGTCTACAAAGAGTTGATAAGGAAAAAACATCACTGTGTGTTTAGTGTTTTGAATCAATTTTAAAGAGCAAACAATTAAGATCTTAGCGTTCATCGTCACGTTTACTTAAAATTTGTTCACAATCGAATAAAAGGATCTACAAAGTAAAAACAATCGTCATTGATTACATCCATCTAATTCTAGAAAATGAGTTCAAATGACAAGAGATTTTTATTAACTAATTACAGTTAAAATTTCATTTAAAACATTTCGCTTACCTTCAATATGCCTAATGAATTATAGTTAATGAATTATTCTTATTACTGAGTTTTTTGACATTCCCTGGCTTTTTGTTTTCTCCTTGAGAAAAAGCTTTTACCCTCAGTCTTATGCTGTGATATGCTTCAGTTGTTTGGGATGATGATATTTCAAATCAACAAGTACCAGAATGACTTTAGTAAATCGAAAGTTAAAATTTTCGCACTTGAACTAATACTTTAATGTTAATTCTCGTCCCAGGTACTCTTTGCGCATATTAAGTTATGGTTATAATTTTCATGTTTTAATTTTTGATGTTACCGCTTCAATTTGCATAAAATTTTGAAATCCACAACATGCAACGTGTTTGTCTCATTCAAAGTTATCGCTTGTATCACATCATTCAGCAAGGCGTGGGCTCACTAGGGAATCCTTCTTTTCATTTTTTGAAATTCTGCTAATAGTCTGTTGGCCGGTTGGGCCAACATAGATGAAATTGCTTTCATTATATCTAATCTTATATACCTCAGAGGGTTTCAGTTTTTCATCGAAAGATCATTTCAGGGTGGGCATGCAGTTGCTCAAAATTTTTGTTGCGAAATTGATTTGAATATTGCACAGTTTTTTTAGTCCCGGCCAAAAATATTTTGTGTAATGCTCCCTTTGAACGAAAACTAGATTTTTTTTTTCTTTCATGGTTATTTTTCGATTAATAAAGTTTAGGTTCCCATTACAGTTGGGTATCTCACAAGTGAATCTTAGGTGTTTTTGAAGAAAACTCGCATACTCAGTGTAATTTTGAAGATTTATATTAACAGTGCACACTAAGAAATCAACAAATTTCCGGAACAATTTTAACTCTTCTGTCATTTGATGTACCTTTCTCTGTACAATAGGAGCAAATTTCTTGCATGTTCTTCCTCCGCGTCATCAATGACACCTAAATATTTTGCTTGAAACCCGTTTTTACTTGATTCGCAATGGACTATTTTCCCTCGGGAAGTTATGCGTAGGTTACAATCAATGCAGCTTTCCTCCATGTCAGAAGTTTTGTTCTTCTCTCTCCCATAGGTTTCGAGCAAGGATTTTTAAAGATTTTATCTACACTTTTGTCACAGTTAGGGCCAACGAAGCACCCTTGCTAGGCCGTCCAATTCCGTGTATCACATTTTATCACACTTTAAATGAACATTCGTTGCAACTATTCTCAAGAAGCTCTTCATAGCTGATTTCAGGAATGTTTCTTCTAATTAAAAAAAAACAATAGTGTCTGAGAAGCAAAGAAGTCTTGAACTATGAAATTGTATAAAATATAGAACTAGAATACAGAGTGGAAAAACTGTCAATGATGATGACATCAGATTAGATAGTGGCAGAAATTCAAAGGATCTAACAAATATCGTCATTGTCTATACAGACCATTTGATCATCAAGCTCTTTCAAGGGTTCAGATATGTTTGTAAATAACCTGACGGATTTCACATACCTGAAAAACATTCACAGCTGTGACTAGAAAATAACTGTACTGAGTCACTGACTCGCCCGACTATATCAAAGCAGCAGTACAAGGTAAAATATCCGTTCACCCCACAAAGTTATGCAAATTATCCAAAGGATTAGATCTATAATTTATCTTAGATGATTGCGTTAAGGAGAAAATTTTCCAACAAAATTAAGAGTAGCTTATATAACGCCAATTTTTAAAAATGTGATAGGTTGGATATTACAAACAATCAACCATTTTCTTTAACTCCAAGTTTTGCTGCAAATTGTTGGAAGCCTCCTTCCAACTCAGTTGACGGATTTCATTGATAAGCGTAAAATTATTAATAAAGATCTATTCAGATTCCAGAAGAAAAAATGTCAGCAACTGTTGTAGTTTTACAACTAGTTGACACATGTTTGTCTAAGCTAGATCAAAACAAAAAGATTGTTGTTAATTTTCTAGATCTTGCGAAAGCTTTTAATTTTAGTTTGAATAGAAATTTTCTTTTTAAAAAATTGAAGTACATTGTTTTTCACAGAAAGCTGTCTATTTTTGCTAACCGCAGAACCTTAGACAACAAGTAAAACTTAATGGATTGTTTTCTGTGAAATTATGAATGAAATTATGAATGACGTTGTGGCACATGGATCTGTTTTAGAATTACTCAATTTACTTTTATACGTGAACGATTTCCCAAAACTAACGGGGAAATTGTTTCAATTGGCAGCTGACACAAGTAATGTCGGCTGTGGACAGAAAAGTAGCTTACATGGATAGTAGCTTACAAGAAAGTAGCTTACAAAATCGAGATAGTTTTTTTTTCGCGGAATAGTTCTGATTTCGGATCTATTTTTTTTTTTGATAAACGAAGTTCTCACAACTCAAAAATGTTGCAGAAATCTTGGTATTCAAATTGACAGGAACCTTAATTGCTACGGGCAGCTGAATAGAACGTAAAAAGAGAAGGCTCGTGGAATAAAATCAATATTCATTTATCTGCAAAAAAAACCTGCTACGGGTAGGTTTTTGCTACGGGCAGCTGAATAGAACGTAAAAAGAGAAGGCTCGTGGAATAAAATCAATATACATTTATCTGCAAATATACATTTATCGGCAATCTTTCTACATTTATCTGCAAAAAACCTGAAAATATCGGCAGATAAACTGTGGTTTAAAGGTGTGGTTTCTTTTCTATAGGTGTAACAAAGCGAGAGATCTGATAATACAGAAACATATACTAATAACAGCAAAAATCTTGCTAATCAAATTTCATTACCTAGGCAGACCAGAACATTCGGAAAATTTTCATGGATATTTTTGTCTCCATCAAAACACTCAAACAAAACATTTCAAAAGTAGACAGAATGTCAAAAACAACTTTGTAATGAACTCGGTTGTTGTTCAATGCGTACAAAAATGGAATAAGTTACGACAATGGCTTCGGTTGGCAACAAAGTAGAAATATATATAAGAAAACGTTGAATAAATTTTCGCTCTCACAGCATGAAAAGTTCTTTTGAATAGTAGAAGCTTTTAAAAGTTATTTTTATTTTTAGGAAGAAAAAAAGAGATAATCAATTATTGCAAGTAGTTTTTACAACGCGAAAATTAAGATCGTGCCTCCCCACCCTGAAATCATCCTTTGATAGAGATCTGAAATCCCACGTGGTATATGAAATTAAATGTAATGGATGCGGATCCATCTATGTTGGGCAAACAAGCCGGCATGTTACCACAAGGATAACAGAACATCAAAAGAAGGATTCACAGGTGGGTCAACATCTAGTTGAATGTCGTGGCGCCACGAATGACATTGAATGGAGAATTCTGGACGCCTGTCGGTCAGTAGAAAAACTAATGATCATCGAAGCTATATATATCAGCAAGCTGAAGCCCGCACTAAACACACGCGACGAATATAGGGGGAGGGAACTCACGCTAAAATATTAGTTCAAATCATAATTTTGACTAAATGTGAATGCATAGGGCAAAAAACTTTTTGTGCATGACAAAACGAAATTTGCAAAACCTCCACAAGAGGGATACTTATGGTTAGGGCAAATTAGGAATAACCCTAAAAATACAAGAACATGGACAAAATCGAAAAATCCGGAATAGGAATGTTTTTTAGTAAATTGATAACAAATGTAAATATGTGTTGTAAATAGGCTAAATATTGTACATAAGGAAAAATTTTCGATTGAATTTTTTAGAATGTTTCCTAGAATTGTTTTAATTGTCATCTCAGACAAATGTAAATACATATTCATTTTATCTTTTAACAATTTGTAAAACAGTTTTAACCTGACGATGAACGTAAAGTTCGAAAACGTTTGTTTTAAGTATTGGAAGTAATTTTAATTTGACAAATTGGTTTCTTTTACAATAATCAATTATATAATGTGATTCTGTAAGTGCTTGAATGATTTGAAGTATTGTTTGTTTCAAGTATATTTAACCGCATCGTTATAATTTTGATTTACTTGTTGCAAAAAAATGAATTCCAAACAAAAATTGGGCGTATTGAGCGAGTTCAATGCTGGGAAGAGCTTGACAGTTTGGTTGAGCGACATAATTTAGCTTTCAAAATCTGTCCACCTTTTTAGAATGTAGTTCAAGTTCGCTTCAATTATAAGTTTATGGCTCATTGATGTCTTATGGGCTTCAAACAGACATGTTTTCACCATTGCTTCTGTTAATCAGTTATATATCAACAACTGTCTGAGATGATAAAACGTTAACATTCAGCTCAGTGATATTGCAAAAATTGAACAAGTGTTATTATTTTTTGTCTATTAAATTTTAGAGGCGCCGCATATCTTAACTCAATTCTTCTCGTTTCAGGCCAACCTATAAGTAGTTGAGAAAATTTCAACTCTTATGGTACTTAAAAAACTTTAAAAGTACTTAAAAACGACCTGAATTGAGATACATTTTGTTGGCATCAGCCGTTGGTGCTTTTGCTAAGAGTTTCAGATATTCAGTCTGTACCCGATGTTTGATCTTTTCCGAAGAAATCTATTGAGTAGTTAGCTGTTTCTGGTTTAAGAACTCGGACATTAGAAAGAATCAAGAGATCTTTTCCGTTTGTGCCACCCCAGCGTAGTGGGTGCATATTATTTGCACCCTCCAGACGCATGTGCTATATGCTTACATGATATACTATGTAATGACACGTGCTCTGTAACTATGGGAACATAACTTACTGGGGGGGGGAGGGCACAAACGGAAAAGATCCGAATCAAGTTTTTGTTGCAAATTTCTCCTTTAACCAAAGATTGTGTTATTCTCGTTTCAATTACCTACTAGTGAATTGTGATATTCTACTTGGATCATGTTTTTATTTTGATGGAAAGTATCTATCAATTTTGGGATCTTATCCGTTTGTGCCCCCCCCCCAGCTTAATAGGTCCATATTATTTGCACCTCCAGACGCACGTGCCATATTTTTGCATAATGATTTAACATGTAATGGAATGTGCCCTGTAACTGAGGGCAGCATAACGTACTTGGAGCACAAACGGAAAAGATCACAATTTTGAGAAGCACGAGAATAAGTTTTGCACTTCTGCGCAGCGCTATCATATACCTCAGAGGGTGCCGTGGTTCCAAACTGGCGACTGACATTGATAGCTCTTGCAGTGCCTTAGTGCGGGAGAGGAGACTAAATTCATAAATTAACTTACATGACGCAGCTCTAAAAGAGATGTAGTGCCTTGTTTGTTTGAGGATGCTATGAGCATGTATTTTTGCGGTAAATTTATATACGATGTTGTGATGTTTCATAGTGGGGGCTCACTGTTCCGTCCATTGGGTGAATCACACCCCCATTTTATAGTTCAATTAAAAAAATTGAGAAGCTAGAAAGATCGAGAATTAAGAGTTCAAAGATTGATAATTTTCTCATCTATTTACCAAATGATATTTTGATATATATGTCATTTTCCAGAATTTTTTTTGGCTAGTTATTAAGGTTTGAATGAAGTCAAATTCCAAAAAGTTTTCAAGACCAGGTCTTAATCAAATTTAAAATTTGGAGAAAACGGTTAGAATAATTTTTTTAATTAAAATTTAGTGTACTTTTTCCTATATTAAATATCTCGAAATGGTAAATTCTTTTGATGATTGCACTTTTTACGTTTTTTAATATTTAATATTGTGAATAAAAAATTTTGTAAAAGCAATAGACTGATTTGAATTTCGGATTTTTTTTCGTCTTCTAAAGACATGTCCAGTTGTTTACTATTTCATTAAAATCAATTTGATAAACATTTTCCTGATGCATATTCGATCGACTGAGTAAAATTTCTATCAAATCAAAATTGAATAGTTGTCTGGAAAGTATGCTAAATTATCAGTCGAAAATTTAAAGAGAAAATAGTGAAAGTTAGTTTTGAGTTTTATCGTTGAATTTTTTAACTGCTACTTTAAAAGCAATGCAAGGAAGTTTGCTTACTTTGAAATGATGCTAGAAAGAGGCAAGAAAGCTCGCATGCTCTGTGCGTAACACAGAATGTTCCCAAATTTCCGTTTACAAGCATAAGATGTATATCAATATATCGGAAATAATATTTTGGAAATTATGGTGTTGAAAAAAACAGCGGATCACCTTAACTTGTATTGAGTGAAAATCTAATCTTAGCCCTATTCGAAATGCATAATTATTTCGATTGTGGCCTAATTTATCGAGACAAAATTGTCCAATTTTCTGCAGCAACGTCCCTTGAATTGTGTGTCCGAACAAATTAACTTACATGACGCAGCTCTAAAAGAGATGTAGTGCCTTGTTTGTTTGAGGATGCTATGAGCATGTATTTTTGCGGTAAATTTATATACGATGTTGTGATGTTTCATAGTGGGGGCTCACTGTTCCGTCCATTGGGTGAATCACACCCCCATTTTATAGTTCAATTAAAAAAATTGAGAAGCTAGAAAGATCGAGAATTAAGAGTTCAAAGATTGATTATTTTCTCATCTATTTACCAAATGATATTTTGATATATATGTCATTTTCCAGAATTTTATTTTTGGCTAGTTATTAAGGTTTGAATGAAGTCAAATTCCAAAAAGTTTTCAAGACCAGGTCTTAATCAAATTTAAAATTTGGAGAAAACGGTTAGAATAATTTTTTTAATTAAAATTTAGTGTACTTTTTCCTATATTAAATATCTCGAAATGGTGAATTCTTTTGATGATTGCACTTTTTACGTTTTTTAATATTTAATATTGTGAATAAAAAATTTTGTAAAAGCAATAGACTGATTTGAATTTCGCATTTTTTTTCGTCTTCTAAAGACATGTCCAGTTGTTTACTATTTCATTAAAATCAATTTGATAAACATTTTCCTGATGCATATTCGATCGACTGAGTAAAATTTCTATCAAATCAAAATTGAATAGTTGTCTGGAAAGTATGCTAAATTATCAGTCGAAAATTTAAAGAGAAAATAGTGAAAGTTAGTTTTGAGTTTTATCGTTGAATTTTTTAACTGCTACTTTAAAAGCAATGCAAGGAAGTTTGCTTACTTTGAAATGAGGCTAGAAAGAGGCAAGAAAGCTCGCATGCTCTGTGCGTAACACAGAATGTTCCCAAATTTCCGTTTACAAGCATAAGATGTATATCAATATATCGGAAATAATATTTTGGAAATTATGGTGTTGAAAAAAACAGCGGATCACCTTAACTTCTATTGAGTGAAAATCTAATCTTAGCCCTATTCGAAATGCATAATTATTTCGATTGTGGCTTAATTTATCGAGACAAAATTGTCCAATTTTCTGCAGCAACGTCCCTTGAATTGTGTGTCCGGTGAAACGAGGAAATAAACGGCATGTAGCAGTCAAAAGGAAAGTACGCAATTATATTAAGAAGCTGTAGAATCAGGTAAAACGGATCAATCTGTTGGAGAAATTTAGAAACTTTGAAGGAAAGTCCTAGAATATTTCTAGAAAAAAAACAATTGTAACTAGAGGTTGATTTGATCACTACCGTTGTTTTTCATCGGTAAAGCAAATGAGGTTACACAATTGAGAAAAAAAATAAGAATGCTAGCTCAAATCTCCTGTGGTATCTGATTAGTCAAAATACAAAGTGTAGGATGCAGATTAAACTAAGCACTCTATTGAGTTAAACACCACAAGCTATTAGAATTACTTTCAACAGAAAATTACGGGGACTCAATTAGGGGCCAAATTAGCTAATTCACTTGGCTTTTCAAAACAGGTGGCATCTTACTTAACGAAAAACAAGTAAATTTGGAAATTTTTTGAAAAGATTAAATTTAAAGCCTACAAAGGAGGTTATGAGGCTATTTTTATGGTAGAGAAACAGTGAAAATCTTCAGGATCTAATAATAAAGACCTGTATTAGCTTCTTTACGTCTTGATAATTGTTTTTTGGCAACACTGAATAAGCAAATAAAATTTAGAAGTTTTAGGGCTGTAACGTTGAAACAAAAAGCTCTTTGAGGAACAATTATGAAGACTGTAGACGTTTTATGTTGTTTCGGAACAATTTTAATGAGCGAATGTGATGGAACCATAAGCTACGTACAAATAGGATCAAAGACTATAAATTATTAGAGGAATTGAGATCTCATTTTTTTCTTTCGGGCAGAAACACTGTTGCGCATCAGTCAAATAAGAAAATTATATTTTCCTTTGAAATATTGTTTTAAAATTTATTTCATAAAAAAACCACGTAATAATTATAATAACGCATAAAGTGACAGAAAAATTGAATTCTAATTGATTTCAGATTGTTTGGATTAAAAACTCAAAGGAGCTGTCAGAAACAAGGAAGAGCAAAAAAGAGAGAAAATAGGCCAGGAAGAAATTCTAAGCAGGTAACTTCCGTGAGTATAAATGAAATCACAAAGTACAAAAAAGTGCCTGTTCGCTATACAGATTGGCCTGAACAGTGATAATCGGTCTAATCACCAAAACGAACAATGAATAGGAGAGCGAGAACTCTAAAATAACCAAAATTTTTCCATGGCATTTATTTTCAAAGTAAAAAAAAATTCAGAATTGTGAAAAGCTGAAAAATCGGCAGAAAAAGATATTTGTCTTCCTAAACCTAGATACACACAATATGACCGCTAAGAAATGAAAGATACTACTACGAAAAGTCGGATTAATCAGAACTAGCCTCTTAGAGCTACAAAATGTCTTGTAAATGGTCTCGACAGTGCGTAAGCAATGAAAAACTGATTCTAGTAAAAAGTACGCCTGCTATATATAACCTCATTTGTTTTTTCAAAAAAAATTATTGGAAGGATGAAATTTAAATCATAATTTTTTTATTCCTTGTAAACATTTTGCATATTTATATTTAATATGTGAGGCTAGTGCAACCTTTTAACTAAACCACACGCATAAACTGTTATTACTGCAAAACCAGCAATAGTTTGTTGGAACAGTCTAGTGAAACATTGAAAGTTTTATGAAATGTTCACGGTCGGGCAGATCCCAAAATGTTCACGGGGCAAGTATGGTAAGATTACCCAACCTAGAACCCCACGTTAGCAAAAATGTTGCTAAATTGTTGTTTTATATTGAAGCACGTTTGAATATTTCAATGGTGCCTAAATCTATAATAATTTTAACTTGTTATTCATCTCCCCTTTATTTCTTCATGGTGCTTTGACGTTTGACTAGTGTCAGAATTTATAAAAATTTAAACAGAATTTATACAGAATATATAGAAGTTGACTTTACGCCCCCGAGTTGACCGACTTCTCTATAATGAGAGGGATTTTCTCTTAATTTACGTTTTTTATGTTATTCATCCTCCTTAAAAGCAGTTTTGTCCGCGTCTGTTAAATCATAAAAGTTGATCTAGATGAGTAGGAAAATCCATGTTAATACACGTGTGATTTTTTTTGACGGAATTACAGCTATTTAGTGGATTTTGATGCTTTTTGGCGGTTTGTGGCCATTTTTTGTTTTTGTGAGTTATGGTCATTTCTAGCATTTTGATGCATCAATCAAGCCGATGAAGGGAGTTCCTAATTTTTGGTCATAATTACAGTTGTTTTTCAACTTTATTTATCCCTTGCAGTTTTCTACACTGCTCAATAAGTGGTGTATCACATATTTCTCTTTCTAACTGGAACTAATTTGGAACTGCAGGCATACTAATAAAATTTATCGCATTGTTTAATGCCTTGCGTGGTAATTAATTAGATTTAAAATGCTAATTTGTTGCTGAAATATCTTAAAAATAAATAAATAAATAAAAGCCACCTGAGTTTAATTGCTAGAATCAGGAGTTTTTAAAATTCCCGCAAAGCATCGAAAGTTTCTGCTCCATGTAAGTAGACAGAGACGATTTTTCAATCTATTTCGCCATAATTTGGCTGAATTTATTTAGTGCTAGCATGGATTTATTGATTGAATAGAGATAGGAACGGCAGGCATTATTTTTGTCATTTGAAGAAGCCACGCATATCTGTTTGGCTGGGAAACAGTTTGAAGGTAGGGATAAAAATCCGGCTGAAAATGGCATTTTCTCTTCCAAATTTATTCCAAATGTGATTGGAAGACTAATAGTGGTAAATTCCGGGAGAATTAAACGCTTAAATAGTTCAATATACTTTCTTAATACAGTTGTAACTTTTCCTTTGCAGATAATATGCTTTATTTTGGTTTGTAGTGGTAGTGGTATCGCTATGTGAGCCAAAATATGACTTAGCCTTGAAAGTGGTTACGCGATTTAACAGCTTGGACCACTAAGCTTCAGGCTTAACCATACAATACCGATTAGACAATACTGAGGCGACACATTAGCGAATGATTCAACTTGCGGTAATTTGATCGACGTTTGCTCAGTAACTGTAGAGCCATGTCGAGTTATTATCAGTTTACTTGGCTGGCTTTGTGTGTATTGTACCATTTCCTTAATTCATTAGTTTTGGTCAAATCTAGTGGCATTTACGACTTCACAGCTATTCCTGATGATGCAATTGTTTATAGCTCTGACAAGAAAAATCAAGGTTTCGCTGTTTTAAACTGCGTCTTTAACCCTTCTTTTGATGGTGTGTCTTGGCAATATCTTACATTAGAAACCAAAACTGATGACGCAACATCGAACAAACAGATTTCTGGATCCAATAAATGGGCGGATGTCTTCATCGATGGCAAATCTCACTCTTTGTTTGGAAACAACAGCCTCAAAATTTCGCCCTGGCCCGACGATTCAAGCGACGAGAATCGACGGTATCGGTGTATCGGAAACATCAGAAATTGGGGGTCTGTTATCAGTCCAGCAGGCCGAGTTTCAAAAGCAGTGCCTCCCTTTGCCAAATTATCAAACGGCCCGGTCCAGTCGAAAGAGTACGAAAGTGGTCTCTTGAAGCTTTTTTGCCCAGTTGACGGGTTCCCACATCCTGAAGTGAAATGGTTCAAAAATGACGTGGAGGTTTCTGCGACTCCTAGAATTACGGCTATGCATCTAACAGATTACACATATGCAGCCCTAGAGGTTTCGAATCTGCAGATTCAAGATCAAGGTATGTACTCCTGCGAGGGGTCGAATTCTGTTGGTGAGAAACGTGTGTATGTATCCCAGTTGGATGTGATCAAAGGTCATACCAGCGAGGGTTTGCGGTTTTACGATTCGCCTGCCAATGTCAGTGCCTTAGCCGGTGAAGATGTGTTGTTGCAATGTGCTGCTCGAGGCTTCCCGACGTCTATCAAGTATGTCTGGTTCCGAGATAACATCCCACTTCAAGAGAGTGATTACGTTGCTATAGGTAGTGGGAATATCAAGCTAGAGAAAGTCACTCTTAAGGACACGGGTCGCTATAAATGCATCGCAACTGTTAGCGGAAATGTTGAAGCCAAGTCTCAAGAGGTTATAAACCTGCAAATCAACGAACCCCCGAGGTTCAGTGTTGCAATGGAGAGGTTCATCCAGCTCCAAGGCGAAGAAGAAGGCAGTATTGTTCTGCCGTGCCCGGCCATCGCCCAGCCTGCCCCTTTGGTATCTTGGTACGTTGACAAAAAGCCTTTGAAAATTGATGGTGTTTATTTTGTCCAAGAGCCTGATTCTCTCCAAATTTACGGCCTGTTAAAATCCGATAGTAGTATCTACGAATGCGTTGCGGAAAATGAGTACGGTTCTATTTACAGAATATTTCAATTGACAGTTTTGCCCAAGTCGCCAGCGAAAGCGTATACGTCAATATCTCAGCCTTTAAAGTTTAGTGCGCTATCGAAAACTATAAGTTCTGTAGTTTTGTCGTGGGAACCGCCACTCACAAAGCGAGACGATTTTGCGCGCTATCTCATTTCATATCACGAAAAATTATCGTCATATCCAAGGGTTAAAAAAGTGACGGTACTCAAGGATAAATTGACGCTTGAAATTGGAAACCTTCAGGAAGACACTTTTTACCAGTTTAACATTCAGGGAGTAAGCTTGAAGGGCGATCTGGGGCAAATAGCCTCAACAAGTGTGAAAACATTGAAGCGGACTCTTGCTGGAGATATTAAAGTGACAGTTGTTAAAGTGGATGCCCAGGCTGCGTTGCTCAACTGGCGAGCTCAATCTGATAGTTACAAGGAGTTCCAGCTGGAGACAGTCAATGCGTGCTTTACAAATAAACCCCAAGCAAAGAGAGTTAAAGTAGTGTATAGAGAGTTCTTGTTGCAAAATTTGGAGGAAAGTTGTATCTACAACGTTACAGTATCTTCTGGAAACAATCAGGGTCAAGTTGCTTTGGGAACTGCCAGATTTAAAACAATGGGTGCCAGACCCTCTGCAGCACCTTTGGACGTTCGGGCGATGGGAGTTGATCCCAAGAAAATTGAAGTCTGGTGGTCTGAAGTTCCAAAGCCGGAGCAAAACGGTAAAATCACGTCATATTTGGTTCGATACAGGCCGGAAAAGCTCAAAAAAGGTGTAAACACTAAAGCTTTAGGATCCGAAAAAGGTACACACTTGGTTCTGGACAGTTTAGAGAAGAATTCAAATTATCAAGTGGCAGTTGCTGCTGGAAACGAATTTGGATTTGGGCCTTACTCGGAATGGTTCGCTGCGACAACATTGCAGAATACTTTAACAGAAGATCGAGTGCCCGGTAAAGTTAAGAAGTTGTCGGTTGTTGATGTTAGCGATAGTTCGATTACAGTTAAATGGGAAGGAACGGAAGACGGAGAAACAATACGAGTTCGTTCATATGTGCTGTACATTGATCAAATTGTACCTATTCATGTTGCTGCTACGGTTCCCGCGACTGATGATCGCTACACCTTCACCAACTTAAGAATCAACAAAAACTACATCATCAAAGTAGCAGCAAAGAATAACATTGGCAGCGGTCCAGATTCTCTGGTCTATCAGAAAACTTCTGAAGCGCCATCAGCGTATGACATGCCACTTCAAATGCCGAACAATGTCTCTGTAACACCAATCAATTCTGGCCAATTATCCGTTTCCTTCACATCGAATAATCCAACTAAGGACGACTCCTGGTTCAAGATTCGAGTCACTTGGCGATACCCGACTGTGTTCACACAGGAGTTCACTTGCAGGCCCCCCATGACTTCTTGTACCGTAAGTGGACTTAGACCTGGAACCGAGTACGAAGTTAAGGTCCAGGCTTATCGCGGTGATCCCGATGACCCGAATGCTATATCAAGTCCGTGGAGCATGACTGCTTCTGGTAGAACTCAGGAAACAATGCCTGGTTCGCCGCCCACAGACTTGACTGCAAGTCCTGTCAAAGGCAAACCGAACAATGTGTTGCTTATGTGGATGGCTCCAACCGATCCAAATGGAGCAATAACTGGCTATGACTTATCATATTCAACAGATCCAACTGCCAAAGAATGGGCGTTGGATCACGTTGAGGAGAACGTTCTTTCACATGAAGTTAAAGATCTAACTCTACAAACTACTTACTATTTCAAAATAGCTGCAAGAAACAAAAAAGGCCTTGGGCCCATACTAGAACATCCTATCAAGTTTACCACACCTGCCACAGGGTTGCTTGATACTACAAGTAATGAGTTGATGGACAGACCGCAAGATGGCGGTTTGGATAAAGAGTACTTCTATATAATGATAGCTGCCGTGGTCGGGTTTACGGTTATCGTTGTTTGTCTCATCATCGCCTTTGTGGTCTGCAGAATTATTAATCACCAAGCCGCTGCTTCGATTATTGACAAACAAAGTGTTCTGGGACGACCAGACTCAAGTATGACCCAGCAGGGATCTCTTTATGCTGCCGCTGGAAAACAAACTCAGTTACAGCAGCCTGATGTCACGGATCTGTACGTTCATAAGGACCAGTTTATGGAAATGAAGGGCGGCAAAGAGCTGTCAATGACGTACATGCCGGCGGGATCTGGCTCCCACATCAGTAATGGAGGCAACGATTACATGAGATCAGGAAGTCCTCCTGATATTCAGAAACACTTGATGTCGACTAACTTTTCGACCGGGTCGCCGTCTCCTGCGGGGTACCCTCCCTTGTCAATGACACCACAAGGAATGATGCACATGCAAACCACTCCGTCTCCTAATGCTCTGAAACAAATGCAGCTTGCAGCTGCTCACGGAATCGAAATGCAACCCCAACAAAAACAGATGGCGTTTCATCAACAGCCAAACCTGATCAGGCCAACACCTGTGCGAATGGGTGGCCAGTTACCGCCGCCGTTGCACCAGCACCCCCATTCAATGCAATCTGAAGTGCCAATGATGGCGATAAAACCAATGCTAATGCAACAACAGTCTGTTTCCAACCATACGACCCCGACCCCAATGGCTAATTCTCCTCATTGCTACAGTGGAGGCTCTACCGGACCCTACAAGCATTATGAATCAGATAACTTAGGCGATTACAACGGGTCTGAAAACGCGGTCTACAGTCCCCCTAGTTCGCTTTCTGGTGGAAACTTATCCCACGATGGGAGTCTGGGTCGTTCAGGAGGCGCAAAATTTAACAGCAACGTTGACAAAGCCCTCAAAGCGTTGCCCGCGATGCCACCAGAACTGAAACCCCTGTCAAGTCTAAGCTCGCCTTCAGGCCCTGTGTTGCCAATTACCTCAATGAACAATCATCCAAGCCAGTACCTTCAAATGCATAATAACTTGCCTGTTTCCGTAGCAACCGCTATTAACCCCAATGTCCAGCCCATGATGCCCCCTGTGACCTCTGCGCATTACAGACCTCCTAATCACCCAAGAATGGGTGCGGGTAACCAAGGCCACGGATTGCCCAATGAGTTTTACAACCACTCCGTAATGCAACAAGAAGCGGACGCTTGTGTCGATAAAATAGCCGGTTTGATGAACAAGTTGAACAGCGCAGGCTCTGCTAATCCGGGATACCCTTTGCATAGAAGTGGAGAAATGGACTGCTAGAATCCGCTTTGTATCGAAATTATTAAATACCATTTTTGTAAAACCGCTCGGATAGATAGTGTTTCGAAAGACATACGACCAATTTTATTTTGGATCGCTTGTGCAATTTCAATTATCGTGAATTACAGCTCTTAAATTCATCCAAATCACGTATAAAGTGTCTTCTTTTCGTGTTCTATACATTTTTCCTTATTCTATTGTTTACCTTGTTTATTGCCGCTACTCCGTCTATTTATCATCTCGTTATTATTCACTTTTTTGCTCTTTCGAACTCATTCGTGCTGATAAATTAGAAACTTTACGAAGCAAAGATTTGACAAATGATAATATTATGAAGACGCTGCTTATGGAACTTTGTAGCTCTTTCTTTCGCATTCGCTTTTTGTATTCTTCATTAAGTCATTCGTGTTTGTTGAACTTTGTTTTATCTTCCATTTAAAATGTAGATTACATTTTTTCATTACCTTTTTTTACTTTATTTCCTATTCGTGCTCTTTTCTCTTTTATTGTCATGAGTTGATGACTCAATAATAGCCCTAAGGTTGTTCTTCTTTACCCAAATAATGTCCCCCCACCTATTGTTCCCGAAATATAATGAGCTGTAGCTGATATTATTCACTGTTCACACGCGAGAGAAGGCAAATTATTGATCGGAAATTGTCACTCAAGAGAAAGGTAAGAACTAGTTACATTAATCATTCATGCTTCACTAAAACATATCTCTCCGCCCCGTTCCTAAATTCGAGTGATTAATTGTCATTTTCTCATATATGCGAACAATTGAAAATGGGGTTTCGATTTGATGCTGTGTTCAAAAAGCATAAAACGGATAGCGAAGAATTTAGTCAAATTTATAAAATTTGGATTTTTTTATTGAGATGCCCAATGTTATAATACTGGTTTGGATATCTATTACAAGAGGTAATAATTTTTTAATGAAAAAAAAATAAACAATCATTGTTTCTAGAAGTCTGTGAATGCATGAGCTTGAGAGCAAATTTCTTGGTTAAAAAGAAAGAATTTTGTGATCAAAATAAAAAGTACTATTTCAAAACAATGAAGTAGTTTGAACCGACATGGGGGTGAGTGTTGAGAATTTTTGAAAGGGCTGATTTTAAGATGGAAAGAGATTTCAAAAGACCCTTTCAAACTCCAAATTTCGTGAACAGGTTGCCAGCGACGTGGTTGTTAAAAAAGCGATAAATCGGTAATAGAATTTCAATTCTCTGAAGGCGGTTTTGATGGCATAGCAATTGTTGTTTACTGGCAAATGCTGCGATTATTATTCAGTTAGAAAATGACTGATGCCGTTGAATTAGCTTTGATGTTCAACGCTTTGTTCCCACTCCGAAGGCATCGGTCGGTGGTTGGTCCACCACATGTTATAGTGTTTGTTGTGTTAAGGAATAAATCTGCAGCCCAGATGTCTAGACTTCTAGGCCCCCCGGGGGGAAAGAATTGGAATGTTATTGTTATTAAACTTCTGAACAGCTCTCGAG
Organism: Convolutriloba macropyga; assembly: GCF_964194025.1. Lineage (NCBI taxonomy): Eukaryota > Metazoa > Xenacoelomorpha > Acoela > Convolutidae > Convolutriloba > Convolutriloba macropyga. The sequence continues at coordinate 68,786,253 of NC_134472.1, forward strand.
CAAACAAAAAGCAGCGCCATCCTTCAAATTTGAAATTGCGTGGAAGTGAGGGGGGGGGGGGGGGGGTTCCGGAAAGTGAGAGAACAACTGTAACATTATTTCATGTTCGCTCTCAGCTAACATTTATTTAAAAAGAGATTTACTTAATGGCTGCTCTTGTTGTTGTTATGTTTGCTGTTGTTGTTGTTGTTGTTTTTGTTCAGGAATTAACCTCTAGAGGCTCTGTGGAAAGACTATTGTATGCTACTGAAAGCATTTCCCTGTTCCGCATTTTTGAAATTACTATTTCAAACCAAGCTCACTAATTTAGTGGAGTGCATAATTGATGCGGAGGGTTTTTCTTTAAAATGTGCAAGTGGTTATGCTCAAGTAGGAATTTCAAGACTAGAATTTCAAAGTGTTCAAGATTTTAACTAATCTGTGCTAGGATACACGCCCCAAGATATGTATTTCAGCTTGAGTGTATTTCTAAAACCGGTCATGTCTTATTTAACTAAAATCCAGCTTTTCTATCTAAAAACATCGAATATGAATCTAATTTTGTCTACTAAGAATGGTTGAGGTGTCTCAAGTTATTTTTGACAGCCTCTCCTTATAATCGTCAAGTTAATTTTTCCAGGGCGATTCTCTACTTACACTTGGTGGAGTCTGAAAAATAAATCTCTACAAATTTAACGAAGTGATTGGTTTTGAAGCATAATCTAATCGAAGATGTTCGAAAACGCGTGACTGAATTCAACCCAGAAATTGCTAGCCTTACTTGAACCTGTCAGTTAAATATATAGATTCTGAATCAAAATCAATCAAAAATAAACAGAAATGTTTGGCAAAATACGAGCTAGAGCTCAGACCTGATTCCACAAAAATTACACCAGGACGTAACAGAACCTACCATTTTTGTTCGAGAGCTAAAGACAAATATTCCAAGATCTTACAAATTTTTTTGCAGGAGATCCTATCAAAATTATTGGCAAGACTAACACATAGGGCTGGGCATAATATATTATTTAACAATTGGTTGTTATATAACACTTTGCTGCGTAAAAATACCCCCCCCCCCCCCAAGGGCGTAAAGTTTCGGTCAATAAACCTAAACAATAGATCCGAGAATTGCTTTGAGTGACTATTTTTTCTTCTCTGTTCTTAACATGTTGAGGTCAATCTTTCGTGTCTTAGGTTCTTCTGTTGAAAGCTCGTTATGCCAAATTATGAGCGCAGCTCTATTTGTCAAAAGCTGATTGGACGCACTTTATTAAGCTCGTCTGTCAAATTTATTTGCTATCTACTGTTTCGATCATACGACGAGGCTAATCTATTTAGCATATTTTACGGCAGTCTGTAGGTTTTGTAAAGTTGGTGACGTGCTCACGTGACTTAAGAAAGCACAAAGGTTTAATTTTTTAAACGGAACAATAAATTAGGAAGCTTTCTCATGTTCGTGTTCTGGATCGATTCAGTTCGGGCAAAGCTTAGTGGCTGTATAACTGTACTATTTTAGCTGTAAGCTGAGCGGAGCTACATTGTGGTGTTCGTGCGCATGTGACGTCATTCCTCACGCTGTCTAGTAAAATTTTGTAGGTCTTTTGCGTGATGAGACTTTGATCATATGTGACTGACCTCACTCAATAAAGTGACTTTTGCACTTAAAACCTGAGTTTAATTTGAATTTGTGTAAGGTTAAAGGAACTCATATGTGTAATAAAAGTCCCTAATAAAAAGGCTTGATTTCTTACAAGATTTTAAATTTTTTGCTGAATGTTTTTACATAAATTTTCCAACCTATAGCTGTCTTTAATTTCTCATCTCCCCTATCGTTGGATGAGTTTAATGTAATTCAATCCTGAATAGCTATCTCATATTTTGTCCCTTAACGTTTTGCTTCTGATATCGAATCATAAATAAAACTTTGGATAATATTAAGTGGAAAACTTCGGCAAATGGTGGAATTTTGGGTGATGAATTTTGTTAATGACGATCGTTTCTGTTTCTTGTCCAAAGAAATCTCAAGTAATTTGGCTCAGTATTTTATGCTATTTTCAACTGCATTTTGTACTTGATGTTTTAAGTTTTCTTTGGGTTGAAAATTTCTGACCATTCTATTAGATTTGTTTTGCTCAGTGCCAGATTGCTTTGTTTCATGAAAGATTTGGAATCAACCTCAGACATCCCAAATTTAATTCAAAGGTACCAAGGTCCAAAAATCAGGTGATCGCCTAAATGGCCGATAGGGAGATTAGCCGACAACCAAAAAATGAGAATGAAAATTAGCGACCCGTCCACACAAAATTTTAATTGTTGGACGAGCTAGTGATATTTTGGCCGAGCAGAATCACTAAGATGTCGGCTTAAGTTTTGCTTTTTGTGTCGGTTAAGCCCTTCGTCGGCAAATTTTCCTGGTAGCCAAAAATCACTTTAGCTTAAGATATTTCCTCAGCTCCGATTAAATGGTAGGAATATTGGTGGGCATGGGTGTAGGTGTTACATGACAATATACGCAATGCCAAAATAGCCAATGTGGCAATATACCCAATGCCATTATACACATTTCATTCTTTTTGATCTTTTCGTTCAATAATTCGATTTCAAATTAGCACTCGCTATTATCAGCTTATTTCCTCATAATGAGCTGATAATTTGATCCCGTGTTGGGTTGTGATAGTTCCATATCAAGTCCCATGGGCTGCTGAGGCATGGTCATGACCCGTGAGGAAAATTTACCCATTTCCATTTTACCCAATGCCTTTATATCCAACATGCGATTTACCCAATGACATTTTTGTTTTACCCTACTGTTAATTTTACAAGAACGACTATTTAGCATAAAAATCTAAGGACCGTGATCATGCCTCAGTGGCCTGTGGGACTTGATAGATATGAAATTATCACAACCAAACATGGGATTGCAATTATCCGCTTAAATATAACATTCTTTTGGTGTGGATTGCTAATTTGCAATCGAATTATTGAACGAAAAGATGAAATATCATTGGGTAAATTCGCTTTGGGTAAAACGGTATTGTGTATCATAGCAGGTTGGGTATGATGGCATTGGGTAAATTAGTACGTAACCCTCTGTTGGTCACTAAAATCTTCAATGCTTAGGACCATTCTTTTTGGTGTACGGCAAGGTTGTGCTCCATTCACATTCAATTCCATGGCCGCACCCTCACCCGACAAGGAGAGGATGTAACCACAGACTTTTTTGCCCTAGTTGATACAAACTCGAGTAGTTCTTGGCTCAAGAAGTTTTTGTTTTAATATGATCCATTAGAGCTCTGTCTGTCAATACGGCGTCCGCCGAGCTCAGATTGAATTGGAAAACTTGTTTGAAAAAGTTTTTTCCCCATCAGTTCAGTGATAACATGCATGTTCTGTTGAGCCGACGGACGAGGAGTCAATTTTGCTGAATAAAATAAAAGTCCTTTTAGAAATGCTGCATATTGGGCGTAAACAAACGAAAATAAGTTATGAATGTCAGTCAGAAATCTACGTCAAGCGTGTTAAATATTATTTAGCAAGCGTGTAACTTGTTTGGTCTGTCTTGTCAGTATTGTGGAAAACATTAAAGTAACAAATTCTTGACTTATAATGACGTCAGTTGCTGTTTGTCAGCGTTTGTCTTTTTCCTCCTTTCGTAGTTCTGAGCTATTACTTGAAAAATTGGTTCTGTTTATTTTTTGGCAATGAATTGAAGTTTTTTGGAGTCTGTATGTCGGTCTGGAAAAAATCACTTAGAGGCAGACTTTTTGTTGCCTTTCGAGTAGGCTTTGAATTCTGTAGTTAAATTTTATCGTTCAGAAAATGTAATAGGAATTTGAACATGCAAATATATACCTAATTTTAGCTATTTTAAGCTCAAATTTATTTTTTAAAGCTGTGTCTGGCTGTCTTGCATTTGATCCGTATCTGTTTGTGATATATCAATTTTCTTTTCATGCTGTAATCAGCGTCTCTTTTCTGCTTCAGGTTTAGCTAGCTGTGATGTGGGACGGATTAGAAAAGATCAATTTCAACACTCGATATGGTCGAGGTGAACAAGAACACAACACTCCGAAGAGAGATAGATATCTATTTCAAGGATGAGCTGTAATGTCAACTCACAAATATAGACTCTCTGTCATTATAAGTGAAACTCTATCTATCTCTGCTCCCTGTATCTCTAGTTAGTCGCTGTGTGTTTGTTTAGTTCCTGTTAATACCTACTTTCAACCTGGGATTAACCACGACTAACAAGGAAACTGTTTGCGTCATTTCTGTCTCTCTCCGCCGTCTCAACAGCTGAAAACTTCTCTTAAAATAAGACATGAACTCATGTTGCTACTGAATTTATAAGAGATTTTAACAACCTTTTGTTAATGTTAATATTAGTCTTATTAATATTACTATTATAACTATGTTGAGTGCTCGAATGGTGGTTGAAAGAACGAGTTCCTTTTAGAAATACAGTTTTATGCCGGTACGATTAATAGTGATATCTATTTAATAATTAATTTTCCCTAACAATTTTTTCTCCTGTTTTTATAAGGAAAAATCAGGTATAGAAAGGCCAAATGGAGCAAAGGATGACATTGACGTTTGGGTTTTGATTTTTATAGTTGAATAGTTTCAACTTAATGCATTTCAGTTTTTCTGACTTTTTGACGACTATGAAAGTAGTTGAAATTAAGCTGACGCAACTTCAAATGTGTAACAAATTGCGCGTATCAAATTTGATGATCTGTGGCACAATAATACAAATGTGGAAAATTAGCAACCGGCGAAAAGTCACTAGTGAACCAAATATTGGGTTAAGATACCGCTGTCCAAATTACCCAACTTGGTTCAATTGTTTACTAGAAATTTATCATACCTAGTCATCTCATATATGGTCAAGATCTAATCGCTGATAATCATTCGACAATTAGGTTGGTGGTGTTGACACTAACGGTAATTACGCGGCACATAATTTGCCCTAAATTTGATGAATTACCCATAGGTAAATTGAGCTTACACCTGGAGGGCAAAGATGCAATAGGTTATTACCTAGCGGGAAAAGGTGAATGAATCGTGAAATATTTACTGAGTACACAAAACACTCCCTCAATGGGTAGAAAATTGAACCCAAATTTCATTACACCCTACATTTGATAGCATAAATGCGCAAATAGCCGTGCGAGTAAAGCTAAGGCTACTTTGCCCAAAGGCAGGGTTTTAATTCTACAATTTGGGAGTTAAGCTTTGAAAGAGTGGCATTAAAAGGGGAACTGGTCCTGATTCTGGGTTCGAATAAAGTGGGACATCCGATCGATAAACAGCTCCAAGTGCTGTTGCGTTGCCCTGTCAGTCAAGAGAAAACTGATCAAATTCTGCCCAAATTTGCAATTAGGCTGCTACTTAACACAGCCCAACCGCTGCTCTAGTAACTAGCACTATGCCCTTGGCTATAACGGAGTGGGTAAATGGAAGGATAAATAGTTGTAAAATTGAGCAGAGTTTATTTAACAGATCCGAGTCTTAAGCTTCATGATATAAGCCCTCGAAGGAATTGCCTTCAACTTTTCAACTTAGAATGCTCTCTTCTTTTTGTTCAAATAGCGTTAATTTACACATATTTGATCTCATTTTCTTCCCTAGCCGTTCGATGTGTGCAGTCTTCATTGGGAAATATTTCCCTTTTCTTTTAGATGTATTTAAAATGAAAAGCAAATTTAACATCAAAACATAAACTAAACACGCTAAAGTGCAATAAAACAAGCCTTTTCATGTAACCGCCCTTCAATAAAAATATATTTTACTTGTTCTCTTATTTTTGCAGCTAGGGAATATTTTTGGGGCTTAATACAGATTTGATGCGCTCTTAAGTAGGGGTTGTAAAAAGGCGGAAAGGGGGAAATATTCCTTTATTTCCCTGAATTTTAAAGTGGTGGAGTGTGCTTTAGTATCAGAATAACCGATAAGATTACAGATTTTTTCTTTTTAACTGCTTTGATCGTAAAGAATGCAGAATTTAATCAATTTTGGCCCCATTTTTGTGGCCAATTTTTGCGAAACACATGCTGAAAATGTAATGAATGCGTCACTGCATTCAGAAATAAAAATGTCAGCAATTTTTTGACAAATTAGTCAGCAGTGAACAAATTTCCGCTTTCGAATTAGGTCCTAATGGCTGCCAGTGAAGTACGAAGTACTAGGAAATGCAATTGTTGCGTAATTGAATTTTTTACAGTTGTAGTGGGCGTTTTAGGTTATGAAATTGTAAAAATTAGGCTGCCTAAAGTCTAGGAGGTTTGCACTTTTTAATCTTCAATGCGTGACGCTCGCTAAGGAAATCGAATTGCTCTAAGTATATAATTTATGAAAAGTTTTGATGTTCAATCAATTTTTCTACTAAAAAGGGAAATCTACTGACCAATTTTCTGAAGGATTATCTAAGTTTTGGAATTATTCAATATCCACCTTACAAGCATAGGAGTTTTCCATTTCCAACCCGCAGTTCCTATTTTGACTCATATGTATACAAGACAACACATTTGTTCCAAACCTGTCTCTTTTATGTAACTTTTTTACAGTGACTTGAGAACGTTGCTCAGGCAATTTGCAGATTGATCGATAATTGCGAAAAGGCGTCCCTTGTATCCTTGCAGGATAGTTAGGGAATAACTACCCACTGTAGGAAAAATTGGCAACAACAAACGTCGATGAGTGACGGGAAAAAAAACATTTCAAAGATTGCTTTTTGATGTTATCATTCGTTTCATGCATATAACAGAAAAATTACATCAGCAAATGTGAACATTTTAGAGGAAAGAATCTCATACCGATTTATAAATAATTTACAATTAATTTAGATTTATAAATAATTTATAATATATTGTTGCACCAACGTTAGGGTCTCACCACTCAGTTAAGTTCATTTTGGTACTTCTACAAGGAGCAATCATTATGCTTTGTTAAGTCACACGAACCTCATAAATGATCTCAGTTAAGTAATAAATAACATAAAAATATGTGTCATGCAATTAGGCCTTCATAAATTTTTTCGCTTTTTTTCACGAACTGCAACCACAATTCCGAATTTCTGAACTCTTTGAACTCGTACAATAATCGTTCTAGGAAATACATTATGACATCATTTATGATCTTTTTATGACTACTAAGAAATAGCAACTGTGAAAATTTGCAGCTATAGTGCTGTACGTTATTCTATAGCCTTTATAAAATTGAGCAATGTTTGTCATATCAACATACATTGTTTATTGCTAAGCAATTACTTAGCTGATGATTAAGTTAGTCATCAATGTTGTTGTTTAAGACATCAGTCAATAATACTTAATTCACAAACGTTTTCGATATAGTTATTGTCATTTTACAAATGCAACTTAAAATTTATTTTAACAAATTAAAATAAATTTTTTAAAATGATTTGAGTTCTTTTATGAATGAACTGAACAAAAACGAAATTTTTGGGAAAGAGTTTTTTAGTCATAAACGGCGTCAAAACAGCAATTAAACGCAGCACACAAAGATTTCTGCTAGAACGGAAAATAAACAGAAAACAGACAAAGAGGTCAACTTTATAGACAGAATAACTGAAAAGTGAGTTTGTTGTTATTGTTCTATCTCGCTGCAAATGTCTGAAATTTCGCGTTGACGTAACTTAACGCATTCATTCCTTGAACAAAACATACATGTCAATGCAGTTCAACACAAAATGAAAGTTGAAAATAATGTCTCAACTGAAATACAGTTCTTATTTTACAGCAGTGAAGTGAAACAGTTTCATGACTTGGTAAATCCAGAAACAAACAAGAAACATATTGCTCAATTGAGGAGAAATTAGAAATGCAAACCAAGTTTGCACTAGAACTTGATACTACTTTTTGACGTACCCAATAACTGAATTAAGTCAAAAATTAGATAGTGTCTCACAGAGAAACAAAATCTGATTTTTTAAAGTTTTAGGCTCAATGTACACTAAAATTTCCCTAGAAGTGAGATACTAATAGTTCATTGAAGATTCTATTTATTATTGTTCCGAACTCATGTAATGACCACCCCCCCCCCCCCCCCATAGTTATCAGAGGAATATACGAGTAGTAACTTTCGAAAGTCTTCGAAAAGTAGATTATTTCTGTAACGAGAATATTCCGAATTTCGTAACCTCTGAGAAGATATGAGGTTTTTAAAAATCTACGCTTTCCTTAAGAAATTAATGAACACGGACGAACTTAACGATAATTTCTGGTTACAAGAAGAAGTTGTTCTCAGATTTGGATTTGTGCTCTTTATTATTCCAAACTAATTTCACACAAGGAGGCTCAATAATTTGCGCTTGCACATGATGGTCCGACCTGAGCTCATCAACTTTTTTGACTTAATTGTCAACCAAATGAAGAGATAACCAAAAATAGATATTTGAGTTTAAAAAAATTGTTGCACACCCAAAAAACTAATTTAATTACATAATGCCAAGCCTCATTACAGCGTTCACGAGATCTGCCATTGAAAAGACAACGAGAAAAAAACAAACAGCAAAAAAAGCAAAAACAAAAATTCCACGCAAAAAATCAATATCTAAAACCAAAAGAACCTAGTAACAACGCCAAGTGCAATCAGACAAAACCTTAACTTCACAATCTTAATTTTTCTTAACTGCACAGCAGATGGGACTTTTCTTTAATGAGTCTTGCTAAAAAGTCGACAAAAAGAAGAAATAATGAGGCGCGATTCAAAAAATTAAAAAGCAACGTTTTTGAAACCAAAAATTTCAAACTTAAGGTTTTAAGATTTCAAACAAAGCTTTTAAGGACATAATTCTGGATAATCTTACTTAAAATTCATTAAAAACCAATTGGACCTGTCCCTGGTTAGACTATGGCATAGAAACAGAAAAAAGCTGAAGAAAAACTAAAAAAATGCAAACAATTGGCGAGAACAATTCATTGAAGCCATTAAAATATTGTTTTTTTCTTTATATTGTTCTATATTTCAAATGTTATGCTAATTTCGCTAAATTTATATTGAAAGATAAAATGAGGTCATTTGCGCCTCATTTGAAATTCATTGGCATCCGTTATTACAAAAATGTAATAAAAAAGAGAGAAAAAAACACGAAAATTGACCACTGACAAAGCCTTTACGAAAACGCATATTGTTCAAAAAAAAAATCAATTACAACAATATTAATATACTTGTTAATTTTTGAATCATTGAATGATGAGAATAAGGAAAAGAACAAAAAATTGCAATCATGCAATCCATCATTCATGCAACGCACTATTAGAAGCTCATGAAACCTCTCAGCTTTTTATTACAACAAGAAGAATTAAAAACCAGAAAAAACATCAAAATCAATTAAATTGATAGAGAAAAGTGTCGAAGCCATTAAAACAGAATTTTTCAGTAAAACACACACAAAATTTTTCATTTTAAGTTAATTTTTTTTAATAGCAATGGGATTCTTCCTTTTCAAAAAAATGACTTTAAAAATCAACAAATATGAACAAAATTATTAAAATCACGAAATTTTTGAGAAAAACCTTAATATCAACGTCATTGAATTCAAATGTTTTCAACGGAAATCAATAATTACGCTGAGCCAATGGGAAGGCAATGATGTCTATCATTCATAATTCATCACGAAGACATAATAATTCTTGTGGCTACAAAAACAACAAATACAGTCGAAAACCAAAATCTCAATAGCAAATTGCGAGAAAAAATTCTCGAAGCCATTTAAAGCATAAGCCTTTTCTCTTAACATTTTATCTATGGTTCATCGAACGTCTTCTCTGAGCCAAAGGCAACTATCGAAACTCGGATGTTCTCATATGATTTCAAAAGGAGTCAAAAATTTTTCATGCAGTTTTTTTTTAAAAAAACTATGAAAACTCGTGGCATTGATGTAATAAAACCAATAGTTAAGGATTAAACCACTCACCAGAATATTTTTGTTTTCAGTAGCGAAAAAAAAGTCCAGTCATTTTTGAGACTGACTTACAGTTCACAACAATGAGTTAAAAATCGGTTATTATTCAAACAAATTTTTGAAAAGCTATTTTTAGAGTCTTAACACCCATTAGCTGTCCACTTAAAGCACTAGACAGGTTTAGCTAATGCTCAATAAGAAGCCTTTTAATCAAAAAGGCTATGCCATGGGACTATTACATTTCGTAAAATCTCAGAAAGAAAATCAAAACTTCATTGAAAATTGCGAAGACTTAAAGTTGAAGCCGAAAAACAATTGTAAATGACGTTTTTTATTAACGGAAGCCGATATGAAAAGTGACTAGTCGGTAAGTGGGTTTAAAAACAACAAAAGAATTTTTAAAAAAAATTAGCCCTCAAAATCATTTCAATTCTTTTATAGTAAACTTTCCTTTGAGACCAGAACTAGCCATTTTACCCCCCTGTGTCTATAAGAAACACCAAATTGATTGTTTTTGTTGTGCGAAATGTAATTTTGATTTCATATTTTTAGAGAAAACATCTGAATATGAACAAAAATTACGTTAAAAGTGAACAAAATCATGCCAAAATCAGGCTTCAATTACTCCTCGAAACAAAAACAAAATTTAAAAAGCTCTTAATTTTGAATTCTATGTTGGGGCAGCTCTATAATGATACCACTACAATTTCTCCACCATAAATATATGCAGCGGCCAAAGTTGACTCAACAAAAAAACCATTTGAGTATATAGTTCCTCTCAGCCCCCCCCCCCCCCCCCCCCGTCACAAGTGGGGTAAGAGCAATAACTTGAAGACAAGTTCAAGATTGAGAAAAAAGACACGTAAAGCGCAAAAGCAATGGTGTAGAGATGCATTTAATCGAGCTTTACTAGTCTAAGAAGTATTTGAAGCTGCAATTTGACAGAGAGAGACAAGTTGTACGCTTCACTGCTGTCTTTGGGTACTTCTTTAACACGCCGTTGACTTTCTTAAGATCAATAACTTTCTGCAATACTTCATGGATTTTATTTCTTATTTCTAAAGTTATTTTTTAAATGTTTAAGATAACAGCAAAACAGTACATATTTTAAATTACTAAATTTTTTAATAGCAAACAGGTGGTTTCAAAGTAAAGCAATTAAACATAATGACTTTGACACAACCAATACTTCAAATAAATTCATTCAAATTAAAAAAAAAATGGTTATCAGATTTAATGTCGCTCAGATCAATAATTGGTCAGGATTGTTTGATTTTACTGAAGGCAAGAGACAAAATTGAGCCTGGAAAGAGCAAATTTAACTTCACACAGCAAAACAGCGAACCAATTGAGTTTTTCTTAAAAAATGCCGATATACCTTTTGGGAATTCTCCCTCAATAGTTACAATGTGATCCCCATTTTTGAGCAATTATCGTCGAGGAGGCAATGTTTTTGTTCATGTGCCGCATAAAGTGCGTCTCAAATTCTAGCCGCAGAAGTGAGAAAGTCAGATAGCAGCGGCGAAATAACAGTTACATCAAAAAAATCAGATTTTGTGGCTTTGCAAGTTGGGACAAAGATATCTTCGGGGCCCGTTTGACTTTCTGATATAAGATTCTTTTCTTCAAATTTTGTTGCCACGTTCGCAGAGGAGCAGGTAGATTTTATTTTATCTCAAGTCTGGTCGTACTTTGCAATTGTGTCTCCTCGCCAAGGAGACGCAATGGCATGATCACCATAGATGTCCACACCTACTTCTCTACAGAACAGGAGTTTAATTTTTCCGTCTCAGACAGGAGCACCCAACCTGTTTTTTCACTAATGGCTCTAAACTTATTTGATTCCGTTCAAAGCCCCAGAGCTGGACTGGCGCGAAAAAACTACCATGGTCCAGCATGACGACAAGACAATAAAACAGATCGAGTGAAATCTATTTCAGAAGCTTGAATCTCTTCTGGGACATTTTCCTTATGAAGAGTTTCATGGAGCGTTTTTTGTGAACACCAATTGGATCCTAAAGGTAGTAAAAATGTAATTGCACTAAATTAGTGTAACGATCCTGAGCAATTGCAGGTTTTAGGTCTTTAGGCGGTTATTTTCGAAAGAGTTTCTTCGTAGGAAAAAACAGAATTATCAAAAGTAGCCTTAAACTGATATTGGTTGTGTATAATAAAAAGATCTGATAGGTTGATCGATAGGATTGCCTGAACCAAGATTCTTCTGGAAGAAGAGTAAAAAAGGTGTTCTCAAGTTTTTCGCTCTATTGGGAAACATTTTTCCAGGGAGATATTAACTAGAATGGAGTGGTTTGGCAACGCAAGCAGAACAACTTTTTTGGGGGGCCAATGCAGTAGCGTAAGATACCTAAGACGCCCCTAGTGTCTTTTAGTTAGTCCAATTTCTTAATTAGTCAATTATTTTATCATTAATCCCACTCATCAGGTGATTCCAACAATATTGAACCAATTATTCAAACAAAATTCCCGCTGTTTGGACGAGTAAGTAGTGTAAACAGTAAACTAGAAGACTCTTGCTAATATATTGCACGCAAATCCCCGAATGGCGATAATTGGTAAGGATTGGTTGAGATTACTGAACGTGAGAGACATCTTTGAGCATGGAAAGGGCTATTTTTACTTTACACAGCCCACCACTTGAATGTTTTTTTGAAATTTGCCGACAAACCTTCTAAGACTTCTACTGCAATAGTTATAAGGTGGTCCCCATTTTTGAGCAGTTATCGTCGAGGAGGCAAAATTTTTGTCCATGTGCCGCATCAAGTGCGTCCCATCTTTTTGCCCGCATAGTTGGAAAAGTTAGATTGCAGCGACAAAGTGAAAGTTACATCAAACGCAGCAAGTTTTGTTGCTTTGTAAGTTAAGACAAAGATGTGTCCGTGGCCTGTTTGACTTTCTGATATAAAATTCTGTTCTTCAACTTCTGTTGACACGTACGCAGAGGAGGAGCAAGTAGACATTATTTTATCTAAAAACTGGGAGACGCAATTGCAAGATCAACAAAAATGTCAAAAACTCCGGCTATACAGAACAAAAATTTCATTTCTGCACTGTAGACAGGAGGACCCAATCTGTTTTTTTTTCACTAACTCTAATCTCAGTTGATGCCGTTCAATGCTTCAGAGCTGGACTGGCGAGAGCAAGCAACCAAGGTCCAGCATGTCGAACAGACAATGAGACAGATCGAGCGGATGCTTTTTAAGAAGCTCTTATCTCTTCTTGGAGTTTCATTATAAACAGCTTCTTGGAGAGTTTTTTGCATCAACATTTGGAGTCTAAAGGAACGAGAAAATGTAATTGCAATTAGCTGGTGTGAAGATCCTGAAAATTTGCAGTTTTTGATCTTTGTTCGGTTATTTTTCAAAATTTTTTCATCAGAGGACAAAACAGAACCAAAGCAGGTAGCCTTAAACTGATCTTGGCAATGGTAAAGACACAGACTTGATGGTTATCGTTGCTTGAGTCCAAGATTATTCTGAAATTACAGTAATAAAGGTGTTCTCAAGTTTTTCGCGCTATATGGAATCGAATTTTTTTAGTGAGTTAATAAGTGAAATAGTGGGCGTTTGGCAACGCAAGCAAAACATTTTCGGGGATCAATACATTAACGTAAGGTGCCTGAGACGCACCGAGGTTCATCGAGGTAGTCCAATTCCTCAAGTAGTCGATTATTTTCCCTATAGTTTTGTTAAGTTTCACGGATAATTCTTCTGCTGAACCTGTTGCTGCGCCAAAAACCTCAACGCCAGATTTATCTTCATAAGTTTCTTTATCGAGTCTGCCTAACTCCACTGTAAACGAAATTTCGCATTTATCGGCGCTGAGGTAGGAGTATTAATCAGTTCCAAGCTCACATAAAAGGCTCCAGGATGCAATGAGATCGTCTTCTAAGCCCATCTGGACGCCGTCCTCTAGATGACAGGATGGGTGGTGTACGTTTGGCAAAGAATTCTGACTTTTTTCACTGATGGGCTAGAGCGTGAAAGAAAAAGCGTGCTCAATGGGTTGCCTCTTTGTACTCTGATGATTAGAAATTTGTCACAAAACCACTGATTGTGTTAAGACTAACAGAAATTGGTATGAGCGGCAATACCCGGCCTTGTACTAGCAACTGCTTTCAGCAATCTGCTGCGTTAGCTTAGTCCATTGTTCGTGGTCCCTTTTGATGTGAGTGAACAACAATTTCACAACCAATAATTTTTTTCAAAAAATTGTTGATTAGTTTGAAATGCGTTTTTGTTTTGTTTGGATGGATAAGCCAGCGCTATAGGATCTATTTCGTGTAAAAATGTGGGACTGTTTAAAATTATAAAGGTCTGCATTAGGTAGGTGCTAGTTTTGATTACAATGAGACTTCTTTGTTCAAAAAAATTTTAAATTACTTCTTGTGATTTACCGCATTGAAGGCTTGTCTCTTTGTCAATGCATGCTAATAGTGAGGAAACCTTATCTCTTTGAAGTTGTTTATATTTTAACACTCGTCAAACATTCAATGACCACTTGTAGGTTTTGTAATTTACGGCAGCACTTATATTGGAACAGTTACGGAGTTTTTTTGTTTTGTTGGAATTTGATGATCTTTTATATTAATCCGTTTTTAAGTGTCTCTGTTTTACTACTACAAGTTTTATTATGAAACTTGTTTTGTTTTTAGCATATTCCACTTATAGCACTGTGAAATAGCGGCTTTCACATTAAATTCTCTGGATGTTTATTCGGAAATCTATCTTTTTTTCTTAATTTTTCAATAAAGCTTTTTTAATGCGTCGCATTTTTATCGAATGAAGTTTACTTTGAGTTGCATAACAATTGCGTTGAGCGTTTCTGGTTTTGATAGTTTTTCTCTCTCGAGAAATGATACATTTCTGAGTATGAACAAAATGAATGTTTCATCCATGCACTTTTCCCCACATATGCGCACTGTTCACTATAAAAGCGCTTGTTAAGTTCGCTACTTAAGTGCAGGTGGTTTTAAGTTTAATAACTTAAGGGAAATTTTCAAAACGGTCGGCTTTGATTACTCAATAACTATTTTCTGAATTACAAGGCAATAAATACAGATATAATTTTTTATTAAAATCCTTTGGTTGCACTCGTCGAGTTTTTTTGTGTGTCTGAACCTGTTTTCAAGTGTGGAATCTCAATTTGCGCTCACTAAAGTCTTTCGTATTTTGGCGAGAAAGTTTGGTTGTATTTATGTGCGTGTACACTTAGTGATTGTATTCGAAATTATGTATGACGATTGGTGACTGTGTATTTTTGAAGGGATGCGAATTTCTTGACGATTTTGTGCGCTCATACTACTTGTGTATGTTATCTGTAAATGTTAAATCGTTATTGATTGGTTTTGAAAATAGTTTGTTTGTAGCTCCAATTAGGTTCTTTTATCTTTCAATTATTTATTCTGTTCCGCACTTCGAGTACGCTGTAGCTGTGCAGCTAAACAGTCTACCGTTTTGGAGTTTCAATTCAATTTTTTCGTATTATGTAGCAAACTATCAAAATCGACTATAAATCATCATGAAGCAACGTATAAGTATTGGCGAACATAGCTATAATACGTACATAGCAACAAGTGAGAGTTTAGACGGCAAGGTTTTTGATGCTCTTTTACCGGTTTTTTGTCTGATGTCATTGACGTCAAATCAGTTCGTATTCAATCGACAATTGTCCAGGAAACCTAAAAATATTAAGCTGAAAACCAGCTTAATCGATACATGTAGTGGTTATATTTACTTAAAATTAGGTTAAATGAACTTTTTCGCAACTTTCTAGGTATAATAGAACGTATTCAATTCTTATTTTGAAGATTGAAAACAATACTCGATTTTGATTGGCTGATATTCTCTCGCCTAGATTTATTTAGTTACTAACATCCTCCGGCCCAGAAGATGATGCTGGGAGAATGGGTTCTAATTTTACAAGCGGGTGAACGAGCGATCCGGAGGACGTGCGCAATACGGCGGAGCGTGCGACGCTGTCGGAACCGTAACGAAGTTCAGTGATCCGAGCAGTGGGATAGTAACCCCTTGGGTTGGTCTCTTCAACTACCCAAACCAAATCACCGGTCTTAAGGTGATGCTCGGCAGGCGTCTGCCACTTGGAACGTCGGTTCAGCGCCGGTACGTACTCTTTGATCCGACGAGACCAAATAGCGTTAGCGTAAGACTGTGCACGGGCGTAACGCTTACGGTGATCAAACTCATCTACGCCAAAGATTGAAGGGAGACTACGTGCTTGGTTACCAAAAAAAAAAGATTAGGTGTTAGTGCGCCTAGGTCGGACGGGTCGGCGCTTAGGGGCGTTAACGGACGTGAATTAAGTGCGTGTTCGACCAGACAAAAAGTAGTATTCAAAACTTCGTCATTGAGGCGACGTGTACCCAGGATGGTGTAAAGTATTCTCTTAAAACTACGTACCAGCCTCTCCCAGATGCCACCTTCGTGTGGCGCACTGGGCGGGTTGAACCTCCACTTAATGCCTTTATGGGCAAGTTCCGCTGCAATATTGATAGTATTCCACTTTTCGATATTCTCGCGTAGTTCTTTTTCCGCGCCAACAAAGTTAGTGCCATTGTCTGACCAAATGATGGCAGGTGTGCCCTGACGGGAGACGAACCGCTCCACTCCCATTACACACGAACTGGCGTCCATGGACGGAACGATTTCAACATGAACGGCACGGGTAGTTAAGCATGTGAAGAGGAAACCCCACCTCTTCTCTGTAGTCCTACGTACATTAACGTAAAATGGGCCGAAGTAGTCGACCCCGGTATTCATGAGGGGAGAAGACTGGTATGCGAGTCTTTCTACTGGGAGGTCAGCCATGATTGGTCGGATAGTGGCAGCCCGGAACTTTCTGCACGTAACTCAGTTGGATTTAATGGAACGCAGTGAGGATCGTAATTTGAGGACAGTATAGCGTTCTTGTACATTAGCCCGCAGGTAGTCAATACCTTGATGATGATGTTTAACGTGGTTGTGCCTAAGGAACAACTTTTCAAATGCATGGCGTGCGTTGAGAACGATAGGATGTTTCACATCAAAGTCAACTTCGACCAACCGCTTGATGCGGCCGGCCGATCGGATTCGACGATTTGGCCCAATAAAAGGAGAAAATGGAGCAATGCGGCTACTCCGTTTAACGGGCTTGTTTTCGAGGAGATCTTTTCTTTCTGCATTGAATGACTCTCCTGGGACAAGATACTGGAGATGATGCTCGGCTTCGTCAAACTCCGTGGGGTCTATGATGCTACCATCGGTATTACGGTAATGTTCGTGGGAAGGTAACAGGCGAAGTGCGTATGGTGTTGTCCGCAGCAATTTTTGATAAGAGCTGTACTTATCAAAGGGAATTAGTTGCGGGGGCGGTTCCTTAGTTGATTTGGTAACGGATGCGGCCAATGATGTATTGGTTTTGTCAGTTTCCTTAGTTACTATACCAAGTTCGATGTTATTAACTACTTCAGTGCTTGGTTGGAACGGGAATTGCTTGGTTCTTAGGAAGTCTGGACCTCTCAACTAGCTACTTGATTGCAAAACCTCTGCAGACATACCACGAGTACCGGCATCTGCTGGATTATCGCTTGAGGCAACGTTGTTCCATTCGTCAACGCTAGTGTGTTCTAAAATCTCGCATACGCGGTTTGCAACAAATATTGGCTGCTTGCTTGTGGAGTTGAGCCACTGCAAGACGGTAGTGCTGTCGGTCCACATATAAACTTTGTTGACATGCACAGTAAGGTCTCGACAGATATCTTGTTTCAACTGAGCGGCCAGTAAAGCAGCTTGCAGCACTAGCTTTGCAATTGTCACCACCTTCATAGGTGCTACGCGAGCTTCACCCAGGACAAATGCAAGCTCTCTTTTTGGCCCACTAGAAGTGTTTACTTGAGCTCGGAGAAATGCAACAGCGCTGAAGACATCTTGCGAACTATCGCCAAACATGTGTAGTTCCAGGTGTTTAAAGTTTCCCGAAAAGTAACTTCTCGGTATAGTGATTTCGGCAAGCTTGGGTAGTTCTACACTCCATTCGAGGAAATTCCAACAGTGTCCTTTGGTAATTCTTCATCCCAGGGCTGCCCGCTGACACGCCAGATGTCCTTTAGTAACAATCGGGCATCAACAGTAATGGGTGCCACTAGGCCGATGGGATCAAACACCTTAGACACTGGGCTCAATACCAAGCGTTGTGTTAAAGACTTAGTTACTGTACTGGAGGTACCCCGACTC
The DNA here is from genome assembly GCF_964194025.1 of Convolutriloba macropyga. Lineage (NCBI taxonomy): Eukaryota > Metazoa > Xenacoelomorpha > Acoela > Convolutidae > Convolutriloba > Convolutriloba macropyga. The sequence goes on from NC_134472.1 coordinate 68,804,409, forward strand.
ACAACTAGGGTATCCTTGTTGTGATCCCATTTCAACCCAAGCACGTGCGAAGAATCCTCCTTAGATGAGGCAATTACTTTTGGTTCGGTAGACTGAGTTGACTCATCAATTCGATCAGCCAGATTTGGTACATTGCTTACAAACTTAGTAAGCTTGAACCCACTTAGATGGAGAAGATGTACCAACTCCTTCGATCTTTTGAGAGCCCTCTCAGGTGACTCCACCGAATCCAAGTAATCGTCCATGTAGAAGTTTTCTAGGACGGCCTTGGTTGCTTCCGGGTACTGATTAACATTGTCTCGGGCCATGCGTTGCAGTGCATGGTTAGCGCATGTGGGCTAGTCTTTAGCCCCAAATATATGGCGCGTGTATTGATACACTACAACATTTGTTGTGGGATCCTCCCGCAACAAAAAACGCAGGAATGGCTGGTCCCAAATAGGGAAACCCACTTGGAGGAACATACCCTCGATATCTGCGGACACGGCAAATTGATGTTGACGGAATCTAAGTAGTACATGGATTAGGTTTTGGAGCAGGTCGGGGCCAGTGAGCAAAGATTCACTCAAAGAGGTACCGTGGAACATTGCTGCACCATTTAATACCCTACGCACTTTCCCGGTTTGTTCGGATTGATTACGGGATGATGTGGTAGGTACCACTCTCTATCCGACCGCTGCTCTACCTTGTGAGCATCAGGGACTGTAATCAAGTAACCTTTTTCCAAGTCTTCACGGATGGTATTAGCATAAATTTCATTCAATGATGTATCTCTCGAGAGCCGCTTTTCGAGAGACTTGAGCTGTACCAGTGACGAAAAGTAGTTATTTGGGAGCTGGATGTTGTGATCAGCCCATAACATACCGACATCGTATCTTTGGCCGTTATGGAAAGTTGTTGTTTCAAGTATTTCCTGCGCGCGAACATCCGCTGCGGATCGTGGGTCAACTTGCTTGAACGCGCCGTACGATTCCATTTCATACCAAGACTTAACCTGACAAGCTAATTCAAAATCCTGTTCAACATTGGCTTTGAAACAAGTCGAGACTAAACTTGAAGTTGACGGGAGTGGGCCACTTAAAACCCAATCTATGGGCAAGCGGACAGCAAACGGTGAGCACTTTTCGTCGGCTGAAAAATACTCTAACGGGCGGACGGCATGGTAGACATCCTGACCAAGTATCATCTCAATTTCTCCATAGCTATATCTTACTGGATCTAGGACTGCCAGATGTGGGTACGTTTCTTGCATGGACTTGACGTCAATGATGTCGTTTAATGTTTCCCTTACGTAGGGACGCACAGTGAATGCTTCGAAGTCTTGGTCTTTATGAGGTGTCACAGTCAATTGAACCGCCTTTATGTCTATGAGTTCTTCCGTGTTTATACCCTTGACGGTCAGTTTTAATGCGGTACCCTGCAAACCGAGTCTAGCTGCGAGACTATCGGACACCCAAGAGTTACTGCAAGCGGTATCGCATAAAACCAACGCCGTAGTACTATTACCAGAAGAATTAGTAACTTTCAGTTCCGTGACCTGAAGGAGGCCTTTGACATCCGTCACGGAAGACAAAATGGTTGTTTTGCTTGGTTGCTGTTGACCAGTAGATGACATACAAGTACCTGCGTTCGACTTCGAAGTATCGATGTTGTTGTTTGTTGAGGGTTTAGCTGGAAAAACCCTTTCAGCTCCATGAAGTAAGGTGTTACAGGAGCTGTTGCAACAATCTTTCGTACACTTACGGGGACTTGGGCATTGCCTAAACATGTGTTTATCACGCAAACGAGAGAAACAGAACTTTGCCTCAGCCACGACCTTGGCTCTCTGCGTTGGGGTCTTTTCCTTAAAGACACCGCATTCCCACAACCGGTGGCTGCCTTTGCATACAATGCAACTACAGATTGATGTTGACGGAGATCTCTGTTGAGGCTTAAGGTTTCTCTTGTGTTGCATATTTGCAGCAAATGTCTTCGAAGCAACTTTTGATCTTGTTACTGAGTTGTTGGTATCCTCAGCCCTTGCATTAGTTGCGGTATTCTTCATTAAATCGTGCGCTTCGGCCTTTTCTTTTAAACAATCGTTGAAATCAAGGAGAGTGGGCTTCACCCAATGCTTTTTGACCGTGAAGAGTGACCATGACTCCTTCCTATTGGGTGGTAGCTTCTGTACGGCAGTGTTCAGAGGCGCAGCACTCTTTAAATCCGAATCATATGACAGCGATTTAAATACCCCGACAAGACTTGAAATGCACCCCGATTAGTTAATGATGTTATCGTTATTGTGCATCTTCAATGGTGGAAAGCTGTTGAGTTTGTCCAAATGTGCACTTACGACCGCCTGTGGTTGGCCAAATTTACGTTCTAAGGTCCTCAGTGTGTCTTTGTACATTGCGCCGCAGTAGTCGAACTCAGCTATAGCTGTTTTAGCTTTACCTGTTACGAGGGTCTTAAGGTATGTCAATTTTACATCATCAGTTAAGGACTGAGAGTCAATTGCGCTTTTAAACTGACCATACCATTCGTACCACTGTAGCGGATCCCCATTGTATTGGGACAATTTCCATTCGGGAAGCGGATCATTCCTCTTGCTAGTTAAGGCATCAGTGAATGCCTTAATCAAACTTGCATTTTCAGATGCTGGCGTTGGAGGCGTGGGATGCGGTGGACCACCCCAGCACAATGGTATCGGAGCAGTATGCCCGTATGTTGGATGTATGACAGGCGTGACAAAAGGTGGCGCGATGTTAGTAGTTGTACTAAAGGGATTAACAGGGATGCTAAAGTTAATTGCGTTGTTGCTATTAGGATTTTGTTGTGCATTCAATTGCAAAATGGGATGGCTGATGACGGGGTTAGCTGTGCTTGGGGGTAGGTTCGGTTGAACGTTGTTGAAGGCGGTTGCATTATTTTTCACCTGGTTTTGCGTTTGGGGAACTCTGAGGAAGTCTGAGGAAATCGCCCCAAATTTAAATCGAGGTTAGGGTCAAGGGGACGTTTCAGTGCGGTAGGACACGGTAACAGGCGGGCTTGAGGTGATTGGACAATGTTTTTGTTTTGTTGTGGAATGTTGGGGACTGATAAGTAAGTTGCTGTGCTCGCTGGAATGGGCGACGGAATCACGGAAGGCTGAGTATTAATTAATTGCTGAGGTGGGAATACGGGAGGCGGGTTAACGGGTCTGTTTAGAGGTGAAGTGACATTATGCGCGAAATGGGCATTAGGGACTTGTGTTTGGTGTGGAGTGTTACTTTGAGATGGATTCTGTTGTTGTGGAACATGAGGCAACGACATATGTAATTGACCAGGCCTACTGGGGCTTTTCGGACCCAAGAACTGATTTACTTGTGGGTTTGTTGAAAAATCAGGTAGAAAAATGGAGTTCGTTGGTGCGATAACGGGTGTTGGTGGCCGGGGAGGTTGCAAAGGTGGCTGATGTGGTTGGAGTGCGACATTTTGTACGTCGACTGGTACTTGGTTCACTGAGTTCACCTTACCACTTCCTGAGGGACTGTTTGCCCTTTGATCACTGAGTGATTGCTGTTGTTGAGCCTGGAGGTATTCCCGGTACAACGCTTCTTGCTGAGCAACCGAAATTGCAACTCCTGGCCTTGTGTACTGAGAAAGCATTTCAAGGTGATTCAAATTACCGGCAACATTATTTGTGTTTTCTGGAGGATTACTAGGGGCAGTATCTTGAACAGGAGGGTCAGTGGTTGCTGAGCTAGGACGAGAAAAATTTAACTCACTTGCAGCAGTCAATGATTTACCTGCTGGAAGAGAATTTACCCAATCCCAAACGAGTCTCTGACTTCTATCTGATCCCCTATCTTTAAGCAAATTCAGTTTATTTGAGTGGTGACTAAACAATGAATGGTTATCCTTTAATTCAGCCTCATCTAATTTAGCTGCGGCAACACGCTGGCGGTGGTCTTCCTCCAATTCTTGAAGTGCCATCTGCTCCATTTGTAATTCAAGCTCCTTTTTTCTCATGGCAATTTCGTGTTTTTGTTTAGCGAGGCGCATGGCAGCTTGTTCTTGTTTCTCGGCCTCTTCGCGTTTTGGTTTTGCCATTAGAAAGTCATGTTTACGCTGGCTAGACATTGATGATGCTGTTCGACGTGAACGTCTCTTAGACTGCCCTTGAGGGCTAACGCCCTCACATACGGTGTCTTGGTGATCAACTGAGTCAATATAGCTTCTAGCCGCAAGCAAGAATTTATCATTGTTCTTAGTTACATCACCCAACCATTGCTCAAGGACAAGGTAAATTGAATCTGGGTTCTCCGCTTAACTGGCCGAGTCAAAGAGTTCTTCATTCTTCTCCACCAGTTTACTGAAGACATCCTTCAACTTAGAAACCAAGCGTTCAACTTTAACCCTCCTGTCTTGACGATCTATGGCATCTGTGATGTCCTTATGGATGTTACATAACACAGATTCTAGATTAGATCTTGCATTAAAGAGCTGTTTCAATTTTTCTTGCTGTTCGGCCATGATATTGAAATGGCTAATTTATTAATGTAGAACAACTTTCAACCAAATACTTGGAATGAGGGTTATACCGAACCCAAATGACGACGACCTGATAATCAGGACGTCGAAGAGCAGAAAAAAAGTTACCGAGTAATGAATTACTCGGCGAAAGTGAGTAACAAATTATAGAGGGCGTCTCACGTGCTTGAAAGCAACGAGAGACTAAACAGGAACACAGGCATCCGGGGAAAGAGGACTGGGTGGACGGAGCACGACGAAACGGGAAACGAAGCGGACGAGGCGGGAAGGACGGGCGAACCGCGCGCAACGAAACATGGAACGGAACAGAACTGGCGAAAACGCGGGTAGGAAATGGGCGACGAAACGGGCGAGACGGAAACGCTGAACGAGCGACGCACGAAGAAACGGGAAATGAGACGGACAGAACGGAGGCGTTGAGCGGGTAGCGCGCAACGAAACGGGAAGGCGGGACGGAACCGGCGGGAGATGATTAAGCAGCGCGCGGGGATGTCGGGAACCACTGTGCTAGCAGACCACAGCAACAAACTCAACCAAACCAACTAGCCGTAACTCCAGAACAAATTTAAGTCACACCCTAGGAAGGAGGAGAGATGCTACTGCAAGAGACAAACTAGCACAAATCATTGTGGGGCTTAATATACAAATAACGAACTAATTTACGGCAAAGCAGTACTAAACTCAGTGGATGAAAAGAGCAAGAAATTTACTAGCCGTAACTCCAGAATAAACTTAAGTCACACCCTAGCAACAGTCAGACCTAAACAACCGATCAGCATTCATACAATATTAAACAAACTACAGCAAAAGTTAAGTAATATGCAGCGCTTTTGTATTCTATGAAAGCTGGAAAAGTTAAGAAACAATCTAGCCGTAACTCCAGAATGAAATTAAGTCACACCCTAGATGGCAAAACCCTAAACCAACTAACATTCATACAGTTACACGCAAACATACAGCAGCAAAAATCAATATACTACAACAGGGGTGCTAGTAAATTAGTAAGTTGGAAAAGTCCAGGAACCAAGTAGCCGTAACTCTAGAACAAACTTAAGTCACACCCTATAAAGCAACAAGACTCAAGCAACTGACCAGCACACTAGCATAATCAACATACTGCAACAAAAACAGCAACATACTACATCACATATGACATAATACATCGAATTCCGGAAAAGTAGACGGAGAAACGAAAAGCAAAAGGTTTTGGGAGAGCGACGTTACTGAAAAAAAAATGGATAAATTTTCCTGCAGGCCGGAGGTTGTGAAAATTTTCACAACTTTTTAAGTTTATTGAAATTTACTCAATTTACGAAACTTCTTGTTGAGAAAAATGGTTTTTGACAAATCTGTCAAAATTTTATGCTTTTGTCCAATTTTTTTTCTACTTTTGGTCAATTTTTTTGCAATTTCTTGAATACGGACGGTAATCCAGTAAGCTATACGGGTTTATGCCTGAAAATACGGTTTATCAATATTCGATATTGATATTCTATGTTTTTTGGAGTTGCATCAAAATTGACCAAACATTTTCAAAATTGGACATTTAAGCATTTTATTCTCTCAATTTTTTCTATTTAAGAGGCTATTTTTTGCTATATAACCCGCAGTAGACCAACTTTTCTCAATTGCCTAAATTTTCCCAATTTTTCAAATTTGTTTTTTACAACATTCAATATCCGAACCTTGATGTTAAGAGCACAATTTTTCAATACGAAGATCTTTAAAGTAAGAATTCCACGATTTTCGACACGGAAATCTTAAATCAAGAATTCCGCGGTTTTCAATAGGGAAATCTTGTTTTTTTCAAAAGCTAATTGCAGTTGGGGGTGGTTCCCTTGCTGTCTAATTGAAATACCAATATATCGCTGTAGGAAAAATTCAAATGTTCTATCTTACAGTTTTTTTTGGCTTCCTTGCTCTTTGATAATTCCTGTTTAGGGTTGTGAGACCTCTTTTTTCAGCCTGTACATTTCCTAGAACCTTCCAGTTGCACCAACAGCACTTCGATCAGGATCAATGCCTTGTCCATTCATTGCCTCAACTTGAAAAGTGCACGTCAATTTGGCGTCATATATGCTTTCAGGGTTTGACTTCTCCAAATATTTGAAAAGGCGTTGTCTCCTTTGTTAGCCTTTCCTTCTGGAGTGAGCTGTATACGTTGAATCATGAATTTGCGCTTGTTACGGTCCTCAAGTTATATAGTAAGCTCTGTAGGTGAAGTTCTATAAGAGGCTCTGTTCAAGCGCAAGCTCTGTAGATGGATAAACACGTACCAACAAAGCCATCTGCGACTATTTAATACGTATATCATAACGATTAGTTTTCGTAAGCCGGTCGCGGCATCAAAATGTAGCTGTGCAGCAAAACAGTCTACCGTTTTGTAGTTTCAATTCAATCTTTTCGTATTATGTAGCAAACTATCAAAATCGACTATAAATCATCATGAAGCAACGTATAAGTATTGGCGAACATAGCTATAATACGTACATATTAACAAGTGAGAGTTTAGACGGCAAGGTTTTTTATGCTCTTTTACCGGTTTTTTGTCTGATGTCTTTGACGTCAAAACAGTTCGTATTCAATCGACAATTGTCTAGGAAACCTAAAAATATTAAGCTGAAAACTAGCTTAATCGATACATATAGTGGTTATATTTACTAAAAATTAGGTTAAATGAACTTTTTTGCAACTTTCTAGGTATAATAGAACGTATTCAATTCTTATTTTAAAGATTGAAAACAATACTCGATTTTGATTGGCTGGTATTCTCTCGCTTAGATTTATTTAGTTACTAACATACGCTATAATTTCTTCTCAAAAAGATACCGCTTGTACTATGTAATAGTCAATGCGCGCACTGCGTGAGTATTTTGGTAGTATGTTGGCTGGATGGGGTTCTTTTTTATTCTTTTGATAAGGTTATGTACCGATATAATATATATATATATATATATATATATATATATATATATATATATATATATATATATGTTTTTACATATATATATATATATATATATATATATATATATATATATATATGTAAAAAACATATATATATATATATATATATATATATATATGTTTTTACATATATATATATATAATATATATATATATATATATATATATATATATATATGTAAAAACATATATATATATATATATATATATATATATGTTTTTACATATATATATATATATATATATATATATATATATATATATATATATGTAAAAACATATATATATATATATATATATATATATATATGTTTTTACATATATATATATATATATATATATATATATATATATATATATATGTAAAATATATATATAT